>NC_039244.1:6324899-6661065 GCF_003368295.1 Carassius auratus | reverse complement strand
CCATATACGGGACGCCTACGTTGACTATACTATACTACAATCAAATCTAATCTAATCTTGACAAACTATATATCGTTGGAAAGGTCTAAGACTCCCAAATATATATTTTACCAATATTTTTTGTTAAAAATTATGTAGGAAAAGTAATAGATTAATTTATGACAAGAGTCACCCTCAGAAATCTACATTACAAAAGGATGACCTGTTTAAAAAAAAGACTTCCTCATTGCCTTTTTCTCTCTATCACATTTTAGAAATCATCAGAAGTTATATATCACTTAAAAACATAAAATCTAAAAATTCCCTTTAAAACCCATTTTAAAATCAGACATTGCATTACCATGTAAATGGCACATCAAAATCATGTTACAAAATGTTTTTCAGTCATGAATTATAAAAATTTAGGTTTGTATCATGCACATTCAAGTCTATCTTCAAAAACGTGAGTGACAGTTTTAATCTTCTAGCTTAGGCGCATTTCTCAGCATGTGTAAAATGATGGAGCAAGTCAAAGCCTATTCATAAGATGGCTATAACTTATAAACAAGTAATGGAATTAACAATAACAACTATGTTTCACAATTTGGACCAGCTCCAGCGTCCTGCTCTCTCTCTCTCTCTCTCTGCTCTCTCTCTCTCTCGTCTCTCTCTCTCTCTCTCACACACAACACACACACACCACACACATTCACTTACTTCTGCTCCAGTAAGTTGAGGAAAGGGACCCAGAGAGGAATTACAATTACACTCCATCTGTAAGAATAAATATTCTTCATCATCTTCTTCATAATCAGCATCTCTTTATTCCATGACAATTAAATCATTGTGTAAGAATAAGAAATAATTCGATTGTTTAGAATCCAGTTAATTCCAGTAGAGTTTCAGTTCTTGTCACAGCGGGGTTGGATGCAGAGAAAATACTGCAGAAAGTTCTATTATAGATCTATGAGTTTCTTATCAATGTCATTCGATCTATTGTTTTGTAAGCCTATGCTTCGATAATGTCAGACTTTTTAAAGATTCAAATAATAATAATGATGATGTGATTTTCAGAATGAGCTTTGTTATCCATCAAATGGGTAAAAACTTTTGTAGCATTCACTTCTATGACTTCTGTTTCCCCATAAAAAAATAAAAAAAATAAAATCAAATTCTTTTAAAAAAATAAAATAAATGTAGACATTGAAGTTTCTTTCTTTAAAACATACACTACTATATTTTCAAACAAAACAAAAAGCATGACATAAAATCACTAAATAAGCACTGATATAAAAAATAAATAAAGAGGAAAATCTGTTAAAAATACTAAACTTTAAATTTGATTAAATCAACATATCAGTAATTAATGTTTACAACCAACAAATACTTACTAAAACTCAAACCCAATGCAGCCTATATGGGAATGACATGTCTAATGAATAATTTGTAAGATCACCTGTAAAACCTTTTTAAAGAGAGCTGTTACCTGTTCAGTGGAGATGCTCTTTTCAGGAGGAATGATCAGAAGAAAGACACCTGTAACCCCTCACTCTCTGTTTATCTTTATCTCTATACCTCCTCACATCTACTGAACTAGCTTCATCCCTGATCTCTCCTTCTCTCTCACTCTCTCTCTCTCCCAATCCACACTGACATGATATCCAACCTTTCCTTTTTGTGGATGTTTTTTATTGGATGTAATTTAGCCCGGTTTAACACACAAGGAGAGAGAGGGAGAGGGAGAGACCTTATGTTAAATTAACCAACTATAAATTACTTGATGTATTACAGTAGAATACAGTATAACTAATACAAAAATATATGTTATGTCTGTAAATATGTGTAAATAATAAAATATAGAATGTTACGTTGAACTTTCGCACATAAAATATAATATATAAAGTTAAATTAAAAATATAATCTATAATATATAAAATCTAAACTTTAGAGGAAGATCCTATATATCTATTATATTCTTCTCACATAAAAACAAAATCACATCTTAATACAATTGTAACCAAACTGCATGCAAATTGTTCTCAGTTTCTCTGAGAATAAAACATGGAAGCTAAAGCAGCATTTGCACTAAAGGTGAAATATGCAATTTAACAGATAAAAGAGTGATTTCATATTTCTCTCTCTCTGTCTACACACAAACACACACACACACACACACACACTGCAGTGTGACAGGTGACACCGGAGGCTTTTAATTCCAGTGTACACACAAATTCTGGTCCAGACAGACATCAATAATTCATGCTGTTAATTGAGTTGAATGTTATGCTTTTAGCTGTAGGACTGTAGGTCACAAGACCTTTGACATTATGAGTACATACATACAATAAAAATCTCAAAGTGAAAACATACTTTTGAAAAACCTTAAAAAAAAAACATTTACAACTTCTTTGTATCATCCATCACCCTGATTTAGCAATTAGCATTTTTTTATTTATTTATCTAAAAGCTAAAGTTTTATCAAATCTGAACAATGTGTGTGTGTGTGTGTGTGTGTGTGTGTGTGTGTGTGTGTGTGTGTGTGTGAGAGAGAGGGGGGGGGATTAGATGGTCTAAATGAATTGTTTGTTTTAAAGTGGACAGTTCAAAAGCTACTTATACCCCTTCCTCATTAGTCCGCCTTATCTTTTCATTCTCATCTCCTCTCCCTTCTCATCCTTTCTTCCCAGATCTCCCTCTCTATCCTTCTTACAGCTGCTTATTGCTGTTCATGCTGAGAGCAGAGAGGAGAAGATTTGCAGCTCTGATAGTGTGAGTGTATGCACTTAACAGGCGTGACATACACAGACTCTCTCTCTTTCTCTGTGTGTATGTGTGTGTGTGTGTGTAAGGTCACAACAAGGCTCATCTTTAAGGATGAATCCTGTTACGTTAGGAGGATGAAAGGCTCTTGTGTGTTTGTGCAAGCTCAGTAATCTTAGATCAGGTTGATTCCATTGGGAACTCACTCTCTCCCCTGAGACACAACATACTTAGTGGAGTACGATTTGCTTAGTTTATTGGACTATTTCATTGTTTTTTAATTTGATTTTATATGCAATAATGACTTTTAATTTTACTTTATTTAATGCATTATTGTCAGGTTATTTTACATTATGATCGACTGCAAATGCCGTGGCTTATTGTGTACATTAGATTAGAATATAATTTAAACAAGTTAATCTGCCTTGGAGCTGTGTTTCTTATCATTGAACTTTGATTTATTAGTGAAATATAGTGTCATTTAAATTTGTATCCTTTCATTTTGCTTTATTTTATATTACTTGTTTTATTATAGTTTTTCACTCTGAAATTTTCACAAACAATTACAAAGAAAGTAGTAACACAATAAATTAAAAAAAAAACAACATTTTTTTAAGCAAAAAAAAAAAAAATCTTGTAAAGAATACTTAAATAATCTGTCTCATTTACAATTTTGGAAAATGTACAGTGTAGTTTAAGTAATGCCAAATAAATAAATAAATAAATAGATATTACTATAGTATAGAATAGGATTTTAACTTTGCCATTGTTTCTCTTATCATTACACTTTTGATTATTGACAGTCATTAATCACATTTATAATTAATTGTATAAGGATGTATAATAATCATTTTTATTTACATTTTACCATTACCTGTTTCCTCCAATTACATAAGACCTTTATTTTTCATTACTTCTTTTTCACCATTTTCAATATTCAGTTATGCCAATAAAATAAGAGAAAAAGGTCTTCTCTTAATTCCAAAAATACTAATTACACTTTTTAATAAATTTGAATGACTTTTCAGATAATAAAAATCCTCTTCCTGGATAGCTCTGCAGAATATTTCATTGAATTTGCTGTTTTGTATTGTTTCTTAACAATTGAACTATTGACCATTTTACTACATAATTGTTATGTTGGAACATTTTTCATTAGGCACACCTAAGCGGCATATTTGTAGTTATTCTTGTTATGGGAGTTAAACACACTAAATTGAACTAAACAGAATTATAACTTAATGCAAGAGAGGAGACGTATACAAACGTCACCCCGTTTGTGTGTAGATTCTGAACCAGGTCTGTTTCACAGAGCTCTGATTCTCTGGTCTCTGCTTGCAGACTTTTTTTGTGGTCAGTCTCTGACTCACCTCCAGAAGACTGAAACCTCTCTCTATCAGTGCGTGTCCCCAGATCTCTGCTCTTTCTCTTCCATTACTGCTGACAAATCTCTCTCTCTGCTTGGCTCAGGGGAGTTGTGGTTTCTAAAAGGTTTCTGTATGTTTCCCATGCCTCTATCAGTCTGTGTCGAGGAAATAATATATCCGCCCGAAACAAGAGACAAATGGCCAGAGACATCGAGAGGATGAGTGCCAAAACAACTGCAGCAAGTGAATCACGCACAGACCTTCATAAAAAAAAAAACCAGACTCCACACAAGTGTTTTCGCCATTTAATAACTTCATCATTTTAATCACATGTAATCTTAATCTCATGTGTAAACAAATTCAGAGGAGACCTCCATCATTGGCCTTCTGCTCTTTATAAATAACACCCGACCTCTTGTTTGGGATTCCAGACGTCCAGACCTTACATTTCTCTCGTGGACAGAATACAGATCCTGATTCTGAAGTCCATATTTACAGTTAGGATCATACTTTTATGTAATTATATATGTATTTAGCATATTTTTGAAGAATATAATGCAAGAACAATGGTGATTAAGTCAATGCTCTGAACATCTCAATTGTGTTTTCCTATCCTTACAAACACAAACCCACACAGACACTGAATTCTGACAGAGAAAAGAAAAGATCTTGAGTCTAGAATCCAAATGGAGTATCTGATTAATATCATTAGTATTATTTAATCAGGGTTCAAACATAGAGTACCTGAAAATGACGATTAACTTCACATGAACATGAGAAGAAAGGTAAATGAATGACCTTTGTGATAAAGTCCATGAAACACGGCTGACCTTCATCAGAACAAAGACATAACTTGTTTTCTTTTTTTTTCTTTTTTCCCAAAGGCGCTTGTGGCTGTTATCTCAATATTCCTTCCAGTCAAAATAGTATCAGTAGTGGTTTTTCAGTAGTCATTTTGCAAATTAAATAAAAACATAAAAAGGAATCACAGCGTGTTAGAGCTACAGTGCAACTGTTCAGTCATTCATGGAATAAACAACACATATTTACAAGCAATATACACAATTATTAAAAAAAAAAAATACTGTTTTTCACATTCACAACTAAAGAAAAAGAGGGCGAAAGAGTGTGTTGGAGCAAACTTAAACTTTTAGCGTTTATGAAAACTAAGTTACACAATTTGTTAAGCATATTTGTCATCCAAACGATTTGGATTAGCAGTGTTTGTACAGAGAAACAGGTAATGTGATGGGACATACAGGTGTGTGTTGTTTTGGAACACCCTCTAGTGGAGATCCACCTGTACTTCCTCTCTTTGTAAGGCTTCAGAGCGTATTTGGACACTAGAGAGGCAGCTAATGTTGTGTTGAATGTGGTTGAATTGGTGTCTTTTGTGTATTGTAGTGTGGTTCATTTAAGAAGTTCATAGAGAGTTTTGTGTGTTTGAGAGGGTGTGAGATTCACACCTGTATGTGTGTAAATGGTTCAAACTAAAGGAGCATTAGGAATCATAACTGCATGTTTGCATGAAACCATGAATAACAAGTCAGTCCATATTCACGGATGAAAACACATCCAAAGAAAGCTTCCGGATAAAAATAAGTTTAAAACACTAATCTTCTTTGCCATAACAGCTTTTTTTCCACGTTTCTCAAGCCTGGATTTTACTTTGACCCTTCATTACAGCCTTCACAATCAAGCTTTAAGAGTTAACCTTGATTCTCTATAGCTCTTTTCCTGTGGACTTTATTTTTTCCCAACTGCCCTAATCTCAGCCCCCCTCTCTTGGCGTGTCTCTCTCTCTATGTGAGGTTGTGGAGAGGTTGGCTGACCCTCATGCAGCTCCAGTAAAGTGCCCTGGCCAGCGTCAACACCACCAGCAACAACACCGCAGCCCAGGAGGCATAAATACCCCCGTACACACGTGCCTGGGACCACGTCCCTGCCTAGAGACAAACACAGACAAACAGAAACTTCTAATGGCGGAATATAAAAACTTACATTTACAGTTCAATTGCTAGCACATTACAACAAGGTTCAAACATTAGGTATCATGGACCAGCGTTTCATTTCGGTCAATGTTTATGTTACATAAACATCAAAAGTTTGGGGCTTGTGTGACTTTTCTGATGCATTTTGTTTTTCTTTTTGAAAGAAATGTATAGTATTATTTAGCAAGGATATATATTTAATTTGAAAATGGTCCACATTAAGTGATGTGCTATTTGTGTAGTCAAATAAATAATATCAAAAATAAAAACAAGATATTACATAAATATGGTTGATGCATAAATATAAGATGCACACTCACAATCAGACCAGCGGCTGAGATGCTAAATAGCAAGCACAGTAGGTAACACCACAGACTCCGCCTCCTCGGATATCTCTGCCCAATCGAAGATCTGGTGAAGAGAAATATGAGAAAAAGACCAATCAGAGGAACAGCAGGGGTTATGGAATGGAATATGCTAATCTAAAGTGTGTCATTTCTAGCTAGCCCTATAGACCAATTTGGAGTAGATGTCACAGTTATTGTGGTGGTGGAAAAATGCCAATCAAAGAGTTTGATTTATCTGTTAAATGCAAAATGTATTGTGAATGTTGGCTCAGAAATACTCACACTTTTCTGCAATGGGGGCATCGAGCAAGTGTCCTGTCAGTAAATTCAGTCCACTGAAATGTTGAGAAAGTGGTTGAGCAGCTAATCTGAGGCAGTAGCATAAATAAAACAAGAATAAACTGCCATCTGATATTCGACTTTAACTTGATGCTGAACCTGAGCCGAGTGATTCGGTCAAGATGTCACTGTAGCGGAGAATGACGCAGCTGCATTGTGTGTTTGTGTGTGTGTGTGTGTGTGTGTGTGTGTGTGTGTGTATGTACCAGGAAAGTGTTGCTGCAGTGTCCGCAGGAAACTCTAGCTCCAGCAGGTTGTGGTTCTGGACTGGCTGGACCTGGATGGACTGGCCCCAAATTTATTATCCTCTTACTAGTCCAGACAAGGAGACAAACACATTTAATTATTCACATACACAACCCTGACTGTGACAAGACCATGTTTATCAGTGTCAAAGATTTGCTTTGTTTTATATTGAACTTTGTCTACTTCGGTTCTCTCTCTTTTACCAATAAGGCCGAGGGCAGGCGATCCTTTGGGATGTGACCTTGCAGATGAGAAGACAGTTACAAGGACACCGAACATATTTCTTCCCTGCAGGGGCATTCTTTATGGGCTGGAAAGAATGAAGGTTCATTAAAAAATAGAAAAGGAGGAGAGAGACAGAGTTAATTCTGGTTACCCAAAAACGTAATTGTGTGTTGTTACTACATGAAGTCACAGTCTTTTGAATGGTAGTGTATTCATATTTGCTGACAGAAGTCCATAAACCGTCAATCAGTTTTATTAATTACTCAATTTGTGGTTTAAACTTTCTTGGAATTGATAAAAATATATTGTTTATAGTTGAACAGTAAAACAATAAAAGTATTTTGAATTGAATCAATAGCTGTAGCATGCAAACAGTTAAACAATAAACAAGTCAAAACGTAAGAATTTAAATACAAAGTTTTTAAAATGATGTATTAAGTGTACTGTTTATGTGCTGTGTCCCGACTCACTGTAGCTTCATTGCAGACTCCGCACTTAACCACGTGTTGGTGAATTTTGCCCTCAACGCTGATGAGCGACTGGCACACCCTACAGCTGATGACTGGGGCACTGCCACTCTCTGGAGACGTCAGGGGGGAATACGGTGGAGGGTTCTCGCTCATCAACACAGGGGGCTGAGTCGAGCTCGGAAATGGAGAAAGGCCTAAAAAAGAGAGAGGAAAGGAGAGATTGCCATTGCAGATTCTGATAAACATTCAGTATGCAAGTTTTATTGCTCCTGAAACCAGTATGAAATTAAAATTAACCTATCTATTATCAAAAAGCATGTTAAAGATCTTATTGTGAATGATATATCATCAATGCAAGTGTAGGTTTTGTTTTTTGTTTTTACTTTTTTTGCCATCTCGATGACGACTTCAATGCTGTAAATGTTTCATTTATACAGTACATCCATAATTTCTGAATAACAGTATCAGTATTACCTGTTTAGATACAGGAAATATTGTCTCATAAAGTAGCATTAAACATGAAAGTTTAATTTACTACTCAAAGTTTAACTAAACACTGAAAGTTGCACTTTGGGAAGGTAAAACAGTTCTCTGTCCCGCAAGCCATTAGGATTAACAAGAAAATTTGATTTGGTCTCGAGATCTGGTGAAAGGAGCTTTATAAGGAGACTGCTGGAATGTGTCTAGTGGATCATGTACACATTTGCCTCTGACTGTGGGGGCCAACTTTTTGAAAATGTCCTCACAAATATAGTGAAACATGTTAAAACTGATTTGTGTGTATATTTGTAGTTTTTACTCTTTTGAAAGCTCCCAAAATCAAGTCGTAAACTCCATATAAATCCCAACGTGTGTATGATAATACTTAAATATTGTTTTCATAAAAATTCACCAGAATCACCACATCAGTTAAAAATCCCCACACCAACATCATCGGCACGCCCTTTAGTAACTTTTTATTGGTCCCGCCCACTCTGCACAACGATTGGTTGTGGTCTCCTCAGGCAACAGTTTCAGGCTTTCTGAATGGTCCAAAGATATGCTAATCATATGTGTTTGGGTGTAGCTAGAGTTTTCGGATTCGGCAGATTACTGTAAATGTGTAGTGCAGAGACCGACTCACCACCAGTAAATGTGGTTAAAAGGGGACAAAGAAACCCCAAGTACAGTCGTCCTCAATCATATGACTAGTTTAAGAAAATACTGCCCCGTTATTAATATAATTTGTCGCGGGAAGGCCGATAACAGAACGGTAAACAGACCTGGACAACACAACAGTGATGTTCATTCATTAGCTGCATAGTAGCTTCTCTAATGGTTGACAAATGTATGCAAGGATAAATTCAAAAATAATTTGTTTGACAAAATAATAGGTGTTGTTGATGCAAATACGCGGAGCAGCATGTATCATATTCTACAGTGACAGCCGCGCGCGTGCACGTACGAACACACACTTCATCTGCTTCTCCACTGCGATCCGCCAGAAAATAATATATTCAGGTCCTACTTCCATCATCACCAGCGTGCAAAATAAAGCAAGAATAACCGCACAGAACTGTACCTAACCAAAATCGTAGTAAATGCTGTAGTGTGCGTGCGCGGGCCCTTGACAGCGCAGAAAAGAGCCGCGCTCGCTACTCACTCTGCGGTTTGTTCGGAGCACCGTGTGGAGCTGCTCCGGGAGACACCCCACTGTTACCACCGCCGAGAGCTCCATCACCAAGATCCGAGAGCAACGGGGACCGCTCGCCGTCCGCCATAGCGAGAGCGAGGCGTAAAGAGGGGGAGCGGCGAGAGCTTGTATTGTTGTGCTACCGGAGTGTGTATGGAGCCCGCTTGCGTCCGCTGCTGTGGCAACGCGTGTGCGCATCCGTGCGCTCGGGGGGTGTATTGCATGATACCCCTGAGCAATAATGCACGACACGATGTTTATTCTGTCACTTATAGACATTTAAAAGATCACTATATACGCAAGAGGTGTGTCTTCTCAAAAACTGTGTGCAGCCAGAATTAAAGCGCATTCTTATACTGCTTGCTTTAAAGTGTCTATAGTAAACACCAGTAATAAACATTTATATGTTCTAGTCTTCATTAGAAGATTATGATCAAAATACAAATCGATGAGATCATATAACATTAAAGGCATTAGCAGACAACTTGCATATAAATACTAGTTGTTATACTATTTCTGAATAATATGTCTTATTAAGATGATACTTAAATGTTTTTATGGTCAAATCTCATTGCCAGCTAAGCCATTACATTTGTATAATTTTTACAGTTTGTCTTAAAATATATTTAGAAAACATAAAGAGAATAAAAATAAAATAATAATAATAATAGAGTTTTGTATTATTGAATAACCTGGCAGCAACATATAAAGGTACTTTTTACATGCACCTATTCCTTTCCAATTGGATTGTCTTGATTCAGAAAAATTTTATGTTTGTTATAGTGCTATAAGTGAGGGAACTCATGGTTCATGTCTTGGATTCAAGATGGTCTGTGAGAACTGTATCTGTAGAAGTTTTCAGCACTGTCTATTCTGAACTGATGCAGCTCATGGTTCAGTTGCTTTCTCTGTGTTTCTCTCAGGTCAGGTTGATGCAGTGAATTGGTCTGTTCATGTGCAGTGTAATCTCTCTCCGCAATGAATTTGGCATTCCCCTCCTGTTTGTGCACTGAGTGAGGCAGGTGAAGATACAACTACTGAAAAAAGCACAGATATTTACATACAGTATGTAGTGATTACTAATATATTACTTACTACTTTGGGTGCCATCAGAATGAGTGTTCAGGCAGCTGATAAAAACATCACAATAATCCACAAGTAATCCATACAACTGGTTGATTAATTAATGTCTTGTGTGAAATGTGAGAAAGTCCAAGCAATATTATTGATAGAGGACTATTTCAGCTGGAAGCAACATTATAAAGTTAAAAATATCTTGATGTATTTGTTTCTTACAAACATACAGGCATTCATTTCACAAGATATGAATTAATGGACTGAAGTTGTGTGGTTTACTTGTGGATTATTGTGATATTTTTATGAGCTGTTTGAACTCTCATTCTGATGGCACCCATTCACTGCAGAGGATCTGTTTCTGAGCAACTGATGTAATGCTAATTTTTGTAGAAACAGACTCATCGACATCTTGGATGACCTGAGGGTGAGTAGATTGGTCATCTAATCCTTGAAGTAAATGTAATGTTTCTAACACTCTTGACACTGCTAACACACATGCTGTATTGATGTTTAAGATTTAAAGCTGCAGTAGGTAACTTTTGTAAAAATATATTTTTTTACATATTTGTTAAACCTGTCATTATGTCCTGACAGTAGAATATGAGACAGATAATCTGTGAAAAAATCAAGCTCCTCTGGTTCCTCCCAGTGGTCCTATTGCCATTTGCAGAAAATCCATCGCTCCCGGTAAGAAACAACCAAGAACTTCAGTCCGTAACTTTGTTTGTGTTCAAAATGTAGGAAAATTTATATAATAAGCGAGTACACCATGAATCCATTTTCCAAACCGTGTTTTTAGCTTCACTAGCTTCTCTAGCTTCACTTTCAGCTATCACTAGGGTGCACCTATAATAAGTGTTTATATCAGTGCTTTAAGTGGCCCAAAGGTATTATAGCCTATATATATATATATATATATATATATATATATATATATATATATATATATATATATATATATATATATATATATATATATATATATATATATATATATATATATATATATATAGTTGTTTTTTTTTGATGACTCCCCTCATCCCCATTGTAAAAAAAAATAAATAAATAAATAAAAAAACAATGACTTTTGTAACAGTGCGTAAATCAGACCTTAACTCTAATGAGCTTAAACTTATTTTTTGTACACAGTGCCCGAACTGTCAATCACTCCTGTACGCTTGCATAACTGTCCTCCTCGCAGCTGCAGCAACTTGCGCTCTCTTCAACAAGCTTTAAAAGGGGACAAAAAGGTCGTATTGTCTTAGTGCATATAGATTAATTAGATAAATGAATATCTAAATTCGTGCCTAGCCGCTTACAGTATTTTTTTTTGGAACTTAGAAAAAAGATGCTGCAGCCAATGAGCAGCCGGCGGGGGCTGGTTGCAGGATGAATCAACCTCCGCAGACAGTTTTTAATATTTATCAGACAATAACTACTCAAGATTTTGCTTTAGTATAATTTTCGGGACAATTAGGGCCAGATTCAGGTTTCGGGACAACAGTTTAGATTTCGGGACTGTTCCAAATTTTTCGGGACGTCTGGTCACCCTTCCTGAAAGAGCTTACTGCATTACTTCATTAGCTTGCGTCTGACCTGGCAGCGATATCTTTTAGGCTTGGTGGGGTGTTAACCAGTGAGTCATGATTCTAACCGTGTTGATTTACTACTCGGAGTCTGAGGTCAGAAAATCATAATAAGTGTAGTTCATTGTATTTGAATATTTACAGAGCTGAGCGTGCGCATATTACGCACTTTCTGGCCACGTTGAGTTGTATTAGACAGCTGGAAATGCGACGCATGCGCTTTTGTCTAGTAAAACTCAAGGGTGTATGGGTAATGTAGTCTCTGCTCTCGGTGGGACGAATTATGAAGCTTGCATTGTGAAAGGCGCTCTGAAAAGCGGCAGCTCAGGCAAAAGATTAAAACCTCTATTAAAACAGATGTCCAAATGAGCGTACCGGTACGCTAAAAGCACGTTCTGGGCGCACGGAGAGGTGGCGGTATGCTCAAGAGCTATATTTGGAAGTGGCGGTACTGAGTACCAGTGCATACCGGCCCACTTAAAGCACTGGTTTATATTCGGAATATTTTAGATTGCTTCGGGGGTACCGCGGCGGAGTAACCCAGTACCTTTGTGATTCTTCATAGACATAAACAGAGAAGTAGTTCCGGATACGATGTTCGTCCGCAAGACGCAAGCAGTTCTGTTTATTAACCGCTAGAGGGTCAAAAGTTACCTACCGCAGCTTTAATGTGAGGAATAAGTAGTACCAGCATGTTGTCACAACACATGGATGTGTGTGTTGGTGGACTTCACATCCTTACTCAAAAGTTTGACAGCCGACAATGTTAAGCAGCACTTGTTAGAAACTAAAACCTGGAGATCTTCTTCCTCATCTTCATGGTTTGGGGAGACCAGGGCGGGCAGCAAGACCCTCCATCTCTATTATTCGATAAATTTGAAGTAAAAAATTGAAGGTGGGTTTTATAAACTTTCTTTGTACTTTTATCATCACTACGCTGCTCCTCTGGATGCTTCACTTAGCGTTTCCATGGAGGCTGCACGCGGACTGTACTAACAACAGTTGCAAATAAGCAGTCTTAACTGAGATAGTTGTATTTTAAAGCAATTTATATTTTATTTTATTATATACATAACTTAAAAATTGATGTAAATACACAATTAGTCATATTTATTTAATAACTAAGCTAGTAAATTGGATAAAATTTTGTAACGATTTCTATTAAATAACTTCATGAGTTAATTTTATAAAATTAATTTAATAAATATTTTTTTTACTAATTTTCTCTTTATCATTTTGCAGTACCAAGTGTCATACAGCAGATGGCAGACATACATTGCACATAAAGAGAACAGAACCGGTGTATTCTGTAGTTTTAAAACTAACATGACAGAATTCTGACTTCGCTACAGCTTTCTTGAGTGACTAAACTGACCATGTTTATGTATATTGTTTACCTGTGCTTCCTTTATTTCTAAAAAAAAAAAAACAATGAAAAAGTTAGACATATCTTCAAGGGGTCGGTTTTCCAGCTCCTGTCTGCCCAGGCACTAGAGTTTTGATTGCTAGCCTACAGAGTTCAAGATGAGACTTGGTTTGTGATCAGTAGAAATGTCCAGATAGTGTTGGATTAATGCTTCTTATGAATTTCAAGGAAAAAGAGATCATTACTTCAGAATTGTCACTTTAAAATATTACTTTTATTTATTTTAGTTTGTATATGTCAACATTTATTATTTTGAGGTCAGTGGTCTTCTCAAAGCATGCTGCCATGTTAATTTTAGATAAAGAAGTTGAGCTAATGACAAATTCGCTCACTGTCCCTCTCCAACAGCGTTCAAATCTCCATTATCCCCCAGGATATAAACCTATTAGCAAACTATCAAAATATAACTTAACAGATTTTAAGATTATTTAAGAAATGTAATTTTTGTTAAAGAAATTCCCACCCTATTTTGAGATATGCGAGGGCCATGTGCATTAGCCTGTTTCAGTCAGAGAAACTGATTGTGTGTGTATGTGTCTGTAAGCATGTGGAGGTTTGCTAAGACACGGCTGAATTTGTTGCCTGAAGCAGTTATAGAGGGGGTCTGTCAAGCTAGTTATCAGTATTCCATTCATGTGGTTTCTCTCTCCACCTCCGTATCTTTCTCTCTCTGCGGTATTGTTTCTTTATGGTCATAGATCTCTTTCTGTTTCCCTTATTTTTCAAAAAAGACTCAGAGACTCTCTATTTCCTCAGCCCCTCAGTCTTTCATCTTATAAGTACACCCTGTGGAGAACCCTTCACTGATTTATTCTGCCATTCTCAGCATTCCTTAACTGAACTGCTGTTGTCCCATGCACTGTCAATCTGAATCGAGACCGGATCTGCTCATGTTGGTCTGTATTTGAATGGAAATCACTTTGAGTCTGAATTGTGCATCTAAATTTCCAAAGGATTTATTTAAATTTGAGTGCAACCATGTCTGAGATTTTAAGGTTGTTTAGGCCAGATTTTTGGAGTATATATGGAGTCTGTATTGGAGTACAAATCTGTTTAACTGTTTAATCTGAATTCAAATGCAAAACCATTAAAGCTTGAATTCAGAATAAATCTGTTTATGAATTAAGAACAAACCTGTGTATGTGAGTTTTCACTGAGAACAAATCTATGTAGGAAGTTCTGAATTTAAAACCAATCTAGTCAAGGCAAGTCTGCTTTATTGTCAATTCTTCCACATGTACAGTACATACATACAGAGAATCGAAATTGTGTTACTCTCAGACCCCCGATGCATACAGATAACACTAACAGTAGAGCCTAAAAATGTAGATCAAATATAAAATATAAGATACAGCTATACAATAAGGGAATGTAAAAAAGACATATATTAAGATAAAATAAAAAATAAAGTTAGAACTTTAGAACAAATCTGCGTAGGGGAAGCTGAATTGAGAACAGAATATTTGTAGTTGGTCCTAATATGAGAGCAAATGTACATAGGCAAGTCTGAACTGAGAATTAAAAAAAAAATAGTCAGGACTTGATTACTCCACATTTAAGACATAAAATACATTTATAAAGAATCTTCCAATAGAATCATCCAATAGAAAAGGCTGTTATCACTGCATAAAAGAACAGAGATTACAGGAGCCATGCTGGTCCATTTCACGTGTGTTCTGGCTGAAATTCTCTTCATACCATTCCACTGATCTGATCTAATGTCAGAAATATGGCCAAAGCTTTTCCCAGCTTATCCCACCAAAGCAGCTGGCAGTCAGCACTACTGCCAGACAGCGCCAGAACCCATGCAAGAGCTGATTTTCTTAATCTAATTAACGAATTACCAAGAATAATGCTATGCCATAAGCCAGTGCCTTTGAAAGCTGTGTGTTTAAATGTTAATTTCTGGAATTAGGGAAGTAATTGAGTTGTAGATCCAGCTGCCACTGCCACATGTGTCAGTGTTTGTTTTGTGTGAGCATGGGTGGCTACTCAGAGATTCAGGATTTTTCTGACTTCAGTCACACTGGAAACATGAGGATTTTAGATGACTTACAATTCTGTCTCCCATTGTTCACTGTAATGCCACAATGTCAGAAAACCCATGACTGGATGGTACTAAAGGATTACAATTCCATGCATGATGTCTTGTATTTGGATTGGCTACAGTTGTCTGCTCAGACTGATAGCTTTGTGTATTCATATAAAAACTGCCAAGGTGGAAAAGTTCTCACATCTTTATGTCCGCACTGCACATTTGGGTGAGTTTCAGCAAAATGTACCTGCACAAAGCAGTTTGCAGCGACATTCCTGGCCCCTTCGGTAGAGAAGTGTTCAGTGCTCCTAACTGAGATGTTAACTGGCTTGTGAGAAAGCGTCAACATTTCTGCAAACAATTGAACAAGTGCAAACTTGCTTATTTTATTATACCAGCAACATATATTATCATCATGTTCTTCATTATCATATATATGTTATATATTATCATCATGTTCTATCACTCTTAAATGATATTTTAGAATCCACTGAATATAACATCTAGGGGCTGTTTGACCAAGGCAGAATTTGATGTGCTTCTATACTTATATTCTGAATTTACACTACCATTCAGTTTGGGTTCAGTAAGATTTTTTTTAATTCTTTCTTTCAAGATGCATTTATATGTTTAAAAATGCAGTAATATTATGAAATATTATTGCAATTCAAGAAATTATAGTTCTGTTTGAGTACACGTCTTTTGAATAAGTTTGATATTAATATAATTTAAAATATACTTCCTTTCATCATTCAATATTCCAGTCTAACATGATCCTTAAGAAATCATTCTAATATGAATAGAATTATGATTTGTTGCTCAAGAAACGTTTTTTATTACTATCACTTTTGAAGACCATGGTGTGCTGATTAATATTTTTGAGGAAATCAAATTACTTTTCTTATGTTCTTTTATGAATAATGGATGCTTCGATTTAAGCATTCTTGCTGAAGGAAAGTGTCAATTAATTTCTTTAAAAAATACAAAATCTTACCAAGGTAACATATGTCAAAACCTTTTCTGATATGTATTTCAAAAGTAAGTGTATTAAAATTATTTGATTGGCTTGTAAGCTCAGTATGTGAATTTTTTTTTTTTTTTTACCTCAAAAAATATTTTCTTCAAGTGGAACATTTAAACCATGGTGACCTGTTTACTTCAAGCGAAAGTTCACCCGAAAATAAAAAGTCTGTTATCATTTACTCATCTTCATGTTGTTTTAAAACTGTATGGATTTCTTCTGCAGAACCTTAAATGTTTTAAGGAAAGTTGTATTGACCATAAAAAAAATATTTTGAAAAAAAAAAACATAAAAGGGAGTAATGTGATGGAATTTACATTTTTGGGTGAACTATCCCTTTAATGAAAAGCGAATAGATAAATTTGGTTTGTTGGAAGGTGTGCACGTTTTCATTTTCAATAGTATTTAAGTACAATTAACCAAAAGAATACTTTAGTACAGAAGTATGATTAAATTATTCAAGTACATCCCTGTTGTTATGAAGGGCCCATTCAGCACTGGTTTATTTTCGCAATCATGTTTTTGAACTGTTATCAGCTGCGGTTTGCAATATTAATTTACTTGCACACTTATTCATTATACAAAGTAAATTACATGACCCATAACGGCTTACACAAGAACATTTGCAAATTAAATGAGCCATGGATTCAGTATCTGTTTGAATAAATGAAGCAGTTGGGATTTACAGTAATAGAGTTCACAAAGCAGGAAAAACTAGGCCAAAGTGTTTAACCGAGATTACAAATATGTAAATCAGGTTTTCGAAAGCATGTTTGCTGCTTTTCAATTACATTCTTGACATGTTTATCATACATGTAAACACTCTGCATTTTTAGAGCATGTCTTTTGGAATGAAAAGACAAGTACTCATACTGTATAATCAGTGCGTGAAAGCATGTGTCAAAGATCAAAGGTTTTGTTTATGAGTTGAAACACCAGTATTAGTCAGAGGTGTTATTCTAGCCATCGAAGGAGGGGCTACTGCTGGGTAAAATAAAGCTATTAGCTCTGATTAGCAGCCAGCTTGATCTGCTTTGACTCACACTGTTTTTTATGATAATAAGTAGCAAAACAACTAATCCCATATGACAGCTGGGATTATTCTGAGGGGAGAGAGGGAGAGAGATGAGGGTTAGGACTGTAGTTGTGCAGAAGGAAAAGTTCATTATGTAGCTGAACTATCCCTTTAATACATGACAGCAAGGTAGCCTTCCTGTATTGGTCAATCATTTGAATTAATTCATATTATAATTTGTCATGATCATTAGCTAGAGTGCCCACGAACTCCAGTAGAGGAAAACATTTAGGACAATTCCACCCATCAACCACCAGATGTCACCATATTACTTGGACTCTAGCACCTCTCATCTGTTGCACCACACCCAAACTACATCTCCAATGAGCCTCTGCATCGCTATCACCTTGCCACACCTGCACCTCATTCATCAGCTAATCTCCTTGCAACACCTGCACCTCATTTACACACACACATATAAGCAGCACTCACACGCAGCCACATTGTGAAGTCCTGTTTAGCCAGTCTGACATTTCCGAGCGGGTTTCCTTGTGTTTGTTCCTTCTGTACCTGACCTTTGGATTGTTTATACTGACTCTGATTCTCTGCTGCCTGCCCCGACATCTGCTTGTTTCTGTTATCGATTCTGGTTGTCCCTAACATACCTGACGCCATTACTGATCATTGCCTGTCTGACCTTTCTCATAATTAAAGTTCTGAATATGGATCCGAACGTCTCTGTCTCACTATTACTCAATTAATATTAACAAGTCTAACATTCATTATGGATTAATATTCATATTTTTTTTATAAATATGGTTTTTATTTCAAAATATCGCGCTAAAAATAAAAATACCTTATTTTACATTTGCGTTAATTTCTAATAGCTATTAAATATTGCAAATTTAAATTCTAATTCAAATCTCTGCTTCTCCTTGTGGCTGCATCACCATCTCAGGTGTGCATTATTTTCTAATAATTCAATGGCAGTTATTCCTTACTTGCAAAATAGAATTATGCAAATGTGCGTGCAAGATAGTTTTGTTCTTAATGTCAGGACAAAAATGTGCCTTTACCCACTGAACTTCAATGAAATATAGGAACTAATTTTAATATCAGCCAACTAAACTTTGTTCAGAAGGCTAAATGGTCTCCCCAGCTCCAGTGCCTATATGGTTGTTTCCATTATATTTCTTCATATAGTGCAGCCCACATCAGATTTTCACATTTAATTGTGTTTATAAATCAATTACTTTCTCGACTGTTCTTAGAGAGGAGAAACTTATGATTATGTTATCTGGATAAACGAAGACAATTAAAATTAGGGAGCGATGTCCTCGGAGGTCTCTTGCAAAACCATGTTTGACTAAACTAATTTCCTGTTAGAGCTCTTTATTTGGACAAGAGTGTAATAAAGTGGGTGATCTCTGACTGAGTCTCATTATCAGGGAGACGTTTAGAGAGATCTTTATCTCAGGATGCCAGAATAGTTTTTCCATCAGGGGACGCCAAAGTGTGACAGTCTCAGATTAAGCTCACTTTAATGACACACTTACACTCAGTTAAGACTGTCAGACAGACTCGGCCGTTCAGCTACAATCCTGGAGGTCCAATGCGCTGCAGAGTTTAGCTCTAACACCTTTGTAGGATTTCAGTCCATGTCTGTTTGCTTTGAGGTCATCTATATGTGTACTCCTAAAGTCGAAAAATTGTAAATGCGAAAATCTCAAAACATATTTCAGCAAATCAGCCAATAATAACATCATATTTTATATGACTTAGTCTATTTTTGCTCTGACAACAAAGCCACGGCAGAATAAACCATACCGCATCTAATAACAACATGTGTAGTGTTCATGAGCTAATTGTCTCCATGAATTATGTAGAGACTCTCCCATTCTGACAGTCACTTGTTTCATTAATGAATGAATCAGTGTTCTTGAATGAATTAATGACACACTCATAAATACAATCTCTTTTTTGGTTATTTTAATATTTGTTATTTTTAAAATTTTCCCTTTAATTATGGATTTAGTTATTTTTTTTATGTGCTTTTGTCTTTTTTTTGTCTTCTTTTTAGCCTTTTTTAGTTATTATTTATATAGTACTTATTTATTTCGGTTAGCTATTCATATATGTCTTGGCCTAATGATTAATATTATTACTGCTACTCAGTTCATTACTGAACTATAATATACTGTATGGCTGTGTGTGTGTGTGTGGTGTGTAACTTTATTTTTCTGGCAAATATTTTTTTAATTAAGCAAAGGAAAGAAAGCATCTTATTCTTACTCAAGGGTTAGGTGGCCTTTACCCGGGGTTCAAAATGTACATTAATTATATAGTTAGTATTATTGAATGGCAGTTCAGTAAATTTTGTCAATATGATGTTTTGGGGAAAAAATCACCAGTGAATATTCTTTGGAATTTTTAGATGCCAGCTAGGACTGGTTTCAGGCTGGTTCTGTCCAGTTTTCTCATATATGGCGTTCAGTTTCTGTCAGGTTCTAGTTTGTCATTTCTAAAGCCCCTGACTTATTTTGTGTGAGAGTCTGTGAAATTGGTTCTACTTGCTGAGAGAGGAAAAAAAAACATTTTCAGGTTTGATCAGGTTGAGTCTTTTAATATCTGAGCGCACCAGTCAGGTTGGATCACATGATCTTGGTTACGGGCCAGATTGAGGATTTTAATTGATGTCTTATTTTGAATTCCCTCACTGAACGACAGGTTTTGTTTAGTTATTGTTATAATCCCACCTGACAGGAGTGTCATTTACTGCTTTTAGGATGGTTACACACAGCTTCAACATCAATGCAGACATCTTCATTATATACGTATCCAAGCATATCACACTCACACATACACGTTGTCCCATCCAGATCCATTGCCTTCACTCTCGCTGTTGAGCGCAGGACTGAGCCGCTGTTGAGAGACTGCAGTTATTTCAGTCTCATTGCACTCTCTCTCTCCATCTCCCACTCTCTCCTCCCTCCTTATAGTCTTTGATTGAGCATCATTCTCATGCTTTCATGGTTCTTTCTCTCTCTCTCTCTCTCTCTCTCTCTCTCTCTCTCTCTCTCCAGCTCTGTTAGCTTCTCTTACACTTACAGTCCGAGTGATCATGCCACATCCCTCTCTCCCTCTGTCCTCTTCTCTGCCTGTCTGCTTTCGTTTACATACTTCTTCATCAAACTGACTCTTTTCAGTGCCAGCTGAATCGCATTCGCCTGTTTGTGGAAAGAGGACATTTAAATGCGGGACGCAGCGTGTTTTTTCACCTTGCAGCTCACTTATCTGGACGAGTTTTGGAAGGGTGTCTGGTTCCATTTGTCCGGTTTGCAGCCTGCCGGGTGTTTTCCCAGAGTCCTGGAGTCTGTTGCATAGCTGTGCGTCTCCTGAGGTGCACTCGGACTGCTCTTACAGTCTCGGTGAGGAACGTGGGCTGAAGAAAACCCCTCTCAGCCCGTCATCAGCTCGTGCAGGAATACCATCGATGGTCAGCTAAGATCAGTGGAGGGGAAAGAGTAACAAAAGTAGGTAAAACGAAGAGAAGAGTGAAGGGCAAAGCAGCATCTCACAGGTTAAAAAGAGCATCAAACGGCAGCACAAACGGGAACAGCTCCTGTTGGAAAAGAGAGTGAGAGTTTCAGAAAGAGAGAGGCAGGCTTTCATTTGTAAACTCTAAACTAGTGACTTCAAACTCTTCAGTCCTTGAGAGCCAATCCAGAACTCTATCCTGATAGAGACAAGCTGTTTCGGTTTTCCTGCTCAAGTTCCTTTGCCGTTAATAACCATGCAGGTGTCCTTCGCATGTACGGATCAGGGGTTTAAGGCCCCGCGCTCCAGTGAGCCGAACAAACAGAACACGTCGAGTCCGAGCACGGCCAGCGCAGCACGGGCACGGTTCCGTACGGTGGCGCTGATCGCCCGAAGTCTGGGCTCCTTTACGCACAGGCACCACATTTCCCTGAAAGAGTCCACTGGAAAACTCACCGGCATGAAGTACAGGTACAGAAAACTTCTGGCAACCACCGAAAGTTGATGATAAAATGGCAAATATCTGACACAGTTTGAGTGTGTCAATTGAGAATTCAGTTTTAACACTGACAGGTATCGTTAAAATGAATTTGATCTTTATTATTCTCAAAAAAGACATTGAAAATGTTTCTATAAAAATAGCAGTTTATTCTGTGAATAAAGTAATTCTACAACTCATTCCTTCTGTCCTTGAAATCTTAAAGGTATTGCATTTTAAAAATTTAATTTATGCATTTAGCAGACGCTTTTATTCAAAGCAACTTACATTGCATTCAGTCTAAAAATTTTTCCTAACATGTGTTCCCTGATTCAAACCCCCAACCTTGCGCTTGCCAAAGCAATGCTCTACCACTTGAGCTACAGGAACATATTATGGTATTATTATATTTCAGTATTATAGTATAGTAAAGTATTATATTTCATTCAAAAAATTTACATTTTGTTAATTTACTCACAATCGTGTTGTTTCAAACCAGTATGCATTTCTTTCTTATCTAGAACACAAAAACAGATATTATGAAGAATGTAAGTAATAAAAAGGTTTTGGTTCCCAATGACTTCCACAGTATATTTTGTCTATACACTGCAAGTCAATGGGAACTGAAACTGTTTGGTTCTTTAAAATATTTTCTTTTATGTTCCCCAAAAAAAAAAAGAAAGTGATGAAAGATTTTATTTTCCTTTTAGGGTGTACTTAAATGTTTAGTTCATGAAATAATGAGTTTTTTAGTTTGATGGAGTGGTGAATAAAATGAGTTGGTGGAGTGATTGAAGAAATGAAAAGTAAATTGTGATTGGCTCCGTTGTGAAGTAGATTAATTTATTATGCTCTCAAAACAAACAGCGGTTTCTCGTCTTGTGTGTGGAATACTGAATCGGAGGAAAGGCTGGTGCAGAGAGCTGAAACAATAGGTGTGTGTGTGTGCACAGTATGTGTGTGTGAATTTGAGGGGGAGGTGTGAACTAATGTTTTTTGTTGGTGGAAATAATTAATTGCATCTGAGACACAAGTATACCACAAGCATGCAACAGTTATCCCATATCCGCTAGTTTCCATAACGACAGAGAACTCACGGTTTGCCTGCACTTTACTCTAATTGGACACATTAGCTGTTGGACAGGGGTCATAATTGGGCAGTAAACCAGATCACCCTCGGCTGACGTCCAGCTTCACACATACTCATGTTTTACATTTATTACTTTTCTACACTTTCAATTAATTAATTGTGTGATCAAAAGGGGAGGGCCATATCATGGGGAAAAATAATTTTGTCCCAATCCTTTGAAATAAGATGTATGAAAACATGCTGTCACTTTGAGAACATATGTTAAACATATTATAATTCCTGAACAGCAGAAGAACTAATAATAAGATTAAATGTAGGGAAACCCTATGCCGGTGTAACCTTCCAAAGGATTCCAGTGTAAGGAAAGTGTGGCTAAAGCTTATTTTTAGCCAGATCCGTGTCATTTTAATCTTAAGAGTTTATGTGGCGCATTTCATATATGCACATTAATCTTTTTTTAAATAATGATGATGTGAATATAAGCGTGTTGAAGAAAAAGCTGAGGAGACTTTATCACGTTTTATTTTGACTTATCGAGGTCAAGTCAAATCACATGGCAAAACTAGACATTTCAAACCATCAGACGCTCGCAGGGCACAGCTTCTTGCAGAGATTTCTGATATGTTGTTTTCACAGGGCAAGGTTACACATGAGTAATGGCCCTCTGTTTATCCGTATATGTCGGATGTCCTGGAGAACAAACGTCTATCTCTGTGGTTTAATCATCTGTCACTCACTGTGATTTAATCTTTAGAAAAAGCAATTGCTCTGACAGCGTAGAACTTCAGGCGTTTTTGTAAACATTACATTTGTGTAGAAGAAGTGCTGCCTACATTTTAACATCTTTCTGTTGCACAAGAGTGTGTGCATTTGATTGAGATTGTGTGTTTGTAGTCAGTGGTCAGAATGAATGTTTTTGAATAAATGTGTGACATCGAAGTAAATTGCTGTTCCATCTCTGGGTTCCTGCTTAGGGTCCAAATGCAACTTTCTACTGAATGTGCCATATGCAAATACTGAGAAAATATACGGGCCATAAATACGTTTTTCCTTTCCTTATTTTACTTTTTCCATTTATTTTTATTTTTTTATGTAGAATAATGCACAGATTAATTTTCTTCCTCGTTTTAATTGGGTTCAGACTTTATTTGGGTTTGCATAACCATAGGAATGTGTCCCTGCATAAAATAAAGCATTTTAAAAATGTTTACTTTTTATTTGGTTTTAAAATTAAATATAACTTTATATTATATTATAAAATAAAAATGACCATAACAGTAAAAGCCAAGTCTCCAAAACAAAAAAGATTGCTCTCATTTGGGTCTTTGAGTGTTTTCTGTTTTCTTTTTTCTGTGTTCTCGCTCTCTTTCTGTCACACTTGCTCCAACTTTATAATGACAAGAAACCATAAGATAGAGTTTAAAACTTTGATATCCACAATATATTTGTAAAGGCCATATCTTAGTGTGTCTGAGGGATTAAACATTAGCGTCTTGTGTGTCTGTTTGCATCACTATCTTTCATTTGCTCAATTGATAAAAGTTTTATTCTGCCTGGTATTTCTGAATTCCCAGCACTAAAGCAAGCAGTTGCAGTGTTTCATGGTTCACTGGCCGGTGTTGCAGTCCAGATGGGTAGTCATGCTCTGTGTGTGTGTGTGTGTGTGTGTATTTGTCCTTGTCATTGTATTTATGTGTGGGCTTCTGTTTTCTTGGCCATTTGCCTATTAGAAATCAATCAGTGTATGTGTTCATTTTATTTGGCTTAAGAATCTTTCTTCGAATCATAATGGTCCATTGTGCAAATGTGTGTGTTTTTGTGTGTGAGTGGAACACAGCAGCGGTGTTCCAGAATCTTCTGAAGCACATAAGGAGAACTCATAGATGCCCAAAAGGGCACAGCAGTCATATTTCACTTTTTCATTTTGGGGGGTTTATTGGGAGAGACATTTGTGATAATGCATTATAAGCCAGGTTTTCACATACAGCTATTTACTTGTGCGAGGCGTAGTTCACACACACATACACAAAAAAAACAATATTTCATTTTCATATACTCACTTTCATATTGTTGCAAATCTATATGACTTATCTACCTTTCTATCTATGTATTGTTAGTTAGTTTGAATGTACAGTAGGCAGGTAAATTGTATAAGCAACATTAAGGTGAGTAGATGATGACATCATTATAATTTGAAGTGAACTATGCCTTTAATTGTCAGATGAGCTCTGGGCTGCTCAGACACTGCTGTGGGACTAAACCTGATTGTGCTGGAGAGACAACTGAGGATCATCCTGAGCTGCTTAGAAAATCACTTCCTGCTCACAGTTACCCATCTGTTAACCATCATATTGTGTCTAAAATCAAATGTTGTACCAACTAAGTTACCATATACAATGCTCAGAATAACGTAATTTCTATGGACACATGGTGGTACCATGCTTTGCAACTGATCCTAGATCTGATTCTGTGTTTTTGTGTTATGTGTGTTTTGAGCATCCAGTCAAACAAGGAAAAAACTGTTGTGTTTCTATATACTTAATCATGCACATGTACAAACAAATCAGACCTGCTTTCCTGTCAAGACACATGTTCTTCATATACCTTCCTCTGTACAATATTCATTTCAATTCAATTCAAGTTTATTTGTATAGTGCTTTTTACAATACAAATTGTTACAAAGCAACTTTACAGAAAATTATGTTTGTACAATATTTAGTAGTAGCTTATGATGGTGACTGTCAGTTTGTGCACGTTTGACAGGATTTTTAGAAAAAAATAATACAAGACGTAGTCAGCCAGACGATGAACATTATTAATATTATTAATTAATAATTGTTATATGATGCAGTCACACTTGTAGCAATATTTGTTAGTTCTGTTGTTGATTCAGGGTTAGCATCATCTGAGGTCATCTGAGGGTCAGCATCATCTCTTCTCAGGTGTTCTGGATCCAGAGACATCATTAGCATAGCTGCTGATCCAACAAACTAAAATTAGTTTAACCCAAGCTAATGAATAAAAATGCCATTTGATCAGATTCAACTACACTCACAATTTAAGATACATTATTCGAATGCTTGGCGAAAGAGGTGCGTTTTTAATCTAGATTTAAACAGAGAGTGTGTCTGAACCCCGAACATTATCAGGAAGGCTATTCCAGAGTTTAGGAGCCAAATGTGAGAAAGCTCTACCTCCTTTAGGGGACTTTGCTATCCTAGGAATTACCAAAAGTCCAGCGTTTTGTGACCTTAGGGTGCGTGATGGGTTTGTAGCGTGGTAGAAGGCATTTAGGGCCTTATAGCTAAGTAATGATAATTTGTAAGTGATACGGAACTTAATAGGTAGGCAGTGCAGAGACTGTAAAATTGGGGTAATATGATCATATTTTCTTGACCTGGTAAGGACTCTAGCTGCTGCATTTTGGACTACCTGTAGCTTGTTTATTGATGAAGCAGGACAACCACCTAGAAGTGCATTACAATAGTCCAGTCTAGAGGTCATGAATGCATGAACTAGCTTTTCTGCATCAGAAACAGATAACATGTTTCGTAGCTTGGCAATGTTTCTAAGATGGAAGAATGCAGTTTTTGTAACATTGGAAATATGATTTTCAAAAGACAAATTGCTGTCTAATATGACACCCAGATTTCGGACTGTAGAGGAAGTAACAGTCTAGAGGAAGTAAACGTCTAGTTGCAGATTTTTATCCTGTGTAGTGTTTTTTGGTCCAATAATTAATATCTCTGTCTTATCTGAATTTAACTGGAGAAAATTATTAGTAATCCAATCTTTTACATTTTTAACACACTCTGTTAGCTTAGATAATTGGGAAGTTTCATCTGGTCTTGTTCAGATATATAGCTGAGTATCATCAGCATAACAGTGGAAGCTAATTCCGTATTTTCTAATAATATTACCAAGGGGTAACATGTATATTGAAAATAGAAGGGGACCTAGGACGGATCCTTGTGGCACTCCATATTTTACTGATGATAAATGAGATGACACCCCATTTAAGTAAACAAAATGGTAGCAATTGGACAGGTAGGATATAAACCATCTTAGAGCCTGCCCTTGAATACCTGTAAAGTTTTGTAATCTATCTATGAGTATGTCATGATCTATGGTGTCGAACGCAGCACTAAGATCAAGTAAGACTAGAAATGAGATGCAGCCTTGATCTGACGCAAGAAGCAGGTCATTTGTAATTTTAACAAGTGCAGTTTCTGTGCTATGGTGGGGCCTGAAACCTGACTGAAATTCTTCATACAGATAATTTTTATGCAGGAAGGTGATCAATTGAGCAGACACAACTTTTTCTAAAATTTTTGACATAAATGATAATTTGAAATAGGCCTATAATTTGCCAGTACACTAGGATCTAGTTTTGGTTTCTTAATAAGAGGCTTGATAACCGCCAGCTTGAATGGTTTTGGGACGTGTCCTAAAGATAACGACGAGTTTATGATATTGAGAAGCGGTTCTTCGGCTACAGGTAACAGCTCTTTCAGTAATTTAGTGGGTACAGGATCTAATAAACATGTTGTTGGTTTATATACCGTGATAAGTTTATTTAGCTCTTCCTGTCCTATGGTTGTAAAGCACTGCAGTTTATCTTTGGGTGCGATGGATGAAACTGAAGTGTTGGACGCTGTAGAATCTACATTCGATATTGTATTTCTAATTTTATCTATTTTATCAGTGAAGAAATTCATAAAGTCATTACTATTTAACGTTGGTGGAATATTTGAATCAGGTGGCGTCTGGTAATTTGTTAATTTAGCCACTGTGCTAAATAAAAACCTTGGATTGTTTTGGTTATTTTCTGAGTTTCTGTATATGCTCTGCCCTAGCAGTTTTTAGAGCCTGTCTATAGCTGGACATACAGTTTTTCCATGCAATTCTAAAAACTTCCAAGTTAGTTTTTCTCCATTTGCGTTCAAGACTACTAGATTCTTTCTTGAGAGAGTGAGCATTACTGTTATACCATGGCACAGTACGTTTTTCTCTAACCTTTTTCACTTTGATGGGGGCAACAGTTTCTAATGTATTAGAGAAAATAGTGCCCATTTTGTCAGTCATTTCGTCTAATTCATGTGTATTTTTGGGTACAAATAGCAGTTGAGATAGATCAGGCAGGTTATTTGTGAATCTTCCTTCGGTGGATGGAACAATAGTTCTGCCCAGTGTATCGTTTAATAACATTTAAACGATACACACCATTTCCATTGACTTGCTGAGGCATTTCTGAGCTCTTCTGTCATGCAGTCTCTAGTTCTTCAGCTTTCTGACTCAGCTCGCTGTGATGAGGAAGGATCTGTTGACACCCAACGGCGTGCGTGTCTTCTACCCGGAAAAACACACAGACATCCATAACGCGGAGAACAGGGAGTTTTAAATTATATATGTCTGCAGCTGAGAATCTGCTGTAGTTGTAATGTCACACAGACTAATAATGGCTGGGAAAATGTCACAGAAAAAAATAGAGTGGGAGATGATGTTTTGCGACATCCATCGGCTCCAGGTGCATCACTGTGAAGGATGAAGCCGCCACTTATAAAGACAACACATTTGTCTTATTTGAAAAGGCAATAATCTGAGAAGCCTGACCTGACCAGCAGGGACAAGATAGAGTGATTAAGTAGGTCATTTTTTTTTTTACTGAGTGTATCTGTTCATTTTGTTTCATGCTTACCCAGATCGTTAAGGGGATGATATGCAGAAAGTTGGAGATGGATCTGTTTGGAAGGAAATGTGAACTGTGCATGCTGATTTGATATTCTCAACATAAACTGAAAACCAGGGGGTGGGTGTCCGCGAGCCAAAATCAATTTTCTTGATTTCCCTCCAAATGCATACTAACTAATTTCCTCCAAGTCAATACAACCGCAAATAAATATTCTCTGGTTGTTCCTCATAAAATAATTTCCCAAAATGCAGAAACTCCATGTTGATTGTCTTATTATAATGCAAAATCAGTTCTGAGGCTAACAGGTTTGGATCCAGACATCAGGACCTGCTGTTCTGGAATTTATCACTAAAAAGAGAATGTGAGTGGTGCAAAACCCACCACCACGATGTTAAGAGTGTTGTGAGTGGTTGCCAGGATGTTGCTGTGTGTATCATGATCTGCCCTGCGTTTGCTTAGATTCTCTGATATAGATTGAGTGTCTGATATTGCGGTCAGTAAATATTGCTCAGGTCCCTCCTTCAGTGTAAGTATGGTATTTTTCGTCTACCTGTTGAAAAAAAATATGGCACCTCTCCTCAACAATACATATTATCTGAAGTGTCATTTAGTTCTGTAGCATAACTGACTAGATGCCAAAGTTTATTACTTCAGTGTTTGCTCAGATACTGAACGTTAGATAGATCATTTGAGGACAGTAATGTTGAACCTAGAACAAAGCTGAAGTGTGGGTTTAAAGTGAATGAGGTGTTATCTCTGACTCAGTCAGGCATTAAGAGGGAGACACATATCAGAGTAGAGGAAATTTTAATGATGGAGGAGTTGAAATGGATTGCTGAGACTTTACTGTAGATTGAAACCAGGGCTGCTGTTAAAGTTACATCCTCACTTTAAGGATAGAGTTGTGGTGTGAATGTATTTTATATTGTAGTAGTAGTGCAGTGACGTGACATTCAGCCAAGTAGGTTGACCCATACTCAGAATTCGTGCTCTGCATTATCCCATCCAAAGTGCACACACACACATCAGTGAACACACACACACACGCGGAGCAGTGGGCAGCCAGTTATGCTGCGGTGCCCAGGGAGCAGTTTGGGTTCAATACCTTGCTCAAGTCATGGTATTGCCGGCCCGAGATTCGAACCCACAACCCTAGGGTTAGTAGTCAAACTCACTAACCACGAGTCCATAAATTCTTATTAGCCAAAAAGATGATCTAAATAGGAGGCTAAAACCATAAATAGTTCAGATACACGACGATGGGGCATAAATACCAGCCAATAATTTTGTGTGTGTGCTTTCACATGATCTTTTTAAAGCTATTCCAGAGTTACGCTCACTGTGGATCAAATATTCATTTGTTGTCCACACTGAGAGAAGATTAAAATGGTTTCCTCTATGTCCAAAAATAAGGTCCAATATTCACACAAATCAGGACATGAATGCTCTTTTGAAAACCAAATAGCAGAAACATGCTTGAACAGTTAGAGTTAGATAACAGTTTTTCCCCACTCTCTCTCCACAGAAATCTTGGGAAGTCAGGACTACGAGTATCATGCCTTGGACTCGGTAAGCATTTTTTGATTTATAAACCAGCTGCCATTTACCATAAACAACAAAACGGTTGCACTGAATATAAATACTATAGATCAGTGATATGTTCACACAGTGTGTTTCAATGAAGTATAGGCAACAGTGTGCGTTTGAGACATGATCTCGAAAATGTTGTCCCCCCTCCATTCATATTTAATTTATCATGAATTAAAACACAAGCTCACTAACTTCCTCACTCACACTGCACACAGCAGGAGCATGATGTGCTGAAGCTTAATTTATTCTCTGTTCCCTTTTATTTTTACGATTAGATGTGGTTTCATTAACAAGCCTCGTGAATGAAGCATAATGACTGTATAAATCTGTTGTTGACTTCTCTTGAGATATAAACGCAGTGTGGCTTATATAGCAGGAGGTTCTAATGATACAGGATTCATGGAGAGAACATGCTTGATTCAGTTCATTCCAATATGTGCATTTTATTTTTATCGCTACAAATCAATGCAAGACACACAAGAAAATGATGGCAGTGTCCGTTAATTAAATGCAGGAATTTTAATGTGTTGAAAATTCAGTTCCTGTTTCACATCCAAGAGCAAACCTGCTCTCATGAAAACCATAGGGCATTGGAAACTGAATTGATTAGTGTGCACTGAACTAGGATAAGTGAACTGGATTTTATTGTAGTCGCACTAAAGGCTTTCAGTAAGAGCACTGAGGAACAAACAGCTGCTATTCCACCATGAAAAAAGCCCCGGGCTAATCTTCACAACACATTTCCAAATGGTGTCTCTCTTATCCTAGATCAGATTCTTCCTCTGTACGAGGCCTTCCTCTTTCCTGCATCCAAATATACAATACTGTTCAAATGTTTGGAGTCGATACGTTTTTTTAAATCTTGTTGAAGTCTCTTAGGCTCCTCAAGGCTGCATTTATCAAATAAAAAAACGAAATCTAAAACAGTTATATTGTGAAAGGGGCTAGTGAATGTGAATGAAATGGAGATGGCTTTTAGTGTTATTTATTGCAGGAAAAAAAATGCTGGAAAAAAGTAGTATTTTAGCACACAATTGAGTATGCAAATCAGCAAACAGAGCAAACATGCTCACAAAAAAAAAAAAAAATTGCTGAATGCAACTTGCAGCTTTTGAGAATAAAGCTCAACCAATCAAGGAGCCCGTACCTGGATGGTCACTGGTGCTTAGTGATTAAGATGCAGATTTTGGTGCTGAAATGTTGTGCGAAAGGGCCACAACTCGTCCTTCAGTGCTTGTAGCTTCTATTTTCCTGAAACGTCAAAGGACATTGCTCAGGGTCAGACATCACAAACATTAGCCACTTGATCAAACACAACAAGAGTACTGCAGGCTGATAAGATTTCAGTGCTTCAGCCATGCACTTCACTGAATACATGAGGACAGCGTTCAGTGGAAACCACAAAAGCTGCAGTAATTCTTTGTATGGGATTGTGTGTCCATGTGTGCATGTATAAATGTATGTTCGTGTTCATGTATGTCAGTGGTGTTTGTCCAGAGGATATGATGGAAGCACAGTGGAATTACATCAAATTTCATCAGAAAATTTGGTTTATTTATGTACAAATTACTTATATATTTCTGTAAATCCATAAATTCTCTAAAATGTACATTTACAAAAATATATTAAATATATTTAATCTGTTAACTGTCACTAGCGAGCTTGGCACTCATTTTTTATCTCCTTTTCCACATCACATATTTTAGTAATCATCCTAAATATAATTTGTAAGCTTATATTTGATCTTGTAGAAACGTTTTTGAAATTGAACATCGTTACCAAACAGTATACTTGAAATCCTTTTAGCAGGCTCCTCCCCTTGGGTGTTGTCAGGTGTCATTTTACAGAATTTACTACAATATTTTATAGCTACAACTTTCTCTAATCTTTCTAACACATATCATTCGAAAGGTATGAGTCTCAAGATTCCAAGATTTGTGATGAAAGTTATATTGTGATAGAGATTTATAAGATTTTGACAATGCACCAAGAAAATCTGGGTGAATACATGAGGTCATCCGTTGGTTATTTTTGGTATAGTGCCTGAACAAAATCTAGCAGGAACCTCAATTTTTGTGATATCAACTTCAAATTTGGAACATAACTTACTTAGATATATAACTTTGATTTAATAGCAGTTTTAGATTCAAATGTATTTTTTTTAATTATTTATTTTAATAAAAAAATTGTTTCAAATATCATTCATTACATTCATTTACTAAAGTAAATTAATATAAAAAAATCAGCTCTAATATATGGGGAGATCCAGGATTAGGCAGAATGAGCATGTTATCCCCTTGTTTCTCTCAGTTGTTGAGCTGCCGAAGACCCTGGTGTACACCATTGTTCACAGTAGCTGTACGCATAAAGTTATCTGGCAGCATACAAAACATAAGAAAGGCGCCAAATGTTCCTTATCGTCACACAGGTGTCACCGAGGGAACGTAACACTTACAAACGCCCACACTATTTCCTCATTTATCCTACAACCCCTGAGTGCTTGATCACCATGGGAACAGCTGATCACCCCCAACAGGTTCCCTTACCCTGAAATCACAATCTGGTGTCTCATGGGATGCCAACTGATCCTATAATATTGAAGCCCAAGACACCAGCGCTTGCTGGAGAGATGGTCAACCCGCAGCCGCGGTGACTTTTAGGGTGATAGTGGGTGATTGTCCTTATCCTGACAGCAATGAACCAAGAATAACCTGCAGGAAAGAGTCCCCAGGAAAACCTGGGACAGTTTTTTTTTTTTTTATCAAGAATCAAGCTAATTTTTGTCTCTTTCTTTGTTGAACTGAAATACAGTTCAACAGTTGAGTTTTTTATGGAAATGGCACTGACCTCATTTTTAAAAAATTCTACATTAACTCGTATTATTACTGCAAAACATTCAGAATCAGGGCTGTTTCTCAGTCTAATATGTTTGAGCGTTTCTGTGACAGTCACCAGAGCAAATAAATCAAGCTCTATTTGGAATAAAAACCCAGTGAATAATCTCTGACTCACACTCCTTCTCTTTCTTTTGATTTCTTTCTCTCTCTTAGGCACATGGGTGACATTTGGGGGACAGATTTCAGATGAGGTGAGTATTGATATTCATAACCTGAAAATGAACTGAACTCATAGCATATATATTTTTGACAACAATAAATGTATTTACCTGGAATACATATTTTAATATAATATAAATGTATAAATTTGTAATATAATATAATAGGGGGTTGAATCATCAGTTTTAGTTTTTTTTATTATTTACCCATTATTTTCATTTCTAAATCCACTCTAGCCATTATCACAAATTGGGCAGATAAGCATGTTGACAGTCTTGGCAGAGAGGAAGGCTCGTAGACACATCACGCTGTGGTCTTCCTCATTATTCAAACAATAACATCATTCTGCCAGTGCCCCTTTCTGACACGCACCCAAGGCAAATGCACATAAATACTAGCAGTTCTTACATCATAAAAGTCCCTGCAGCTACAACTTCCTGCACAAGCCTGTCTTTCCCCAGAAGTGGAGTCTCCTCTATTGTCCAATCATCCTTCTTGTCCAATCAAATTATGTGAGATGTGGACATCCCCGTTCTTTTCCCTTCTCCACATGTCATTAGTCATCACATCAGCAGCTGAACAGATGGTTTTTCCTCATCTGTCTGCCAATATATATCTATACTGACAGAAGGAATCACTGTCACTCATGCTGACAGTTCTCCATCAAAGAGAACTATAGAGAGATTATAGAGATTGCAGATGTTTTAGCCACCATATCAATTGTCCTGTCAACACAAGGTTAAACTCTGACATTCATTGACATCGACAGATCAGTGTATTATTGCAGCAGTTACACAAAAAAAACAGATGCTCTGTTCCAAATTAGTGGCTGTTTACACAAAACACATTTTTGCATTGCACTACAATGCTTTGTTAGCTATGCGCTAGATGGACATCTTCGACCGATGCGTTCTGAGCAATACAAGGTCTCAAGACTTGTTTTGTAAAAGCCGTGTCTAGAACTGTGAGCTGTGTCTAGAACACTGTGTCTTGTGCAAGAGTGCTTGTTTACATAGATGAACAATGGAAAAGTAGTGAAGTGGAATGCAAACACGTGAGATGTAGGGCAGCTGAATGAAAGAAATGCAAGGTCCTAAGACACGACGAACTTCTTTTAACTTGAGCAATATTTTTTAGACACTGTGTCTTTAGTAAGAAACTGCAAAGGATGCATGCACATCAGTCAAAGATGTACATCAAACACATTTACATAAAAACCATGGAAAAGTAGCCCAGTGGAGGCAAAAACAAGACACTGCAAAAGATAAGCTTATTATTATTAATTAAATTATTAATTGCGTTTTTAGAATGCTGTCATGTGCAGGATGCCACGTGATACAAGAGCGCTATACTGCACATTTACATAGAAAAACAATGGATATGTAGCACAGTCTAAATTCAAAATTCATTCTGCATGAACTTGCGTTTTAAGGCTCTTTCCCATGGGTAATGAAGACTCATGTGTCTCAGTAAAATAGAGTGAATAGAGTTCTGATTCTGCAGTGCAGTTTAATTTATCTCATACTACATCATGTCTAGTTGTTACTATATATAAAATAATTAGCACAATTTTTAAAAGACACATTTACAAAGCATCCACGCATAATAATAAACTTGTGTTAACTTATTATGTGCATGAATGCCATTATGCTCACTACGTCTGCCTGAAAATCTGTCCATAAAGGCATGCATTATTTTTTTCTGCATCGTGTGACAAACAATGTGAGGTGAAAAGAATGAAATCACCGTCAGATGCTATTAATTCCATGCAATGCTATGACACATACTGTATTCCTATATACATAGAGACAAGCAGGCTTTAAATATCAGGATAGAGCCAAGTGTTTGGAGGGGAGGGGTTGAAAAATAACATTGAGTGCTCTGTGAAATCAGCCGAAAAGGAAAATTGTTTCACGGAAGGGCAAGCTATTGCATTTTGATGAAAGATTTCAAAGATAAACTGTTTTTCTTTAAAAGAACTTGAATTTTCTGATCCTGTTCTGCCCCTCTCTCTCTGCATGGCTTCTTATCCTTACTGCACTGTGCATATGAATAAAAGTGACAAAACAATTCTGCAAAGGTTCAAAACAAGCTCAGCTTAAACCTGAATTTGGTTTGGACAAATTAAATGTGATAGACGTGAATGTTAGAAAAGTGCTTCACATACCTGTAACAGTGAATCATGTGAAGTGGATTTAAACAACACTGTTTTCAGAAAGGTGAGCACACTTATTAGTTTACGCACACTTCTGAGCTCTCTGCAATGACTGACAGCTGAGTGCTTGATATCGGTGTGTGCGTGTGTGTGCTCTTGTTTTTGTGACATATCAGGACACAACTCTGTATAATGACATGGGTATGACACAGGTATTACAAGGAGAGGGTGACTTATGAGGACATAACCCATGTCCCCATTTTTCAAAATGCTTATAAATCATACAGAATGAGTTTTTTTTGAGAAAGTAAAAATGCACAATGTTTCCTGTGAGGGTTAGGGTTAGGTGTAGGGTTGGTGAAGGGCGATATACAGTTTGTACAGTATAAAAACCATTACGCCTATGGGATGTCCCCACTTTTCACAGTGTGTGTGTGTGTGTGTGTGTGTGTGTTGCAGGTGGCAGAGCAGCTGATGACTATAGCCTATGAAAACGGGGTCAACCTATTTGACACTGCAGAGGTCTATTCAGCTGGGAAGTGAGTCTGACCTCTCTTGAAATGTAGTGCTAAATGCAATTTGCATGGATCAAGTTTAGGCTTACTGGCCAGTTCTGAGTGTTAGATAGGACATGTTAGTGGACATGCACATGGAGCTGTACATCATCACTCTACCACTGTCATAAGTCACCTTTAAAATGCCTGATTGTAATGCTTTTCTCTATTATTTAAGCATAATTGAATGAATTACTGCTGTCACCATGACCACTAGAAAAGTACACGAACACTCATTTTAAATAAGCTTTAAATTTCCTCCAGCTTTCTAGAGACAGTACCCATAGCTCAACGTTAAGCTCGTGAATCTGGCACCTTAGGCGACTGGCATACAAAGGAGGTGTGTTTACCTTGAAAAAAAAAAAAGTGACAGTAACTTTAAAGATAAAGTTTAAATATATGCATAGAGCAGTGCTACAGTGGCTCAATAGTGAATTCACCTCACAGTGCCGTGGAAAAAAATCTCTCAAAGCAAGCACTCAGAATGTATCTTTCTTCTTCACAGGGCTGAAATAATCCTAGGAAACATTATCAAAAAGAAATGTTTGAGGTATTTATTTTTCATATTATTATTCTAATCATCGATTGCGTTGGTGGAGAAATGTATAAGACTACTGCTTTCACACAGAGTCTGTGTGTGTACAGGAGATCCAGTCTGGTTATCACCACTAAACTGTACTGGGGAGGAAAGTGAGTATCTGTCTGTCTGTCGTTCTTTCTATTCATTCAGTCAATATATTCTACTTTGGTTATCTCCATGAGATGTAGGCTTTTTAGATTTCGTCTGCTTATATAAAGCTTTCTTTCTTTCTCTCTCTAGGGCAGAAACAGAGCGAGGGCTCTCCCGGAAGCACATTATTGAAGGTAGAGATCCTTCTTCTTCTTTCTTTTAATTCCCCTGTCATTTGTAATTGACCTGAACCTTTTTTTTCTTCTTCTTTTATTTCTAGTTCCCTCCTGATTTATTGATTTTTTTTCTCTCTTTCACTGCAGTAGACTTTGTGTGTGGCCTCAGCACCCACACCAGCATCCATTCTTAAACACAATTCTTTCTCAATCCCATTTGATTTTTGACACATGCAAACCAAAATATCGATTCAAATACAGTATAGATACAGAAACGTCTACATTTATTACACTCTAAAATATCATTTTCATAATCTGAATGTTTGTTTATTGTTTTGTTTTCCAGTAAAAATAAGAAACATGTACATAAAAAAACATAATAAAGATATTAAGACAATCTTATTTTATTGATTTACTTACCTACTTCTTCACTTGTGTAATTAATCATTTATTCACTGTTTTGAGTTTATTTGTCTAACCCCATCCAGTCTCAAATAAATGTATTTATTTAAATATTTAAATCTATTTAAATAAAGAGACTAAATGTTCCTGACACAGCAAAGTATGTTAAAAGACATGCATCGCTGAATTCAGATTGCTTTAATAGCTTCATGCATAATTAAAATGACATATTTACATATTCTGATTATCAACCGCATGAAATTATTAAGTGTTTGAAATCGTAAGCTTTATTTGAGTGCTTGATGAAGAGTGGAAATCTATGTGTAGTAATATTCCGATTTATCTCTGCTCTATTACTGTATTATGAGACAGAAGCGGACGACTGATTTCCAGAGAGTTTATGTCATTTCTGTATCACTTTCAGATTGAGAAAATTCACTGTTGGTGTTTCATGAAACTAACTGAATCATTCACAATCTGTGCTCATCCCAGCCTCCCTCCGTCCTGTTCTCCAAGTTATTTTTATCACTCCAGCTTGTGTGTAGTTTTCCTTTCTGGCTCGTGTCTCTCTACCCTTCTTAGTGTTTGTTTGACATTGTTTGTGGGCTAGAACGAAACGTCTGTTTATCCTCTATGTACTTTAAAATAAGCTCCCTGCTAAGAATATCTCCTCCAAAAACCCAGAAAATTCTGACAGATTAGAGCCGTGGCAGATGCAAGGGCGCGCTCCGTGAGCACAGTTCTGATTAATGAGTCTGAGATTGGCTGGATTACAGTATTTTTGTGAAAGGACGAGCGTGGGGTTTATCTGTCAGATTAATTTCAGTATGGCAGAGTAATCATGCCAGCGTCTGATCACCTGAACTCCACTGACAACTTTGTTTCAGCACACCTGGTGTTTGTGTCTCTCTCTCTCTGTTTTCTCTTTCAGCCAAGATTTATTGGCATGACTGTAGAGTTTTCTCAGTCCATTACTTTCACAGTACTTAAATACAGGTGTATAACATAAGAAAAGCTACAATACAGTGTGTGTATCATTTGAAATAAAAAGCCAAAATAGAACAAAGAATAAATGTGTTCATGGAGTTCAGATGAGTAAACCCAAAAAGTATTTAGACACCTAAGCAACACTCAAAGAAAGTTTGAATGCCATTGCATTAAACAAAAAATGTGAAACCAAGTGGCATTTATTTAAAAGAAAAGAAAAGAAAAAACTCAAGCACTTTTCATGCAAAACATTTGACAAAATAGATGTTTGTGAGCTTCCTAATGGAAAAAACGACATATCTTTTTATTCAGCAACGATGCATTAAATTGATCAAAAGTGACAGTAAAGACATTTATAATAGAAAAGATTTCATGTCAAATAAATGCTGTTTTTTATTTTTTTTATTTTTTTTATTTTTTTAAGAATCCTGTATCATGAGTGTCACAAAAAAATATCAGGCAAGTGTTTCCAGTATTGATAATAATCCGAAAATTTTATTAAGCATCAGATCATTTAAAATGATTTTTTTAATGCGGTTGCTGACAATTTAGTTTTGTCATCACAGGAATAAATGTAATTGTATTAGGAACGAAAACAATTATTTTAAATTGTAATAATGTTTCGCAACATTGCTTCACTGTATTTTTGATCCAAAAAGTGCAGCCTTTGTGAGCGTAAGATACTCACCTAAACATTTGCAAAACAAATTTTGCCGACCCCAAACTTTTGAACGGTTTACATAACTATCATTCATTTTAAATGCGACTGAATTGCCTTTTTTGGGCAATGTTATGGTCTATAAATAGGAATAAAATAACATATTGGTCAATATGATAACCGCAAATCATGTCCACTGTTTTTATATATTTTTATGTTATATAACATAATCTAATATTAATAATACAATGGTCAATATTATACATCTGTACTGTTTTGTATTTATAGTTTTTAATTACTACAAGTTTGAGCAAGCGTTCCAGTAACCTATCACCTTAATCAGAATTTTCTTGCTAATTATAAAAAGCTAATATTGGATGACATCATTATGGTCATTGATATACCTCTTGTCTATAAGCACAAATAAACATATTGCTCACAGTGCATAATGTATGTTATGAACTGTCCCTCAGTGTTTGTTCTCTTTCTCTCTCTCTCTCTCTCTCTGTTTCTGAAAGGGGCAGTGATGTGACAGTCAAAACTGAATCATTCATCCTTTTTCTGCTTCCTCATCTTGTTTCTCTTCCTCTCTTCTGGTGTCCACAAAAGCTGTACTTTTCTAATCCTCTCTCAACTGCTCACCTGATCCTATTTTTGCTCTGTCTGAGTTTCCTCTCTCCTTTCATCCCTCTATCTCTTTTCACACTTCTGGCTGTCAGATAGCAGGTCCTTAGGCAAGCACATGAGTTTGTGTCATCATTTTTAATCTCTCCTGTTTCAAAGCTGAATGGAAGTTAATTTACTTGCCCTCGTGTTGTTTCAAACCTTTTTTCCCACAAAACAAAAAAATATTGTATTAGCCAGAATGTTTATACTACTCTTTGAATGAAATTGAATGGAAATTGGGGCTGTTTGTCACATCCAAACCATTTGATAGTTTTGTGTGAAGAACAGACCAAAATATAAACTGTTATTTGATCAGGGTCTTTCCTGCAGCATACTGAACGTATCCCAGACCATCTTTTCTTGTGGATTTAAATGTGATTTTGGATTCACTTTCACACCAACCAAATAAATCACACTCTGAATACAAAAAAAAAAAAACACATGCACATTTTCTTCTGCTTTCTCTCTGTGTTTTCTCTCTGTAGGTCTGAAGGGTTCTTTGCAGAGGTTGCAGCTGGAGTATGTGGACGTGGTTTTTGCCAATCGCCCTGATAGCAACACTCCTATGGAGGGTAGGTGAGGCTTAGGTCCAGAACAAGTGTCACTACACTGATGCTCTAGCTTCTGATGCTTGCTCCATTTTGTGCATCATTGCATTCTGAAATGTGTTAGAGGCGATTTGCAAAGAAATGCAAGTATGCATTGCTTAGATTGAACTGTCACAAGAGCTGCTATATATTTGAATATATTTTAAAATGTCATTTATTCTTGTTTATGCCCAAGCTAAATATTTAGCAGCCATTACTTTAGTCTTCAGTGCCACACGATCCTTCAGAAATCATTCTAATATGATTTGCTGCTAAGAAACATTTTTTGAAAACAGTTGTGCTGCTTCATATTTTATGTTGAATCCATACAGGATCATATCAGGAATATTTGATGAATTTCAAAATCTTCAAAAGAAAAGCATTCATTTAAAAAAAAATATTTTTTTATAAATGTCTTTACTTTCACTTTTAGTCAATTTAGTGCATCCTTGCTGAATAAAATTAGCCTAATTTCTTTCTTTTTTTTTATCCCAATGATCCCAAACTTTGGAACGGTGTGTGTTTAATGGGACCCTGTGCTTGGTGCCTTGGCAAAAGTCAGTTTTTTCCTACATACTCGGTCTAAATTGTGCGTGTGTGTGTGAGTGTGTAAAACAGTATGTAGGGTGCTATTTCCATACATCTCAGGAGGCCATTTTTCATAATCCCAGTCTAAACCCTCTCTCACTCCATTTCAAATTCTGTGGCACTGCAGTGCTCAGGAAGTCTACTTCTTATAGACTACTTATAGACTCTCTCTTTCTCTGTCTTTCCCTCTCTTGCTCTCCCTCTCTCTCTCTCTCTGAGGAGGATTAGAGACTTGTCCATGGGGTACAAAGTGTATTTTTAAGCTGCTCTTTCCCTGCTGTGTCTCCAAACGCCAAACCTTTCTCTTTTACACACACACACACACACACAGGTTTTCCTATCATTATGAGTTTATTCTGTAGGCATAATGTTTTTGTACAAACTGTATTTTCAACCCCCTTACCCTAACTCTACCCTTAAACCATTTTTTAAATTTCAAAACATTTCATTAAAACACTGTATGATTTATAAGCTGTTTTCTACATGGGAACAAAAAAACTAATCTCCCCACAAGGTAAAAATGTACTGGTATTACTATCCTTTTGGGACATTTGGTCCCCATAATGTGGGGAATACCAGTTACGCACATAGTCTAATACATTTTCTACTTTCTAAATGAGGACATACTGGTTATATTGTTTTAATGTGGTGCATTCTATTCTATTCTATTCTATTCTATTCTATTCTATTCTATTCAGGACATCCCGAAATGTCTGAAAGAAATATTACATTAGATTTAGCTATTTTTTGGGGAAAACACACACCAGATTTCCGCCATTGGACTACTTTAGGATTTTTCCTGTCTGTATAAGTGAGTCTTATCAACACATAAACATATTTAACATCAGGGTTACAAGCCAAAAAAGTAAAGCGTAGACTTTAGTGGACTCTCTACAAATGAGAGCTTTAAAGCCATAGTGGGGGAAAGCAGAAGATCTAACAAAGAAAAAAAAATCATCATACCATCGAGGCTGGAATGATTTTAATCCAAATTGATGTGAAATGTGTTCTTGGCACGTACAGTTATATCCTCATGGGAAGATAATGATAGTAGGGTATTTTAATAAAAGAACATTTTGGTACTGAATTGAGAACACATTTTACTACCCATGGCCTCCCTGGAGACCTGCTGAGCTTTGTGAAATAGACATGAGTTCATCAGTGTGATGCCAGTCCTGATATTTTAGTACTGTACATATAAGTTCTTCAAGGGGGAAAACCCCCCACCTCCGTTATATTCAATGGCCCAGAGTGCATTAGCTTATATTTATTTGACCAAAAAGTAAGGTGAAATCTGTATAAATCTTTTTAACAGTTTATATAAGAAGTAGTTTATACAATATGTGGATAGAATTTTGCACAGACAAGGTTATAACGATTATTTTTAGTGTTTTGGTGCAGTGCAGTACCCTTTAGCCTTTCATTTTCAGTGCATTAGTGTAAATGTGATTTTGTTCGCTTTTTACAAACTGGGGGAAGAACTGTAATTATTTTCTACAGTAACTGAAGGTATATGCCACGGATGCTGTCGACAGAACATAACTTGTATTGAAGAACTGTGGGATACCGCACATACAAACACACAGCCTCTGTATATTTAAAGATCTTTTTTAGGTCACTTTCATAATTTAATGAATACAGTTTTGCTCTATAAGGCCCTCATGACCTGTAATATTTGTTGCCGTTTTAATTAACACCAAACACATATCTGTCTTTATTAGTGTTTATCTGATATTGTAGACTAAGCAGCTACTGGCTGTTTCCACAAATCTCAAATGACCTATTTGTGTTTGAACCGTCCACATCAATCAATAGTAGAAATATTAAAGCCACAAATCAAAATCATACAGCACACTGTCTCTCTGTTCCCACACAAATCAAATCAAGCTATCATATAACACAACTACATGCAGCATAGAATGACTAATACCTCTAATACTAAGCAGTAGTGTGGTGGTACCAGGATACTTCCTAAACTTGACTGAGTTTGCTAAGCATTATGGGTAATGATGATTAGGCATAATTCTACTGCTTTTTAGTTGTCTTGGTGCATTTTTATTTATGATTGCTATTCTTTTGAACTTTCAGAGTACACGCTGCAGAAACCCCAGACATCCAGATTACATTAGATTAAAACTTCAGGGTTCCGCTGTTCAGATGTCCTCAGTCTCTCATGAGAAGTATAGTTTGCTGAAGAACCATTCATTTCTGTTCACACTGACATGTGCCTCTGGCTTCCTCTCTCTTTTCTTGAGCAGATGTATTGTTGTGCTTCGCTGACGTTCACTTGTCTTTTTCTCCTCCGTTCTCACCCACACACTCACATTTCTCTTCAATCGTACAGAGTTCGTAATGAGAGAGTGGGTGTGGGCTTTCATTTTCATTATATACTGAGGTAGATTTGGCTGCTGTTTTCTACTCTTCTGTCCTTTTTTAAAAAACCTTTGTCTTGCCTTTTTTTAAAATAGAATTTCTTTTGTTTCTCATGTTCACACATTGAGCCATAGCCTTGGTTTCACAGATGGTGTAAGGATTGTTCTACATTGGACTATAACCTTCCTTAGACCACAGTTTTGTTTTAGGCACTGAGATTTCCAAAATATCCCCAAAACAGACTAGTGTAAATTAAAGGAATAATTTACCTAATTATGAAAATTCGGTCATTATTTGCATACCCTCAAATAGAGGCTCTAGTCTACACAGCTATTGTGATGGGTGTAAAAATTATATGTGACCATGGACCACAAAGCCTAGCCTGACTACGTCAGACTTCCTACTTCCGCTCAATTTCATTTCGCTTCTGTACTCAGTCTGATACAGCGTCAGAGCTTTCTGTTTGCCACCGGTCTGGAAACAGCCGGGCCAATCAACGAACAGAGGGCGGGCTGAGAGCCGTGACGTAGATGCTAGCGAGAGAGAAAACACTTCTCTATTATGCCATTCCAGTCTCTGTCTACGAAGCAAAGTGAAGTAGCAGAGTCTGGTATTAACAGGCTACACAAAGCCAGTCTTAAGTGTCAATTTTTAGAAATTAAGATTTATACATCATCTTAAAGCTGAATAAATAAGCTTTCCATTGATGTATGGGATCATATTATTATTAGGATCGGACAAGATTTTGCTGAGATACAGCTATTTGAAAATCTGGAATCTAAGGGTGTAAAAAAATCTAAATACTGAGAAAATCATCTTTAAAGTTGTCCAAATGAGTTCTTAGCAATTCATGTTACTAATAAAAAATTAAGTTTTGATTTATTTATGGTAGGAAATTTACGAAATATCTTAATGGAACATAATCTTTACTTAATATCATAATGATTTTTGGCATAAAAGAAAAATCTATAATTTTCACCCATATGTTTTTTTTATTTTTTATTGTTGTTTTTTTTTTACACCCCAGCGATTTAAGACTGGTTTTGTGGTCCAGGGTCACATATTTCAAATCATTCGCATTCTCTCACAAAACTTTTAGGAACATTTGTGTTCCCTCGTAAAAGACCCCCCTTCACAAAGAACACCCCCACCCCATTTCTGTTTTATAATAGAAATGTTAAACGGCTGACAGTGATAAACTATTCAACTTTTTTGTCAAATGTTGCCATTTTGTTATTGAATTGAAAATATGTCATTTATATTATTCTGATTCATTTAATTCATCTGAATGTGAAAAGGCAAGAAACATTAACAGAGTTGTTTTTGGCATATTATTATTATTAATAATAAACATGATTATTACTAGGCATATGATTAAGAGTGAATATGTGTATATTTTAAAAGAAAAATATTATTTGCAATTATTTAAAATACATTACAATAAATTCTAGTTCTTTTAAGTAAGTGCTTTCCAATTTTTGTGCAATATGCATCTGACGGTCTGGGAGGGGACTGTCGGTCCTCATGTGTAGTGAAGATGAAACACGTCAGTGGACACACAACAAAGTCTAGATCATTGCAGAGTAAAGCACTTGGAGTCAAACACTGATGAAACAAAGAAAAGCAGCTCTTTGCATATGAAAATCTGAATGATGAAGCAATCAAGCAGCTTTATGAGCTCATGATGGAGGCGTTTTAGAGTGGATCTGGTACTGAACTGAATGCAGCACAGCAGTAAAGGTCTCTGCTGGTAATGACACAGAACAGTAATGCCTTGAGGATGTCAGAACAGATGGGGTTTCTGTTGGCTGCAGAGTAGCAATGTCAAACGCATATACACCAACATCAAGTGTATGACAACACAAACACTATTGTCTGATCGCATTATGCATGATCTCATTGATATAATCAACGGGGCACTGACTCGCTGTGAGCAGAGCGGTTTTTTTATATATATATATTAATTCTTTGTCTTTGAAATAAGATTTAAAAAGGATGATGGTTGATACACAGATGGATAGTTCAATTCCTCTGTTAAATTCCTCTGGATGATAAAAACACAAATGTCCTGGCACTGGGCCTTCCTCAGTGTGTTAAGATCCAATATCCCCTCTTAAAAACCGTCATGTGGGCCATCATCCTTATAACTCATTGATTAGAATGGATTTACTCACCAGTTGGACTAGGAGATGAGGGACATTTCTTAAGGGTAAAGTTGGGTTAACAAGGCCTTGATGCCCATTCGTAATTCTCGGGTGAGGATTCCACTTGCATGTGCTTTAGCACTCAGTTCACTTAAGGAATTATGCAAATCAGATAATGACGCAAACACAGCCATGAGAACAGTGCTGGTAGCAATTTGCACTGGACTGTTCTCCAGGTTACAGGCTGGTTCTGAACTATAGGATGCCAGTGATTAATAATAATAAAAATAAATATAATTTTTAATTACATTTTTATAATAAAATAAGAACAAAGTATTTTACCTCCTACAAAATGGATGTGTAAATAATGGAAAAATATTTTCATTCATTAATATGTCTGGAGTACTTTAGGATGAATAAAACTGTGCTGCTAGGCTTGGATATAAAATACAGAGCAGTTTAAAATGATTGTACCTTGCTCAGTGAGATATAGAGTCAGCTTGACTTACAGCTGAAGTACTTCTCATGTTTAATCCTGTTCATTCAGACAGCTGTGAAATAGCTTCAGCTCTGCATTATTAGCATTCATCCTTTGTGAAACTGTCAGTGTTGCCAGATCTCACAGGAAACACATGCAACCTGTTCTGACAACGCAATCTCAAAATATGCCTCCCCAAAACATTGCTAAATTGGCTAAATACAGTTGTCTTCTCAGACGGGAATTGATTTATTTAATCTGATTTATTTTAGCATTTGGTTAGAATAAGTTTGTTTTTGCAACCCAGGGACTATCTGTTATGCATTTAATAGGTTTTATCTGTAACACTGCAGAATAACTCTAATTCATAATGGGTAGTCCTTGTTTATTGTTTATATCCTTTACCAAGTGCCGGACAGCTGCATAATGATGCAAAGTAATGTCTTTCAGTATTGTTACTTTACAAATCAGTAAGTACATAAATTATCATTTTATGACTTCACATACTTTTCAATTACTTAATGAAACAAGTTGCTTAATAGAAATGTCTACTCATCAAGAGGAGAATATGTACACAGCGCCATCTAATGGTGACCAGACACAATTGCTTTCTCTGGCACTTTGAATCTGTAAATCAAACCAATTCAGAAGCTTGACTGATATTTTTATTTGTGCATGTGTGTTTTGTGTTTTAGAGATAGTGAGAGCCATGACGCATGTCATTAACCATGGCATGTCCATGTACTGGGGCACGTCACGCTGGTCAGCGATGGAGATCATGGTGAGTGGAGAGGACAAACTTCTGTGCACTTTTCCTTAATGCTTCCTTTTGTTATTTTAGTCAGTCCTGATGATGAAATTATTTAACACTGTCATATTTAATGCATATTAAACCTGTTTTCTGAGTATTTACAGCTGTTGTTGTTTATTGTCTTTATTCATTCATACCATTCTCTTCTCATTTTTGTTATCTCTCTCTCCCTGTAGGAGGCGTATTCTGTAGCAAGGCAGTTTAATCTGATTCCTCCTGTGTGTGAACAGGCCGAATATCATTTATTCCAGAGGGATAAAGTGGAGATGCAACTGCCTGAGCTTTACCATAAGATTGGTATATACACATAAACACACATGATTCAAATATGATCTATGAAACAGCCTAAAGACACAGTCTTGCACCACAGGAGTTGGGGTGGTATCCTGGTCTCCTCTAGCCTGCGGCATCATCACAGGGAAATATGAAAACGGCATCCCAGAATCCTCCAGGGCCTCTTTGAAGGTACTTTAAACGAGTAGTTCAGCCAAAAATGATTTTGCTGAAAATGTACTCACCCTCAGGGCATCCAAGATTAGAATAGATTTGGGGAAAAGTATCACAGTAATCCACAAGTGATTCACGCAACTCCAGTCCATCAATCAACATCTTGTGAAGCAGAAAGCTCAGTGTTTGTTTGTTAAAGTTGGCATTTTAACTTGAAATAGTTTTTAAATAGTTGCTTCTGGCCAGTCAGCTGTATGGACTCTTATTCTGACGGCACCCATTCATTGATGAGCGAGTGATGTAATGGTAAATTACATTTAGATTTCTGAGTGAACTATTCGTTTAACCCTGTGTGTCATAGCAGACACATAATTTCTTCTAGAGTCTAGACATAAGGATGGAGATGTGTTTATTAAACTGATATTTATCCAACTGAAATAGTGCCAGATTCCTAGCGCCAGTGATTTAGGAGCTCATATAGTTCATAGATTACACCTTCAGCTAGTATACAGCGATGAGGTTGGCAGGTCTGTCAGGACAGAGTTGATGTGCTCTCTCTCTCTCTCTCTCTCTCTCTGCAGTCATACCAGTGGCTGAAGGAGAAGATTCTGAGCGAGGATGGGAGAAAGCAGCAGGCGAAGCTTAAGGAACTGACCCACATAGCTGAGAAGCTCAGCTGTACCCTTCCACAACTTGCCATTGGTAGGTCAAAAAAACTTAAACTGTCACGACATGCAACATATTATCACTGCCATAGTGACTCAACTGTTCTGTCACTGTTTACACGAGAGTAAAATACTGAATTTCTGCTTTCATGCATGCACATTTCCTGACTGACAAACAAACCTTGACATTAATCCACCGAGCTTTGAAGTCACCCAATCTAAGGGTTGAATGGTACAATTACATGATAAAAAACAAACATGGCAATTTTTTTGGAAGTTGGAAGCATTTTTGTGACTTTGAAAACCTTGATGTTGACTCTTTTACAGTTTTAATGTGTTTTCATAAATGTTGTCGTGGGTAATATTCTGTTAAAAAATGTTATAATATATAATTTATTTATGAAATATTTTTAATTATTTATTTATTGTGTAGTTTTATTTTTATGTCATTTTATTTTTGTTTATTAGTAATAATGATTTTTTGTTCATATTAATTGTTTTTAATACATTTTTTATTGTGTATTTTTTAAATAGTCTATAATTATTTCAATTTTGCTTTATTTATTTATGTTATATAATTTGTTATATTTTTTCATTGTATACTTTTTTTTTTTTGCAATACAATTTATTGTATTTTATTTTACTTTTTCAATTTAAACAGTTTGATAAAAAATATTTTGTAAAAAAAAATGTACTGTTAAAAAATCCTGTATCAACAATCCTTACAACAGCATTTGGCTGCAGCACCTGATCAGAATCCCACCAGCTCAATTGAGATTCCCATGATTCACTTGCTATTCTCTGTGTTTCTCTGTAGCCTGGTGCCTCCGTAATGAAGGAGTGAGTTCTGTTCTCCTGGGGACCTCCAACCCTGCACAGCTCACTGAGAACCTGGGGGCGATACAGGCAAGAGTTACCAAAACATCTCAAACACACTCACACTGTGGCCTGTTTCAGCTCTGTGCTTTCATCTCTTTACACCTGTCTTCAGAATCTCACAGGGTTAATTTACATTTAAAAATCAAAAAACACGATTATTGCTTGATGTTATTTTTATGTGCCAAGGCAAAATTTCACACACTGATAAGAGATCCGACTAAACAAGCTTCAGATAATGATGGTTTAAAACGTAAAAATATTTAGATTAAACGAGCAATTAAGAAAAATCTAAAACAAATAAAATATCAAGATCATTTTTATTTTAATTCATCCCATGTGTTTTAGTAATTAAATCTACATTCTCGCTGACAGGTTCTTCCAAAGATCACTGCTCACGTGGCCTCAGATATCGACAAAATCCTGGGTAACCGTCCCCAGAGTAAGAAGGACTACCATCACTAGGTCTTTCTGTGAACCTGTAAGCCTTGAGACTCAGGATCCCGTTCCAGTCCTCTTGTTTCACCAGGTGTCCACAGTGTGAGATTCCCACCATTGTGTGTCTGTGTCAACTTCTCCTGCAGAGAGCCATTGTTACAGTTACAGTAGAAATGCTAAAGTGTTATGCATGCTTCAGTCCGACCTAAACCTGAGCTCAACATCACATCAAGGTCTCTGTGGAGACACACCTGCCTGTGAAGCACAGAAGCTCCCCAGATCCCTCGTCTGTGGGTTTTCTTATTCAGCTGTCATAGCTCATATGTGCTAAAGTCAACCTGTTCTTGACCCTTGACCTCCGGACATCCATTCTGAAAAGGGACGAAAGACAGGCCCTTATGAATGGCCCTGATTACCGTCTATAAAACACTGTAGTAAGGAAAATATCATTCTGAGAATGTACAAACTAGGAACTGTGATATATGGCAGAGCAGCATGTAGAGTTAAACTGTGTACGATGTGTGTGCATTGGTAAAAATGTGTTGGATTAAAAAGCCATCAACAGCAAAGTAGGCTGTTATCGTGTTAATTGTTCTCCAAAATGTTTAACATTTTTAAAAGACTGTTTGTGTATGTTTCCTTTGAAAATTCTGCAATTTGTGTCATGTCTGATCTTAATTCTCTGTTGTTTTAAATTTACATTATAAAAGAAACTTAGGTTGTTGAAATGCTTTTCCAGTGATAAAAGTACACTGGTTAAAGATTTAAATGCTTGCTGCTGTATTTGGTAACTTTTGTACTGCAAGGCAGTGCATACTTGAGTCCAGAGAGGGCTAGAAATGCACAACTACTTAAAATCAACTGGTTAATGTCTGTTAGAAATGAGGTCAGAATGTTTACAAACTTTTAATTATGACGCTGTTAATTAATGCATTATGCAGAGTGCTTTTAAGATTAAAATAAAAATGTGCATCTCTAGTTTATGGTGTTTTGGTAATGTAAATGATTTTAACAGGGCTCTCAAGTTTTGAACTGAGTTCAGAGTGAGATTTTGCCCGCGGTCGCGATGTCGGCAGGGGTTTGATGGGGACGGGTGTCTGATCTCATAAATGACACCCCACATAGCAACATTGTTTCGGCCCAGTTCCGGCCCACATCTGGCACGCATGGAAAGATGATCTGGCCCACATGCAGCGTGGACTGATGGCACTTGGGTGGACCACTTCTGTTTGCCAGATTTGAGCCACAAGCAGGCCATAGCAATGCCACATGTCAGCCAAGAGTAAAGAAATTAACCAGAAATTGATCTTATCTGAGCCACAAATTCTGTGTATATATTAAATATGAAGTCATTTCAGCCTTAATAAGCCTGTTAACAAGCAGAATCACTGAAGGAAAGAAGAGAACAGAAAAAGAGATGAGCAGAAACACAAGAACTACAACTGACTTCAGCCACAAACTTTTGTTCAAACAATGAAGATATAAAAGAAGACATTAAATCTCTGGAGATCTCACCAAAGGAGGATTAAACAACTCCACAAACAGCTTTAACAACTTCACTTATTACTAACCAGACTGACTTTATTTCTGTTAGACATCTACAAAAGTTTTTCTTGAGAATTAACAGAGGTTTAACTCTAATATGTGTCACCATAACAGTGATTAGTGTTTCCATTAGTTGCACTCTTAACTCTTATTTTATCTTTTGTCTTTTTTAGCTGCTGTGACGGTGTGTTTGTTAAACACATTTACGGCATCAAAGAAAGCTAAAACGAATTTAGGTCAAGTGATGGCGGTTATCTGTTGATGGTTTTATGATCATCATGAAACGGGCTGATTTGCTTTTTTTGATCTAACAATTGTTTCATTAATATGTTCACATCACAAACCCTGTCTTTCTGCAGCATAATAACCAGGAATATTACAACAAACAGAAGATTTTAACAAACATGAAAAACTCAATCTATGATGACACACACATACATCAACAGTCAGCACATGAATCTCAATAATGGTGACAATCAAATGTACCTTGCTGCAATGCATGCTGGGTACTAGCATAGTACAAAACTCCCAGCATGCATTGCAACATGTATGAATTATGCAGCTGAATTGTCCTATTATTTCGTTTAATTCTTAATATTTTCTTATATTTTTTGCTGTTGTTTAGTTGTGACTTAGTAGCTTTTCAGTGAAGTTCTGAATTGATCAGTTTATCTAAATATTTCTGATTGTCACCATTATCGAGATTCATGTGATGATTGTTTATATATGTTTGTGGCAGCATAGTTTAAGCTTTTTTTTTTTAGCTCATGTTTGTTAAAATATTTTAACTGATTGTTATAATACTGCTGGATCTCATATGGCAGAAACACAGGGTTTGTAATATGAATGTATCATTGGAACAACATTATTGTTAGATTAAAAAAACCCACCAGTGTACTTCATGATGATTATAAAACCATCAACAGATAACAGCCATCACTTGATATCATGTCACTCTAGCTTTCTTTGAAGCTGCAAATGTGATTAACAAACACACTGTCACAGCAGCCAAAAAAAGACAAAAGATAAAATAAGAGTTAAGAGCCCAACGAATGATAACACTAATCACTGTTATGGTGAAACACATTAGAGTTAAACCTCTGTTTATTCTCAATAAAAACGTTTGTAGATGTCTAACAGAAATAAAATAAGTCTGGTTAGTAATAAGAGAAGCTGGTAAAGCTGTTTGTGGAGTTGTTTAATCCTCCTCTGCTGAGATCTTGAGCGATTTAATGTCTTCTTTTATCTACAGTTGATTTCATCTAAGTTTGTGGCTGAAGTCAGTTGTAGTTCTTGTGTTTCTGCTCATCTCTTTTTCTGTTCTCTTCTTTCATTCAGTGATTCTGCTTGTTAACAGGCTTATTAAAGCTGAAATTACTTCATATTTAATATACACAGATTTTGTGGCTCAGATAAGGTCCATTTCTGGTTAATTTCTTTACTCTTGGCTGACATGTGGCATTGCTATGGCTTGCTTGTGGCTCAAATCTGGCAAACAGAAGTGGTCCACCCAAGTGCCATCAGTCCACGCTGCATGTGGGCCAGATCATCTTTCCACGGGGGCCAGATGTGGGCCAGATCTGGGCCGAAAAAATGTCGCTATGTGGGACATATTCTTACAAATAAAATAATATTTATTTAATTCAGCATTTATTTGTGTGTGTGTGTTTGTGTGTGTGAGAGAGAGAAAATGGTCAGTGTTGTTTATAATAGGTGTTGGTAGCTGGTTTTGAGGCCAGGGGTTGGTGGCTCCCATTTGAATCACTGTGGTTCCAAGCCAGCCATTTTTCACAGTTCCATCAAGTGCTAAGCTGTTCATGGTTTTGGTCTTGTTTAATCCCACCATGGAGAAAACCCTCTCAGCATAGGTATTTGAATGAGCGTGCACTAACACTAATGCAGCTATTTTAGAAAGCCTCCCTGCTTATGTCCCTCACACCTTGATGGACAAAGGAGTTCTCTTGTCTGCAGACTAAGCACCAGTAAAAAGAGCTAGTGGTTCCCTTTGTGATGAATGGCCATCGGGTTGACCACTCCTTCTTAAAGGAACACCTATAGGTGGCTGCTCTACATAACCCTCTCTTTTTCCCTGTTTCCAGTGGGTTCTCCACTGTTTCCTCTATGGTCCTCCACAGTCTCTTCCAAGCACCCATCCTCTACTGGCACCCTAACTGCCTCCCCTACTGTATTCTCAACAGCCTCCTCCTCTGACCGAGCCACCTTTTTAGGGAGCTGGGCCCGTATTCATAAAGATTCTAAGAATCCTCTCAGAAAACTCTTAATTTAGCTTAAAAACTTTTAAGTAGGAGTCTTAGCTTAAGAGTGATTCGGGACCGATCTGAGAGCAACTCTGAGTAAGGAAAAGACAAAAACTTTCATCTTAGTGAGGAGGCGGGGTTGACCCCGTTGCTATGTATGACACAATCTTTTGAAGACTGTGATTGGTTGGTTGTCCAAGAAGGAAAAAAAAGAGTGATTTTAAGTATAGGGTCTATTCTAATTCTCACTTTGAATTTACATGCGTAATTTTTCCTATTTGACCGTTCTCTCTCTCTCTCTCTCACACACACACACACACACACATTATATGTGTGTATATGAATTCTATTTTTTTATTTACCATGCTTTTAATTTCCTATAAGGTATTTGATTGGCCTAGAATGATAAAAATTGTTCCACTCTTTCTAATTACAGTGATTGAAGTGGCAGTTTGAATGTTGGTTTTAATGTATCAAACATGGAATCAAAACCAAGAAGGGCGAGAAAGTCAAACTGGACAGAGGAACAGTGTTTACTGTTAGCCCAGTTAGTGGATGAACACAAGGCCATTCTTAAAGGAAAATTCGGGCCGGGTGTCACAGCAAGAGACAAGAAGCAGACATAGGACCGTATAGCACAAACTATTAACGGTTCATTCCCCCTGCTTGTGCGCACCTATAAGCCTGCTATATTCATAAATGCAGTTTTTTGAGCCTGCAAGGTGGTAATGTCCAGTGGAAACGAAATGAACTGCGACACAATAAGATGTTCTGAAAGTGCTGTAATTGTGTGATCACTTTGCTTACAGAAGGCTGTGACAGACCCAAGTCATCACTATTGCATTGTTGCATTTTCCCAGTTGCCAAATATTGTAATGTAGTGATTACTTTAATTTATATATTAAATTATAAATTATTATATAATCTATACCGTCTTATTAACTCACTGTCATCCATTGTCTGCAACACATTTCTTCTGCCTCTTCATCTTTCTGCCATTTTCTCCTCCGCTAAAGAAACTCTTAAGCCTCTTAAAAATCCTCGTCTGTGCTCCTAACAAGTTTGACCTTAAGACCTCTTTTAAGGGTTAAGATGCTTTCTGAATTACTTTTTTCTTTACTAGGATTTTTTTCTTTAATTTTAAGAGTAAACGCCCACATTTCTAAGAATTTTCTTAGAATTTTGTCACTAGGAGCTACTTTTTGCATTAAGATTCTTTATGAATACGGGCCCTGATCTTTTAGAGCAAAGCATGAAAGATTGCTCCTTTGCCTCTTCCCTGACATCTTTGAAATAGACGAATGCAATAATCAATATTATACATTGGATAAAATATAATGAAATAGCCTAGGCAAAACGTTTTGAAAATGGGGACCAGGATGAGGTGCAGTAAAAATAAAAGGAAAGAAAAAACAAAAAATAATTCAAACTATTATGGATACTGCCATACAAGTATTATGGATAGGCGTATTATGGAAGTCTCTTATATAAAACTGTCAGAGTAGCCCCGCATCCTCTTCAACGTGTAACTTTGGCAATAAAAAAATAATAGTGGGCTAATAATAGGCACAAAAGCTACGGCCGACCACGTATAATGGCCAAAATTGCGTGCGTGTCGGGGTCATAATAACCATCAGACCAAAACATATCTTAGACTGTTTTTAAAAAATTTAAAATTAATATATTGATAAAAAAAAAAATCATATAGTGAAAATCTGTGTCATTGTCTTGGCAAGTCTGTAACTGTAACGTTACCTACTTCAGCGAGCGTCTGGATCTGTGTTGCACACGAGCCTGTAAAAATCTTACCCGGATACAGCAATGCTATTTTCTGATTGGCTGATCGGTAGCTATATTTTTTTATTTGATTAGCTGGTGCGTGTCGGGGCCTTCGGGGAACTCACTTGATTCCTCTACCTGTTTCACTGTTTAAAAAAATAGCGCCGCAACTTGGTGGGCGTTATCCTCGTAATGTCTCTGCGTGAGAAATACAAGGTGTGGCGTGTGAGCGTGTGAACGGATTGAAATGCGTGGGTCTCACGCCCAATGCGTGAGACTTGAGAGCCCTGATTTTAACCATTTTAAGTTACTTTGCTGTTTGAAGAACATGCCACGAAAAAAGTCACCTGGAAACAAAATAACCTGAAACAAAAAGAAAAAACGAAACTAATTTAAAAGGTAGAAAAACTAGGCCATAACTGAACGGAAAAACGACGTCAAATGAGGCTGCTAAAAATACTGAATAACATAAACATTAACTTGTGTCTCCATAGAGACTACATCCCTCCCCTTATGCAACAAGCCCCGCCTACTTAGGTCTTCTATTGGATGAACGTTTTGTCAGTTTCAAAATTCTGTTTTTTCATTGGTTCTTTCCCTCCCGTCACCTTATTTCGATTCCATACGCGCCAAACATTGTAGGACGTGACATACTTAACGCAAACACTTCGAGCTAGCGATGTTTATGACCATCGGAACTTGCGAAATCCTGTAAACAAGGGTTTGCTTTGTTATTTATTATTGAATTTAGCCGTCTAAAAGGAAAGAAGGAACCATCCCTCTCTCTGTCTCCAAGGCAGCAGGCAGCAAACTGAAAGCACAACAAGTGTGTTGTTGAAACGAGCAGTGTGGTGGGTGAGTCGCACTCCTTATAATCGTAATGACTGTGTTAGTTTGTAATGAGAAATATATATATATGATCAAAGCGTTCTAGCTAGTCTCGAAAACAACAATGGCGTAGGTTTAGATCTTATTTATGACTGTCCACTTTGATTCAAAGCGCATCGTCGATGTGGCTGATGCACGGTCGGAGAAGCAGCCCCAGGGGCGACAGTGTGTGTGCTCCTAATGATGACTGCAGTATCAGCAGAATGATGAAGACCGACTCCTTCTGCATGAACCAGTCATTCCCCTCCGCACGCAACTGCACTCTCAACCGCATGGATTCTTCAGGTGGGCCAGACAAGACTGCTTTCACACGTGTGGACACTGAAAAGATCCTGGAAATTATATAATAATATATAATAATCAAGATGAAGCTTGCCAAAACAGTGCAGCATACAGCAGTCGTTGTAACAATATAATGGTACCACATTGGAGAAGTGTTTTAAAAAATATCGAAAATATGGTTATTCAGCACTGGGTTTCAGAGTGGTTGTTAAAGAAGATTGTTTCTGAAATATCTAGCCCGAAACGGGTGACTGTGATACTTTTATTCAAACTTGAATCCCTTTATTTGAAACACAAAAATGTATAAGACAGAATACCATCCTCAGTCAGCATTCACTTTCACTGTGTGAAAAAAAAAAATACATACTGTTCAAAAGTTTGGGGTTGGAATATTTGTATTTTGTTTTTGCATTTAATTAATTTTAAATATAAATAATCTGTAATATCATTGTCTTTAGGGTCAATTTTGATAAATAAATGCAGCCATCATTCTCCTTAACATCTTGTGAAAATGTAATATGGAAAAGTAACCGGACAAGTTTGGAAAAATTTGACATGAAGTTAATTTGCAGACTATTCATTTTTACTCCTTTATTTTCCCAAAGGTGATTCTCATGTTGGTTCTTCCGTGGCAATGAGGAATCTTCAGATCTCTGATCTGCATTGTTTCCACCCTGTGTCTCCATCATCTACTCAGTCTCTAGTGTTGGAGAGCTCTCTGCTCAAAAAGCTGATGTGTACTGCTCCAGAGAAGAGAGGCACCGCTCTCACCATCAACCCTAATAAAGCTGTTCTGTCCATTAACTGCACCACATTACAGGTACGGACGATTATTTTCACAAAAGCCCGTTTACCAATTAAACAAAGGCCATATTACACCACGTTTTTGGATTCTTTGCCTGGACTTTTAGCTGCTCACCTATTCTTTGAACTGTTGAGTTATTACAAAAGATTTTATTTATTTATTGATGTTATCTCTTTTTAAAGGTTTTGGATGCAAATGAACATGCTTGTAAGCTGTTTGAGTGTGCATACAGTGATTTGATTGGCCGGAAGCTGACCTCTCTCCTAAAAGCCAGTCAGATGCTTGAGGAAGGCCTGAAGGAGGAGACACTGGATTCTGATGGGAACCTAGTTGGGATTTCTGCCAAAGTGGTATGAAACACTGTGGTTAATTAAAAAACAATTCACTTAGCTGTCACAAGATGATTTGAATCTTGAATATCATTATTTGAGTCTTGAATTTTTAATTTCTTCCACGCTGCATGTTTTGTCCTTGGCTCTGATCTCTGGTTTCCTGTGCTGGATGTGAGCATCATTAATTAAAGCCCAGCTCTGGCTCATTCTCTCCGCAGGTGAGCGCAGTGAGTTTGACAGGGGCTGAGTTTCCTGTGTCTGTGTGGCTTCAGATACCGCAGCAGCGGCAGCAGATCTTCGAGCTCCTGCTGGAGCGAGTGGAGAGAATCACAGCACACGTAACATTCACTCAGAATGTGAGACTCATTCCCTTGCAACTAATAGTGCACTGAAAGGTTGTCCTTATGTATTTAATTTAGCATTTGTAAACCTAATTTGATTACCTTAATTAAGCTTATATTGATATTAGACAATAAATAATTTATAGAATTAAAGAAACCGAATTTAACAGGAATATACACTACCATTCAAATGTTTGGGTTCAGTAATATAGAAGCAAGGATGCGTTAAATGTATCTGTATCTTACACTTTTGAACTTTGTATTCATCAAAGAATCCCGAAAAAATAAGTCATGATTACCACAAACATTTTTAGCAGCACACCTGTTTTCATCTGAAAAAAATAAATAAATAAATAAAAAAGTTTAAGCAACAAATCAGCATGTTAGAATGATTTGTGGACTATCATGTGACACTGAAGACTGGAGTAATGACATTGAACATTTAGCATTGCATATTGGAATAAATTACATTTTAAAATATATTAATATAGAAAACATGTCTTTTAAAATTGTAATAATATTTCACAATATTTTTGATCAAATAAATGCTGCCTTTTGTGAGCAGAAGAGACGTTTCAAAAACATTGAAAATAAATCTTGACGACCCCTAAACTTTTAAACAGAAGTGTACCTCTAAAGAAAATTGTTGTGTTGTTGGCCAGAAAAGTTTTAGCTCCGCCTCCTCTTTCCTCAGGGCGGAATCCTCAGTTGTGATGCCACTTTTGCCCATCTCTATGGTTACCACGCTGCAGAGGAGATGACTGGGCTGTCGATCATGTCTCTGATGCCTTCACTACAGATCCCCTTCCACTGCAGGACAACTCCCAAGGTCACAATAAAATCTCAAAAAAAAATCCTTAAGGAAACAGTTGCCATTTTTGCAGTTTCGCTTTGTCATGCTAGTGATACAGAAATGATGATAAAAATAACAGACTGGTTCTATTTCTTATTAATATTTAGAATTAGCCTTTGTTATTATGTCTTCAGCTTTCATTTTAATTTGTATAATTTTTTAGTGATTTTGTTTAATCTTTTTTTTTTTTTTTCATTTTAGTAATTGTAGTGTTTCAATGTTATTTCAGTACGTTGCCGAGTCAACATTTCAAATTTATGAATGTAATGTTTTTTTTATTTTTCAGCTTTATTTCAATTTACAAAAGTGTATAATATATTTAATTTACAATAACTGTGCACTTCATACAGCTTGTTTCTTGACCGTTTTATTTCAGGTGTTGCGTGTTCAGAGATTGTGTGTGCAGGCCAGGTCTGGTTTGGTGGTGCCAGCATGTGTCCGTCTGCAGGCTGCTGTGTCCTGTGGAAGATCACCGCTGCAGATGAATGGATCAGCACATCCAGAACCTTCTGATGGCTCACTCATAAGCTGTCGACAGACCAACCGAACTCCTTCAGGTCAGTCTTTCACTGCAGTGCATGCGGTTTTGATCGGTGCTTCAGCAGACTGAAGTTGAAAAAAATAAAAATGTGCATGCAGATTTCCTTCTGTGAATGAGATTTCTAGATTTATTTATAGCCCAAAGCCACTAGTTAAAGTGACTTTTCCAATATTTACTCTGAAATAAATGAAATCTTTATTTTCTTGTCTGTATTTGTCCAAGCAAATTAACTAAGTTGCTATTAATAAACTGAATTAGATTTCAGTGTGATCAGTGGAGTGCACTCTTGTCCTGCAGATGGTAAATCAGGTGCGGATGGTGTCCTGTCCCCCAGTGCAGGTGTGCTGTACTCTGGGTCAGTGTGTGTGTTTGCTCCCAGTAGCTGCCTCCTGACGCTCCTGCCAAACGGCACAATTCACAGCCTCAACAACCCCTTCAGCTCTCTGCTGCTCGGATACAACAGCAGTCAGCTGCTCGGAAAGGTACAGATGCTATGAGACATTCCCTTTTAGGTTGGGGATTTGTGTTAAGTTCGTATAACTCTGTTTTAAAAAAAAATATGCTTTTAGTTTTAGTGGGTCCAATTTGATTTGGCTAATCCAACCAGTGTTATTTGATTGTGATGCTGTTTCAGTTTTCATTTAAAATGATTTTTTTAAGTGCTTTTGTTATGTATTTTTAAATGTTTCCAAGCTAGTTTATATGCTAACAGTAAGACTGTGCACCTGTGTGTAGAATGTCACATACCTGATACCAGCGTTTTATGAGCGAGTTTGTGCTGTGGACCAAAGCAGCCCCCCTACAGCTCATCCACACGACACTTCCAGCCCCTCTGACAGCTGCAGAGGTACAGAGATGTGGTGCACTGTAAGGATACACACACTTTAGCTTGTGGTGCTGTGCTAAAATCCCCTAACTTCCTGTCTGTCTACTTCTCAGAGCCCTGTAGTTGTTCTGTTAGTGCTAACTGTCCCCCTGCTGATGTTCGAACCCTCTTTACTGACATGCTCTCAACTAAGGAAGATCAACAGGAGACATGTAGTGAGTTCCTTATATTATTGCACATTTATTTTATTTTATTGCTGTCACTTAATTCTTTTATTACATTTTTGTATTATTATTATTTTTTTTCTTTTCAGTAATCTGAATTATTGCTATTTTATTTGTCTTCATTCATTTTATATTAACCAGTGCTTTTTGCTCTGATTGGATGATACGTGCAGATCCAAACACAGTGCTTGCTGCTGACAGTGTGATGGTGCATCAAGCCATGCGTAGGAGAGCAGGTCTTGGGAAAGGGAAGAGGATCTTCACTGGGACAAGCGCTAAACTAGAGAAAGAGAGCAGTGTCCCATCAACCATGACCCAAACACCACTGAATGGGTTACATACTCCACTAATTCCTTTCATTTATTCTTTTCCCCCTTATTTGTTGATATGCACAAATTAAGAGAAAATTGCATGGTCAGCATGTGTAAATTAAACCTATTATTATTTTATTTATTTATTTATTTTAATCCTCATAGATCATAAATCATAATCATAATGGGTTCATTATTCAAATAAAATATTAAATAATATAAGAAAAACTATTAAATATAATGCAATATATGGTAGCATTTGCTGCTTGTAATTATTGCAATTTAATTATTGTAAATTACTGAGCATGTGCGATTGCCACTTAACCCAAAAATATTCGTCTCCCTTCATTAAAAAGCATTCTGTAGCAGTATCATTGAGATGCTGTTATAGTTTTTAATTAATATTTAATTTTATATATATACTCGCACGTTTTCCCTTTTCGTTTCATTTTGATTACATTTTAATTTGATTAATGAGTCTTAATTTTTATATTACATTTTATTCGTTGTATTTATTTTAGTAAATCAACTACATGGTAATAAGTAATGTTACCTTGACAATGTAGATGTTCCAGAAAAAAAAGAAAATGGATGACAAGTGCAGATTGCCTTTATTAGTCATCATTCTCTCTGTTGTTCTCAGGTTGGATGACACTACAGAGCTTTTTGAGCAGGTTGTGGATGTGACTGCTCAAGTGTCTGACTCTGCTAACTCCACTACCGCTCTGCTACAGACCTTTGCTCTGGTGGAGTCCCTGGAAGTCCACAAAGCTTGCCTCTCCGCGACTGGCTCTGCTCATTGTGGCCCATCAGAGCAGCTCTTCACTAGGCGAGATGCCTCCAAGGGCCCAAACTCAGACAATAAAGAAGCTCCAGTCCCTTCCTCTGGCACTGTGCCACATCCAAAACCTCACACACAGGCCTGCCAGTGTTCAGAGAAAGCCCAGCTTCAGGACTCCAGCTTTGAGGTGATTTCTCTTGGCAGTGGGTCATCCTCTGGGTTCTGCGAGCGGCTTGTGGGCGGTTCTGGTCCTGAAAAGTTAGATGAGTCTCAGCAAGGACGTCAGCTAGCGAAATCGGGCAGTACCTTTCTGGATTTGAACTCTAATGGAGATGTCATTGTTCATGCCATGTCGGAGATGAACCTGAATGACAGTGTTGAGATCCTAAGTGCATCTGCAGGTCTTAACCATTCGCTTAGCTCATGTGACACGGCTGAGCTCCTGCGTACTCCTTCACCCTTCATTGTGGAATTCGAACCTGAAGCAGAAGCTCAAAGCTGCCCAAAACAAGATACAATACAAAATCCTGCCCCATCACCACTAGAGCAAGAACAGACAACAAGCCCCCAGCAGAAGACTCTAGAGCAACATCCAATAAATCATCTAACCAAGCTTCGGGAACAGTGGAATTCCTTTTCGGAACAGGCTATCGGCCGTGTTCTGGATCTCCAGAGGGAGAGGGGTGGAGTTTTGTTGCCAGGTGACACTCCTACCACCTCCACCCCGAAGAAGGTGAAGGTGAACTCCTCCATTCCAGAGGGCAGGATTCATGTGACCTGCTACAACAGCGATGGAACACCAGTTGGTATGTCAACTGTGTAGCTGTTGTAATTATACTAGGGACCAATAATGACCATATTGGTAATTTTCTTACTCTGTGTAGAGGTGCAGTGTGATGTGCGCTGGGTGTCCCTGTCCAGCGGTAGCTCCCTGGTCTGTCTGTGGCTGAGTGGGAGTCATCTCCTGCTCCACCACCAGGAGGCTCTACAGAGCACCATGTCTCCCACAGTGAGGACTGGAGCTCCAGAACAGGAAGCCTTTGCTTTTAGCCTTTCTGAGGTGAGCTGCCTGATTACTTTAAAACTGAGCTCTTTTAAAGGGATAGTCCATCCAAAAATGTTATTCTTTCAAAATATCTTCTATTGCGTTCTTCAGAAAAAGTAAGTTGTACAGATTTGGAACCTCATGAGTGAGGAGGGTAAATTACATCATTTACATTTTTGGGTGACCTATAACTTTAGTATCTTCATTTAAGATCCTTTCTTCCTCATTTAGGCAGTTCGTTCAGATGCCTTGCGCTCCTGTGTGGACCTGGAGCAGTCCGGAGCATGTGAGGGTCAGTTTGAAGAAGACTACCATCCACTGCGCTCCATTGGAAAGGGAGCCTTTGGCTTTGTCTGGCTTGCTGCAAGACGGATAGATGGACAGGAAGTAAGTGACGCTCGTTCTGCACTCACTGCTATTCATACAATCATATTCATCCGGTTTGCGAGATAATAAGTGGACAACAGTGACGTCAGTTGTTCAAACCTTTGCTCAGGGTTCTTAAGAGATGATATTTACACTCTGAGTCCGTGTCATTGCCGTAGTGTGTACTCAGTCTTTTATGGACAATTATATGAGCTGGTGAAGAGATGTTGAATTTATTATCACTTCAATTTCAGGTGGTTGTGAAGTTCATTAGGAAAAGTGCAGTGGTGAGTGAATGCTGGGTGGATGATCCTGATCTGGGTCGGGTCAGTCAAGAAGTGGCCATTCTGGCTCGCCTGCAACACCCCAATGTTGTGAAGGTACGCTGAGAGAATGGCTTCAGTTCATATGAAATATTTACAATATTCTGTTGCCAAAAGTAAACGATGCAAAACAGCCTCCTAAAAAAAAAAAAAAAAAAGTATTTGGCCATTAGGTTCCTTAAATGCAAATGTTGTTGTTGAATGTCTATTTCAATCTGTTCACATGCTTTAAAACCTTGCTGTGAAGTTTAGACTGCAAAGAATCAGTGGTTAAAATTCATTTTTTCACTGTACTTCAACAGTACGACCCAAATCTGTGTTGCTGTAATTTTTTGGATGACTTTTCCAATCTCGGGGAGTTTTGATACACAGGATTCACAAAATTTTTGCTCTTTAAAGATGGCTCAGTACCCAGTTTAGCAGGCTCTACTGAATCACATACTGTATGTATGATAAATAATAGATGTCTAGGTTATCTAACGACCGTTCAAAATACAGAACTACGGCATAGGGCGAGTCGTTTCTGAAACTCACTGTACAAGGTAGACCAATCACAACAAACTTTCCATCTGACCAATCACAGCAGAGTAGGCTCACAGAAAGGAGAGGTTTAGAGAGACTGAACCTTAGAACTGCTTTAAACGAAATGTTTGAGAGAGGTTGAATATTAAATGCATATTTAGTGTTTATTTATTTTTATTGTATGTGTATAAACTTATTGTAGGATACTCCCAAATCAATATTAGGAACTTTACAAATTATTTTTCATTTAAAAATATGATAAAACAAATTTCACAATATGACTATTTTGACTATATTTTTGATTAAATAGCTTAATCAAGCAGACTTGGCAAGGATAAGAGAATTAAAAAAAAATTACCTCAAACATTTGAACAATATATTTATAGATCTAATATTCATATTATACATGTTCTGGATTATTTGTCAGGTTTTATATTGAACATTGCCAAAATGCTAGTTATGGTCTGTTCACTCTTTGTGTTTATGAGTGCATTTCTTTTTTGCTGCAGGTGCTGGAGGTGTTTGAGAATGAGGGATTCTTCCAAATGGTCATGGAGAAGCATGGGGATGGGCTAGACCTGTTTGAGTTTATCGACATGCAGCCGAGACTGGATGAGCCTCTAGCCAGCTACATCTTCAGACAGGTGAGGAACAGGCTGTGAGAACTGATGCATATAGAAGTTGTAATTAGATGATTTCTTTCTGATGTGTATCTGTGTTGTAGTTGGTAGCCGCAGTGAGTTATCTGCGTAGCAAAAGCGTGCTCCACAGGGACATAAAGGATGAAAATATCATCATAAACTCTAAATTCCACATCCGGCTGATCGACTTTGGCTCTGCTGCCCTGCTGGAACCCGGAAAGCTCTTCTATACCTTCTGTGGTACTCTGGAGTACTGCTCACCAGAGGTGCTTCTGGGAAACCCGTACGTACTGAAGCATCACACAGACATCTCCATTCTATCTCTGTGTGTCTGAGCTTGATGAGGACAGAAAACAGGAGAAGATCAGGCGATTAAAAGTTCCTCTTTAATTGCTGGTCCCCATTGACTTGAATAGTATTTTTTACTTTTTTATAATACTATGGAAGTCAATAGGGACCAGCAATTGAAGGTGAACTATCCCTTTATATATTCATGTCTATATAATAAGCAGCACATTAATAACTGTATGTCTGAGATCACCACAAAGCCCTTGAACATTCACATGCACGATTCATCAGAGCAGGTCTTTCTTTATTTACCCTTAATAAAATGTAGTGACAAGTTAACAATTATTATTCACTCAGGTTTCATTAATCCTGTCTGGATGTTAAAATAGGTTAGAATACCCTTTTTAACTGGGAAACATGCAACATCACTGGTAAAAAAAAAAAAAAAAAAAAATTTTAATGTTGACTTAAAGCCTGTGGAGGTGAATGTCAGATTAATGCAAGAATAATGTTGAAAGCATTATGTTTGTATATACAGGCAAAATATGAGATTTGTTTTTGTGTGTATGTAGATACAAGGGTCCAGAGCTGGAGATGTGGTCTCTAGGAGTGTTCTTATACACCTTACTCTTCAGTGAAAACCCGTTTGGCTGTGTGGAGGAAACCCTGCAGGCCCGACTCAACCCTCCATGCCCGATCTCTACAGGTTTGAAGCTCTGCTTCATCACAGCTGTGAACACTAACTAGAGACACAGGTTTCTGTAGGTCTTAAAAAGTCTAAATTCTCACCTCCAACACATGAAGGCATTAAAAAGTTCTTAAATTGAAGATGAAACTATTAAATTCACAGACATGCCATGTAAATGTTGCATGCCCTGCAATCAATCAAGATGCATTTACTTGAGATGCAAAATGAAGGTATAAAGGTATTGTTTTCTGATAAATTGAGCAAAATTTAGTTTATGCTTAAGAGGTCCCTCAGTGAGGCTTGAAGACTTGATTCCCTTTACATTATCCAAACCCGTTGGCAGAAATTTGTTCTCGTTTGAATCATAACACTTCTTTTTGAATAATTTCCCAGAAAAATAAGACATGTAATGTTGAACATTGCTTATTTTAAAATAAAACCTGCAAAAACACTGTTTATTAGTATTCAACCTGTTGCTGTGTGCTTGTTTTAGAGTTGTATGCACTGTTGGCTGGTCTTTTGCACCCAGTGGTTGATGAAAGAATGACTCTAGAGGAGCTCTTGGAGTCGCAGTGGATTCAGCAACCCATAAATCTAGCAGAGTACTCGTGGGGAGAGGTCTTTCCCTCTAGCGAAGGTAAAACTATTGGGTTTAGATTATTTCATATTTTGGCCATTTATGCCTTCGTCCTCCGAAAAGATTATAACACCTTTTAATAAAAAAAAAGAAAAGAAAAAAAAGCTCTGTATCATTTATCTCATGATTTTCTCTCAGTATCCACAGAACATGTTGAGTCCAACTCATGTGTGAACCGGGCAGATATCCTCTACCTGGACCTCGAAAACAATCTGAGCACTTCAGAGGACACCCCTTTAGTAGATGAAGATGAAGATGAGGAACAGAGGAGAACAATGGCGGCACTGCAATCCGAGCTGCTGAAATATCTCACTGATGTGTGAGGAGCTGTTGTGAAAGAAATACTAATGTGTTCTGCTCAACCATGAGCACTAATGCACAATGTCTGCAGAACTCTCTCTCACTCCACCTGCCACTGTCCTCCTTGATGATACCAGTCCGTCCAAAGAGCAAAAGGAAAGTATAACTGGGAATGGAAGCCATCTGTGTTGCTAAGAAACAGCTTTATCTCTGTGCTCGGTGAAGGAATAGGAGTGTATTTATGAATGTTGTTTTTCACCTTTCATGGAGTTTTTAAAACCTTGTATTCTGAGATGTAGAAAATTCTTGCTGTTTGTTGTAATGTTGTGGTGTTGAGCACAAGAATTGTCCTGTTAAAACATATGAAACATGCGCTAGACCTTGATGAGGGTTGTTTGTTATTAGGCCTTCAGAGCTTGAAAAGAATTTTAGGTTGATTTTTAACATTTTAAATTATGAATATTTTTAATATTTTTAACTTTTAAATGTTTATCATATGAATAAATTATTGGCATGATTTCAGTGTACTTTGGTTGTCGGTTACTCAGAATTTTTTTTAATTTTTTCAACTTATTCTCAGGCTTTGTAAACCCTCAATCAGGTGTTAATGTCAGTTGATTTCTTCAATAAAATTATTAGCAGTTTATATTCACTTTCGTCTCGTCTTCTGTTCAAACCTCCGGAACTTTTGAGGTCTGATTTGTTTTAGTGCGGGTGTATTTTGACGCTACACAGATATGGGTACACATATATGCAGAAAACAGGTCAAGTCAAGTCACCTTTAATTATATAGCGCTTTAAACAAAAAAGATTGAGTGAACTGGTTCTGGCTTTTCTGAAGGACATCACTGGACCCTTACTGGACCCCCTGCAGTTTGCTTACCGAGCAAACAGGTCCGTGGATGATGCAATCAACATGGGATTGCACTTCATCCTGCAACATCTGGACAAACAGGGACTTATGTGAGGATCCTATTTGTGTCTTTAGTTCGGCTTTCAACACCATCATCCCAACAGCCCTTCAGACCAAACTGACCCAGCTCTCTGTTCCTAGCTCTATCTGTCAGTGGATCACCAGCTTTCTGACAGATAGGCAACAGTTAGTGAGACTGGGGAAATTCACATCAAACAGCTGCTCCACCAACACTGGTGCCCCTCAGGGATGTGTTCTCTCCCCTCTGCTCTTCTCCCTGTACACCAACGACTGCACCTCTAAAGACCCCTCTGTCAAGCTCCTAAAGTTTGCAGACGACACTATAGTCATTGGCCTCATCCAGGACGGTGATGAGTCTGCTTACAGACAAGAGGTTGAGCAGCTGGCTTTCTGGTGCAGTCTTAACAACCTGGAGCTGAACACACTCAAAACTGTGGAGATGATCGTGGACTTTAGGAGAAACCTCCCTGCACTTTCCCCACTCACTATCATGAACAGCACTGTGACTGCAGTGGAGTCATTCAGATTCCTGGGAACCACCATCTCTCAGGACCTGAAGTGGGACATTCACACTGACTCCATTGTGAAAAAGGCCCAGCAAAGGTTGTACTCCCTTCGCCAGCTGAGGAAGTTTAACCTGCCACAGGAGCTGCTGAAACAGTTCTACTCAGCCGTCAATGAGTCTGTCCTGTGTACTTCAATAACTGTCTGGTTTGGTTCAGCAACAAAATCAGACATCAGAAGACTACAGAGAACTGTTCGGACTGCTGAAAGGATTATTGGTGCTCCCCTGCCCACCCTTCAAGAACTGTATACATCCAGAGTGAGGAAAAGGGCTCAGAAAATCACTCTGGATCCCTCACATCCAAGTCACCCCATCTTTGAACTTTTGCCATCTGGCCGGCGCCTCAGAGCCGCAAACACCAGAACAGCAAGGCACAAGAACAGTTTCTTCCCCCAGGCAATCTACTTCATGAACAGTTAAATGTTCCCTACCTATGCTCATAAACGTGCAATATCCTTATATTTATTTGTTAACCCTCCATCCTAGAACATTCCTGCATCTCACTCAATCCTATTCCATTATCATGTATAGCACAATTGTTTATACACTTATTTATTTACCAATTTGTAAATCTCCCTTTCTTTTTCTTTTTTTTGTCTGTGTTGTTGTTGTTGTCTCTGTGTACTGGAAGCTTATGTCACTAAAACAAATTCCTTGTATGCGTAAGCATACTTGGCAATAAAGCTCTTTCTGACTCTGAAAGCAACTGAAGAACATCAATTAGGAAAACAGTTTGTGAATAATGCAAAATGACAGTTAAAGGCAGTTCATTATTGAACTCAGTGCTGGTGGGAACCAGAGTCTAACATTCAATTGTGATGAATCGCATAAAAAAAAATCAAATTAATAAATAATAGCTTATTTAATGTTATAGTAGGATATGTGACTGCTTGCCGATATGAATCTCCTAAAACAAATTCTTTATCTGTTATGTAATTATACATTCCTTTTTGTTTGTTTGAACAAATCGAAAGCAAACAAACCAACAAAATAGCAACAATGTAAATCCTGTGACAAGTCCTCATTAGCAAGTTTTTTATTATAATAAATCAAAAGTAGGAAGAAAATAAATATATGGAGCTAGTGTTAGAGGGTCCATATATATATATATATATAGTTTTTTTGTAATTATGAAATAGATAAATTAATATATTAAGATTAGAGAATACTACTAGAGGTTCAAGGTTTTTTTTATCAGCAGGGCTTTTTTTAAAATTATAAATAAAAGAAAACAACTGGATAGAATAGAATATAAATAAAATAGAGAGTGCTCATTTTAGAGGGTAAAGTTTAGATAGAAGATATGTGTCTAGCTGTTTCTTGAAGATGGCTTGGATTGGGTCAGGCAGCATAGTTCAAATTACAGGAGGTACTGGGGGGTACTATACCCCCCAAAGGGACAGAAATAGCAGTTGGGGGGGGGGGGAATTATCATAACATGAAAAGGTTCTCTAAATGAGCTATTAACCTAATCATCTGAATCAACAAATTAACTCTAAACACCTGCAAAAGATTCCTGAGGCTATTAAAAACTCAGCCTGGTTCATTACTCAAAACTGCAATCATGGGTAAGATTGCCGACCTGACTGCTGTCCAGAAGGCCATCATTGACACCCTCAAATTTCTCATTTACATCCTTCTCTTCACTCTCTGAGGCAGAAGTCTCAAAACTCATCCTTTCTAATCACCCTACTTGCCCGCTTGAACCTATTACATCTCATCTCCTTCAGGCCATTTCTCCTGCAGTTGTACCTGCACTCACTCACATCATCGACACATCCCTCCACACTAGTGTTTTTCCCTCATCATCAGCAGGTTCGTATAACTCCACTACTCAAGAAACCCACCCTCAACCCATTTAGAGAACTACAGACCAGTTTCCCTTCTTCCTTTCATTGCAAAAACACTTGAACAAGCTGTGTTCAACCAAGTACATTTACATTTACTCTACATTTCTCACACACAACAACCTCCTTGACAGCAACCAATCTGGCTTCAGAAGTGGACATTCAACTGATATTCCCTTGCTCTCAGTTGTTGAAGCATTGTGAGGTGTCCAAGTCACAACATCTAACTACTGGGGTGACTCAGGGCTCAGTTCTTGGGCCACTTCTCTTCTCTGTCTACATGGCATTATTAGGTTCTGTCATTCAGAAACATGGCTTTTCATACCACTGCTATGCTAATGACACTCAACTCTACCTCTCATTCCATCCTGATGATCTGACGGTAGCTATTCGCATCTCAGCTTGTCTAACAGACATTTCTTGCTGGATGATGGACCATCACCTTCAACTCAACCTTGCCAAGACAGAACTGCTTGTGATTCCAGCAAACCCATCGTTTCGTCACAATATCACCATCAAGTTAGCACATCAACTATAACTCCTTCAAAAACAGCTAGAAGCCTTGGAGTTATGATTGATGATCAGCTGACTTTCTCAGACCACATTGCTAAAACTGTCAGATCTGCTTTATTCAACATCAAGAAGATCAGGCCCTCTCTTTCGGAACATGCTGCACAACTCCTTGTTCAAGCTCTTGTATTGTCCAGGCTGGACTATTGCAATGCCCTCTTGGCAGGTCTTCCAGCCAGTTCCATCAAACCTTTACAATTTATCCAGAACGCGGCAGCAAGATTAATTTTTAATGAGACAAAAATAATACATGTCACACCTCTGTTTATCAATTTGCACTGGCTTCCAATAGCTGCTTGCATTAAATTCAAGGCATTGATATTTGCCTACAAAACTACATTTGGCTCTGCACCCATTTACCTAAATTTGCCACTTCAGATTTATGTGCCCTGTAGAAGCTTGCATTCTGCAAGTGAATGTCGCTTGATTGTGCAATCCCAAAGAAGCACAAAATCACTTTTACGGACTTTAAATGAAATGAGTCCTTAGCCATCTTCAACAATCGTCTTAAAATCCATCTATTCCATCTTTATTTGACCCTCTAACTCTAACACTCACTATTCTATTCAATTCTATTCTTAAAAAAATCTAACTACCTTTCTAATCTTTTTGTATTCTATTTTATTTTCATGTATTATACATTTTTGTGTATGTTGTGTGTGTGTGTGTGTGTGTGTAAAGACCTCTAACACTAGCTTGCTCTATTCTTTTTCTATTCTATCTGTTTTATTTTTATTTATTATATTATTTAAAAGCCCATGTTACGTGTACTGTGTTAACATAACAGAGACTTATACATCATTGCTCTTTTTTATTATTTTGGATTGCTTCCACTGTCCTCATTTGTAAGTTGCTTTGGATAAAAGCGGCTGCTAAATAAATAAATGTAAATGTAAGAGTTTTGTGGACCAGAAATAGCTTTGGAACTGTGTATCATGCTGTAATGATTGTTTATTTAGTAAAGATGGGCTTCTTCCTCATTACAGCAAACAAATTATAAGCAAATTATTAACATGCATTTGTCTTGTTAAAAACCGACTAGCCTTTGAAGTTGATGTTTGATGGTTTTAATTTTAAAAGAAATCACGATTGACAATATTTTTTTGCCATCACAGGAATCAATGCAATTTTAAAATATATTAAAATAGCTAACAGTTCTTTTTAATGGTAATAATATTTCACCATATGACTGTTTTAATATATTGTTGATGAAATAAATGCAGCCTTGGTGAATATGAGAGTATTTTTTCAAAAGCTTATTAAAATATCTAGCCAACCCCAAATTTCTGAACAGTGGTGTAAATGTATATCAAATTATTGAATTATTTTTGAAAATATGAACCTTATATAAAGAAATATTTTTTCCACCTAATTATTAAATATAAGATAAACATAGTTTAATTCAACTGAAATGTATTTATGTAACACAATTTATAATAAATATTGTTACAAAGCCGATTTACAGAAAATAATGCAACACAATCTATAGGTAAGGGAAAACCACAATTTTGAACATATGTACATTGGAAGTAAGGAGAGAAGATAAAATTAAAATTAGGGCTGTCAAATTGATTAATCACATCCAAAATAAAAGTTTGTTTTGACATGATATGTGTACTGTGTATGTATTTATATATAAATACACACACATACAAATATATATATATATATTTGTGTATGTTTCCTTCCCCCACGTGCTCCATGTTTTGTTTATTTCCATATTTGGTCTTCCTGTTCCTGTCCTGATTATGTTATCATTTATTCCAGTAATTCCACGCTCTGTTACATTGTCCCAAGGTGTGTCTCATTAGTTTGAATTTATTTAAAGTGTTCTGCCCCTGGTTTTCCGTCCGGTATTGCTCGTCTCATCCCAGTGCTATGTGTGCTTTCCTGCTGTTCAATTCAATAAAGTTACAGTGCACAGCATACTATTAATGAGTGCACCTCCTACCTCCACTTCTCACTGTACTCCTCTCGCAACACCAGAATGTGTTGGATGCTTTTGGATCCGAAATGACTGACTTGGCCTCTAGAAACCACAGTATGGGCATTGGAAGAAGTTAAATGAGTTTATTTTGCTTTGGCTACACTGGTGACTACAAGCATCCATGTCACTTCTGCAGGCTGTGTCATACTCTGTAAGATAAAGTGTCACTCTTTTCATAGCTTTTTCCGGCTCTGAGACACATGCATGCTATTTCTCCTGATCTTTTTCTAGCAAAAATTCCCTCATCACTAAATTAAAACTTTTAGTGAAATTTTGAGTATTTCAGGAGCCTTTTCACAAGTCCATTGTTTTTGAATGTCGGTGTTACTTCTGCTATCTGCTATCACTTTCACACTTAAAACTAAAATGTGGTATTCCTCTTGTACCATTGTCCTCTTTTATCATACGAATTAACTCACTTGGCAGTTCTCTCTCAAGTGTTTCCACTGCTCCCAGCATTAAGTGTGAGTATGATTCAGTGAGCTAGCTATATAACACTTTGGTAACACTTGAGAATAGGTAACACTTGTTAAATATTAACTACGACATTTCTCTCAATAAATTCTTAATTTGCTGCTTATTAATAGTTAGTAAGGTAGTTGTTAGGTTTAGGTATTGGGTAAGATTATGGATGTAGAATAACTTTTAATGTGAGTAAAACTGTGGGAATGTACTTTTCGATTAAGAGAGTTGACGAGGGTTGTCTGGATATTTTCGTCAAAGTAGAAGTAATATTGTTTAGCATTTCAAATATTTGGGTATTTGATCGTGGAAAATATAATTTATATTTTAAAAAACTACTAAACTACTAAAAAAGGTTTCTAGAAGTGCTGTTATTGTATGTATTGTATTTTTGTAATGGAGAATTTTAAGTTTGTAAAAACATCCAAGAACTGCAGATGCAAATTAGCTCTGTAGTTAACTCTGGCACAACACTTCTATTGTTTGTAAGTTGCTTTGGATAAAAGCGTCTGCTAAATGACTAAATGTAATGTTAAATATATGAATATATGAACCTTATATAAAGAAATATTTTTTCCACCTAATTATTAAATATAAGATAAACATAGTTTAATTCAACTGAAATGTATTTAGGTAACACAATTTATAATAAATATTGTTACAAAGCCGATTTACAGAAAATAATGCAACACAATCTATAGGTAAGGGAAAACCACAATTTTGAACATATGTACATTGGAAGTAAGGAGAGAAGATAAAATTAAAATTAGGGCTGTCAAATTGATTAATCACATCCAAAATAAAAGTTTGTTTTGACATGATATGTGTACTGTGTATGTATTTATATATAAATACACACACATACAAATATATATATATTTATTTTTGTATGTTTCCTTCCCCCACGTGCTCCATGTTTTGTTTATTTCCATATTTGGTCTTCCTGTTCCTGTCCTGATTATGTTATCATTTATTCCAGTAATTCCACGCTCTGTTACATTGTCCCAAGGTGTGTCTCATTAGTTTGAATTTATTTAAAGTGTTCTGCCCCTGGTTTTCCGTCCGGTATTGTTCGTCTCATCCCAGTGCTATGTGTGCTTTCCTGCTGTTCAATTCAATAAAGTTACAGTGCACAGCATACTATTAATGAGTGCACCTCCTACCTCCACTTCTCACTGTACTCCTCCTCTCGCAACACCAGAATGTGTTGGATGCTTTTGGATCCGAAATCACTGACTTGGCCTCTAGAAACCACAGTATGGGCATTGGAAGAAGTTAAATGAGTTTATTTTGCTTTTGCTACAGTGGTGACTACAAGCATTCATGTCAATTCTGCAGGCTGTGTCATACTCTGTAAGATAAAGTGTCACTCTTTTCATAGCTTTTGCCGGCTCTGAGACACATGCATGCTATTTCTCCTGATCTTTTTCTAGCAAAAATTCCCTCATCACTAAATGAAAACTTATAGTGAAATTTTGAGTATTTCAGGAGCCTTTTCACAAGTCCATTGTTTTTGAATGTCGGTGTTACTTCTGCTATCTGCTATCACTTTCACACTTAAAACTAAAATGTGGTATTCCTCTTGTACCATTGTCCTCTTTTATCATACGAATTAACTCACTTGGCAGTTCTCTCTCAAGTGTTTCCACTGCTCCCAGCATTAAGTGTGAGTATGATTCAGTGAGCTATATAACACTTTGGTAACACTTGAGAATAGGTAACACTTGTTAAATATTAACCAACATTTCTCTCAATAAATTCTTAATTTGCTGCTTATTAATAGTTAGTAAGGTAGTTGTTAGGTTTAAGTATTGGGTAAGATTATGGATGTAGAATAACTTTTAATGTGAGTAAAACTGTGGGAATGTACTTTTCGATTAAGAGAGTTGACAAGGGTTGTCTGGATATTTTCGTCAAAGTAGAAGTAATATTGTTTAGCATTTCAAATATTTGGGTATTTGATCGTGGAAAATATAATTTATATTTTAAAAAACTACTAAACTACTAAAAAAGGTTTCTAGAAGTGCTGTTATTGTATGTATTGTATTTTTGTAATGGAGAATTTTAAGTTTGTAAAAACATCCAAGAACTGCAGATGCAAATTAGCTCTGTAGCTAACTCTGGCACAACACTTCTATTGTTTGTAAGTTGCTTTGGATAAAAGCGTCTGCTAAATGACTAAATGTAATGTTAAATATATGAATTAATCTAAACTAAACTAAATCTGTCCACAGGTAGTCTGCAAAGTATGATCAGTCGCTACTCCAAAGTCATGCTTCTGCCAGTCAAGAGGGTAAACATGGTATCCCCACTGCTAAGAGAGAAATGGCTCTTCACTGCTGGAGTACAAATTCCAGGTAGGGCTGCTACTTTTCACTAAAGGTTATCCTGGCTCTAATGTATGGAAGCCCATTCCCACCACAGTTCACTGTTGTGTGGGCCATTTTGGATCACTGAAGATGCCATTTAAAGGGCAGTCAGTGTTTTACAGTGGTTTCAAACAGCTTGTTTTCTCCCCACAGTATGCATATTTTCTAATGGGTGTGCGGCAGCCAGAGATGGTAAAGGCAAAGCTGTTCAGGACCTCTCTGAGCTGTGATGTCGTCATTGATTTCTGGAGCGGAGGGGACTGTACCAGACACCAGACAAAAAGGGCCAAACTCTCATCCTTAACCCTCCGCTCAAAGACATCCTCTGTGTCTCTGAGGAAACCTACCTGGAGCAGATCACCATGGCGGATGCAGAGGAGTTCCATGTTTTTCTCAAGCTGATGGTAAGAGAGCAAGAGGAAGCAGAGAGGGAGAATGAATACAGCAGTGATGAGGAGTTAGGGGAGGATAAAGATGATGATGACGGACTGCACAGGAGAAAGCGTCACTGGAACACTGGTTACAAGAAGGACAGAAAATTAGGCCTTTTGTATTAAATATTCAAAAGGAATAAAAACTATTTCATTCAGCAAAATTACCTGTTTTTTCGAGCTATATAATGGCAGCATTTCATGTTCTGCATAAGTATGACATATGCAAACTACTAGCATACTGTTTACAGGCTGGTGGTCATGACAACATTTTTGTATATTATTTGTTTATTTAATCCTGCATCTCATTTATTGCTTTATAAGCTTTTACCTCCGGATATGAGGTGAATAGTAGTGTCGAGGAACATTGAGGTGATAATAGTGTTTGTTTATCTGAATGGCCTGTTATGGGGAGGGTCAGCATAATTTACACCAAATACTGAGTAACCATGCAAAGCTGAAGAGTGTTAGTGTCGTGCGATCGTTTACGGATCTGTGCGCATCAGTGGAACGCCTGCTCTCTGATAACAAGGATAGAGTCGGGCGGTATTGATCTGGGGCAACATTAGTCTAATGGAGGCCAGGATGCAAGCAGGAGTTACTGCATATGTGGATGTGTGGAACAGGTACGCAAGTCATTTTAACACAATTAATCGATTGGTCTTCAATGCGTTCATATTTTATTCTGACTCTTTGAACTGTTTGTCGAAGAAACAGGGCTGAAACTTACAATAATGTTTTTTTCAGTTGGAACTACGTACCATGTCATAATGATTTGTGTATTTATTAGAGATAACATTATATTACCAGTAAACAAACAAGCACATTATTTGCATTGATTGATCCTGCTCACCAAATATCATGCTACTGGCATTTGTGGTAATAATTTTTTATGTTTGTAAATATATTAAGCTCAATCAAGTTCACTCAAAACTGTATTTTTTATATTTTATACTCATCACTATTTTTATTCTCTATTTGATGTTAAAAATTATATAAGTCAAATTGTTTATAAGGATGAAAAATGCTTTGTGAATGTTTGATAGTCCTAATAATACAAAAAAAATTAAATAAAAAATAAATTAGGAATGATCATGTTTGTTTAAGATTTATCCGTCATAATTTTTTGGAGAAATTGCAAACTGTAAAGCTTTGTTCTTTAAAGGGATAGTTCACCTAAAATTTAAATTCTCTCCTCATTCACTCACAGAAAGAAAGAAATCATATAGGTTTCCAACGATGGATAAATAAATGATGACTTTTAAATTTTGGGGTAAACGTTCTTTTTAAAGTCCCTCAAAAATTGTTCTTCTTCCTTGACTTTTATTCAGAACATACTGAAGTGATAGTTACTTTACAAAAAATCGCTAGTTGCCAGAAAGGGCATTCTTAATCTATAGAGCAGTTAATTTGACAAAAAACTGTGTAGTGCAGGATGAGTTATTAATTTTTGTTGTCTTTCCAATTTGAAAATGTAAGTGTATTTTTTATATTTGAACCCTCATCCTAAGTTTACAGATCATATGTTGTATAAGTCTGTACTCATGTTTCTTCTGTTTTCTGTAGGTAGAGAAGCCGTATATGTGCTCCACCGTTCCAGTCTCAGCATACAGAGGAGCTATTGTTCTTCAGCCTAACGCTTTCTCTCATTAATGTGGAACTGAACTCCAAACATGAATCAGCCTTTCATTGTTAACATCTCTGAGAATTGGAACAACATAATGATGAGCAGACACATGAATCTGTTCCTCATCCCTACGGTTCTGCTAACCTCGGTCACGTTGCTGGTCAACCCCATTCTGTCCCTTTGCATTCTGTGTTTTCCTTCGCTACGTCAAGAGAACCGCTACCTACTCCTTGCTAACATACTCTTCACCGATATGCTCTTCCTCACCATAAACCTTACGATGGTCTCCTGTAACTCAATGGGCCTGCACATGCCCCACTGGTTGTGTAAGTTTATGATGGCGAGCATGGTAATGGCATATAGCACCTCTGTGCTCACTATCACACTGATGGTTGTCGACACGTATGTGGCGGTACGGTGGCCATTACGTTACAAAGAGATTTTCACACCATCTCGGGCCAGGAAGATAATCATGAGCTTGTGGGTGTTGGCCGCAGGGTGTCCCATCTCTTTGCTAGTGATGTTTGAGGTGGTGATGGACCATTACAAGCAGAGCCTTCCAGTGTGTTTAGTGTTGATAGCGGTGCTCTCATTGGAACAGAGGAAGGTTGGCGTTCATTCATTCTTAATCAGTGCTGTCAGCCTCTGCACTGTTCTTGTTGTGTACTGTTACATCCATCTCTACATCATCACCAAGACTTCTGGCATATGGCGCGGTCGGTACTCTCGTGCGCGTATGACACTTCTGGCACACACTCTGTTGCTCATGTTGTATTTTGTACCCCCGTTGGTCTTTGCGGTCGAGCTGGCTCTTTTAAAGCGAGATAACTCGGATGAGGTGGGAGTGTGGATTAACTTGGTGAACATGTGCGTGTTGATGTTGTTGCCACGCTGTTGCACACCTTACCTGTACATCCTGCGCTATCGCGAGATTTACAGGACTGTCCAGCGAGTGTTGTGGAAGAAGAGACCCCAAAGTCAGAGGAGTGCTGCCTAGAACTGGACTTGAAGCAGAGCAAGCCTGCAAAATAACTGTCTGGTTGCTCAGTCGTTGGAGGGTTCATTTGCAGAAGATGGAATTTAAAAGACTCCCGAGGCAGAAAGAGATCTTTAAAAGATACATTTTATATTTTAGTATGTTCAGTTAAAGCATTTTAATGTTTCAATTGTTTTTATATTTTCAAATCTAAACTGAAGACTGAATGTGCTATTATTCATCATAACAGAACTTTAAAAAAAGTGCAACTGGGTGAATCTCAAAAAGAAAAGTCTAGGTTACTAAGACTTAATAAATAAAAAAAAAGATAAGATATTTAGGCTTGAATTTCTTTATGCAAATATTTTTTTTATTTTTGGATTTCCCCGGTAAAATACTGTATGTTGTTATTCATGACCACCAAATTTATTCAAACTCTTGTGTGCAAAGCAATGGTCGATGCTGTTTTGTTCTCTTGATAAAGTAAATAAATTTACATTTCAGGATTTTTACAAAATTGTCTCTTTCTCCAATTTCCCATTGTTTAAGTGTTCATTGTTTGACATCTGTGACACTTAGCGCTCTGAGTTAATCTGTCAGTCCAAAAATAACAGTGTAAATGTTATGCAATCATTCTGATTCTAGGAAGACGTATCAATATTTATGCCTTGGTGCAAAACTCCAGAGTGTCATTCTGATCCATTTAGCTGTGAAGTGATATTTACCTGTTTCTCATTTTACATGGAAATCATCTTCAACTGTGTCTGTGACCAATCCACATTTGGAGTGGCCATGTGCTGTGCTGCTCTTCTTATTGGCCGTCTTAAGCCCCTTTCACACTGCACGTCGGACCCGGAACATTGCCGGGTCGCCTTCTGGGTGAAAGCAACCACGTCCCGGAATTGATTACCGAATTGAACCCGGGTCGGGGACCTAGTAACATTGCGGGGTTCGACCTGGTACGAGCGCTGTGTGAACAAAAGCCAGATCTAATGCCGTGTCGAAGTGATGACGCGTGTTATCGTGCGACTCTTTTACCGGCTGTTTTGAAGGAAGATCAACATTCGCGAAGAAGACATATGTGCAAACTGTAATGAAGCAGAGATCAGTTAGTTCCTCACTTTCTGCGCTGACGCCGAGATCGTTCGCTTCATTGAAAGTATAACGTGCCTAGCGTTGTCGACTCGTACATTACACGTCACGCGCTGATGTCACGTGTCGTTACGGGATCTTCAAGGGTTGTGTGTGAAAGCACGCACATATACTGGGTCATCACTGGCAGTGTGAAAGTGCCAAATCTAGCGACCAGGGAACAATTGCAGGAACACTTTACCCCTGTATTTGCCGGAATGGCAGTGTGGAAGGGGCTTTATACAGCTCTGGTGTCCTGAGTATTACAGCAATGGTGCTGAATACCTGCTGTTAGCACCCTTTCACTGTGGCCTGTGTCACGGACCTACAGAGCACTTGGAGCCATCTGGGTAATCTGTCTTTTTCCCTGCAGCATCTATTAGCATGTTTTTGTGGTACCATGGTACGGCCCCCTGCACCCTCCACCTCTGCTCCCTTCCTTTGCTGATGGTTTTGATCATAAGCCACTTTTGCCAACTCCACGTCTCCATGCTTCTGACGGTCACGGGTATCATTTTCGTCCTCCTTATAGTGTTGTTACCTCATCCTCTACTTTTGTACCTGTAGTTCAGGCGTGTGGAAGGTCGAGACCTCATCCCTTACTAGAGGAACATTTATCATCCATTATCTGCACCTGTTCCTGGCTTTCTGCCCCCTGCTGGTTTTGATGATTGAGTTGATGCTTTTCAACAACAGTGAGACTATGGACCCCAAGTTCTTACACATCCTGCCCAAAGCCTTAGCACCATACCTGTACAGGCTTCGCTATAGGGAAATGTGCAACGTGCTGTTCCAGTTCCTTCAGCTGAATAGGCCTACAGCTATCACACCTGTGATATAAATATGATTATTTGAACTTGTGAAAAACACAAAAAGTTGTTGCTGAACTCATCAACCAGTTGAAACTGCCAATTAAACCAGTTAAAATATTAAATTAGCTATCTGTAATGATGCTCAATGAGTGTTTTGTTCACAGGATTTTATGTCAGAATAATATGTGAGAATAATCAAAAATATACATTATGTTGTGGTTTTAATGGTATTTATTGCGTTTCATATGGTATTATGTATTTACTTATGGTATTTACTATGTATTTTGGTCACTAAAAACTCTTATTTCTAGCCTATCATAAAAAAAAAACACTAAAAGTCAGCTTTCGTATACTTTTTCAGTCAGAAGCAGATTTACTACTGTAAATATTAGAAATTACTATAAAGATTTTGATGTGTAACCTACAACTCTTTGAAAATCTTTAATTTAGTTACTATACTATATTGTTATAAACCAGGTTACTAAAAAATAACTGTAGCAACAATTGAATTTTGACTGAATGTAAACCACAGTAATTTTCTTAAGGGTGATAAACCGACCATATGTTAAAATGTTCATTATACACATTAACGTTATTTGAAAGATTCCTGGAAAAACTTACCACTGAAGTTTAAGTTAAAACATTGTGCTCCCTCTCCTCAGATGTGTACGTTACGTCTGATAAAAACGTTTACAAATGTCACGCTGTTGCAAATATTACGGTTCTAGTGGATACCTTATCCAAGAATATCTATAATTTACCATTATTATTGTACTGTGTGTAATATATTATTCCAACGTGCCTCGAATCTGTAAGTTGTGCCTGAAAATAATGCGCGCGAAACACCGACAGGGTTCGTTAAGGTTAAAATAACCACAAGATGGCGCTATTGGGCCCTTTTAATAAGGATGATTTCTGGCGAGTTTATTATTATTATTATTATTATTATTATTATTATTATTATTATTATTTTCTAGTTATGCGTCACGGTTCATCTTTGTTTCTTTTTTTTTATTGTTTTGTTTGTAAATCAAGGCGGCTTTCTATACAGTTACATAAGGAAAAGAAACCAGCACCATATTTTTTTTTGTACTGTACAAAAACAAACTAAAAGCTACATTTGAGACATGAGGGATGTATTTTAATCGAAATGTTTTCTTCTTTTATTAACTAAATAAAATAAATAATAACGTCAACATTATTGGCTTTAGGAGCTTGAAAATCTGTTCAAGTTTGCCGTGACGGCAATACAGCATAACACGAATAGTCTTCGTTCAAGCTGGGTTTTGTTTGCAAACAACAGCCAACCACATGGAAATTCTCCCGCAAGGAATTCTGGGATACGGTGTTCTTTTTCTGCGCTGAAGGAGTGGTGTTTCGTCAATAGAACTACATTTCCCTTGAACGCCTTGCAGAACAGCTGACAAAACAGAAGCTTAAAGCCAGTGTGTGTATTCTTTGTGCCAGAACACGCAGGACGATACGGACGATAACAAAGAAAACTTCACAATGACAGCATAAGTGCTCACGCTTATGGATCTCTTTTTATAGAATCAAGAACATTTGTTTGTTCACATTTACTTTTAATGATCTTTAACCCTAGCTATTGTTTTTTTTATTTATTTTAGCAAGTTGGTCTCCTGGGGATAAGGTGAGAAAAATAATGCTGAACTTTTATCTGAACAACTTTAATGATTGAGATACGATTGATTGAGCTACACTGAATACATTTAATACATTCACATGTTAATGTCACGTTTGTTTATGGCGCATTAAAAGCCTAGGATATGTCTAAATGTGATATATATCACTTTTGACATTTTGACAGAATTGACTCTTTATGTTGTATTGAGTTCATTTTTGTAGGCAGCTCTACGTTTTGGGACTAAATGTTTATTAAGAAACTGCATGATAATATCTAGCCTACTGAGCACTGGTGCACCATCATAGACCATCTTGGACCAGTAACAAAACAGCTAGGATGGTTACTGGAACATAATGTTTGGATAAGCTTTCATGCAGCCTCAAACAACTAATGACCTCTTTAGACCAGCTAAAAACCAGCTGTCATCTTAAGCTGGATTTTTCAGCAGGCTATTTAGAACGATGGTCATTCTAAACACTTCTTTCTCTGTGGTTAAAAGCATTTTATGGAGTAGAAATCACACATAATTGATTTCATGTCTAGTATATGATGTCATCATCTCATGCTCTTAAAAGCATGTTTTGCTGTCAAACCATTTTAGCTGTTGAGGAAATATTGAGCAACCATCTATTTTCCTTTATTTCTACTTCAACAACAAAACAAATCTGAGTGACTTAAAAAAAGATTGCGCAAATTGTCCCTCTCTTTCGCTCACTCACTCATTTTATCTCTCAACAACACAGAATCTGTGTTCTGTTTATGTCAGTGCACTATTGCCTCAAGGAATAGATTTTTTTTGTTTGTTTGTATTTTACTGGTCACATCTTCATGCATTTCAGTGTGCTCTAGTAAAATTCTCAGATTTTTATGAAATGTAGTTTGCTTTTCAACCTAAGACACGATTGTATATATATATATTTTTTTTTTTGATAGAATGTGATGACACTCATAATACAATTATAATAACACTTAAGTTCACATTTTATCTTAATATAATTAATAGTTGTCCATTAATGCATATTGATTAATGATTTGCTTTTGGTAGGAAAAATCTAAATGGATTGTTTTGATAAAAACAATATATGAAAAAAAAAAAATACCACTAATATAGTATTTCTTGATTGTAAATGCTGTTGTTCTACAGGTGTTGATGGTCGTTGACCATTTTCCTGCAGTTGTTGATAGTGATTGTTTGTTGGTGGAGGGCCAGATACAATCATGGTGCTCATTCTGGGTCGCCGTCTGAATCATGAGATCTCCAGTTGTGTGCCGGAATCACCGGCAATCAAGCGTAAAGTCTTTGAGGTGGACTCTAAGACCCTGAGCGATGTGTACAACTTCAGTTCCGGTTCTTCTCACTCTGAGAGCGTCCTTCAGGTCTTCAATGAGTTCCGCGACAGCCGCCTCTTCACGGACGTGATCATAAGCGTCCAGGGTCGTGAGTTCCCGTGTCATCGCGCTGTGCTGTCGGCCTGCAGCAGTTACTTCCGTGCCATGTTCTGCAACGACCACAGAGAGAGCCATGAGATGCTTGTGGAGATCAACGGCATCCAGGCAGATGCTATGGACATGTTCCTGCAGTATGTTTATACCGGTCATGCCTGCATCACCACACACAACGTCCAGTTCCTGTTTGAGACCTCCAGCCTCTTCCAGATCAACACTCTGCGGGATGCTTGCGCAAAATTCCTGGAAGAGCAGTTGGACCCCTGCAACTGCCTCGGGATCCAGCGTTTCGCAGATGCCCACTCTTTAAAACAGCTGGCCAGTCGCTGCCGTGCTTTTGCCTTATTGAATTTTCCAGAGGTGGCTCAGCATGAGGAGTTTCTAGACCTCCACAAGGATGAGCTGGAGGAATACTTGGCCAGTGATGAGCTGTGCGTTGGCAGGGAGGAGGTGGTGTTCGAGGCAGTGATGCGTTGGGTCTACCATGGCGTGGAGTACCGCAGGCCCATGCTGAAAGATATGCTACAACATGTCCGACTGCCTCTCCTTCACCCAAACTATTTTGTACAGACGGTGAGTGGCACATTCAAATTCATTTGAACAGAAGCTTTTTTTGTGTGAAAAAAAATCCAGAAATCTGCCAAAATTAATATAGAGTTGGTTTGTTTCTTAGAGTGTCCTTAAAGGGATAGTTCACCCAAAAATGAAAAATGATGTCATTAATGACTCACCCTCATGTCGTTCCAAACCCCTAAGACCTCCTTTTGGACTTTATTCAGCATTTTCTTTTCTTCCATGTCTGTTGTGAGCGAGTTCAAAACACTGCAGTTTAGTGACATGTAACTGGATCTTTTTGAACCAGTTCACCAAATCGAACTGAATCGTTTGAAACGGTTCGCATCTCCAATACGCATTTATCCACAAATTACTTAAGCTGTTAACTTTTTTTTAATGTGGCTGACACTCCCTCTAAGTTAAAACAAACCAATATTCGTAGTAATTCATGTACTCAAACAGTACACTCACTGAACTGCTGTGAAGAGAGAACTGAGTTTTAACACCGAGCCGAGCCAAATAACGAAAGAAAGATTGACTCGTTGAAAATGAACCCTACGTTGGATATGGCATGTTTCATAAATTACTGAACCAGATAAAGCATGGCCTTTGGATTTGGCTAGTTGTAGAGTGTTGCTGCGCTCCATTTATCTCGGGAGTTGCATGTCGGAGCTAGGAATGATGTTAGACCAAAATTGACCATGTTCCAGTACCCAAGTTGGAAAACCATCTTCTCTACGAGTTGATAAAAACACATTCAATAGAGTTATATTTTACAAAGATAATTCTGATGAATCATGTCCACTCATAGAGGTTTGATTGTACTGTGTGCACCACTGAGTTTGTGACACAGACAAACATAAGTGGTATCAAACAAAATTTTACTACTGTTTCATGTCTATTGATCCACTGAGCAGCCATATTGGATTCTGAAGTTGGGGTTGTTGTGGTTCATAAGAGTTTCTGAGTCGGAACTCTGAATTGAGGGGACATTCCAGTGAAAAGTTCCTACTGGGAACTCTGAATTTCAGACTTATGAGTACAAATGGAGTGCAGCATTTCTTTTCAATGATGATCGAACACACCTGAACCAGTTAATCAAGATTATGGGGTTCACTTGAAACCTATCGGCAGGTGTGTTGATGTTTGCCAAGTCAAAACTCTTTCCTTATTGTTGTAATGTAACGAGTTTATGAAAGTGACGTGTCATACAGCCAAGTGTGGTGACCCATACTCAGAATTCGTGCTCTGCATTTAATCCATCAAAAGTGCGCAAACACAGTTGGGGGTTCAGTGCCTTGCTCAAGGGCACCCAAGTTGTGGTATTGCCGGCCCGAGACTTGAACCCATAACCTTAGGGTTAGGAGTCATACTCTCTAACCACTAGGCCATAAATTCCCCAAATGCACGTTCCCTGACCGGGAATCGAACCCGGGCCACGGCGGGGAATCCTAACCACTAGAGCACCAGGGATTTAATTATTTAAACTAGATATCTGGACTCTACAGGAAGCCAGATATAAGGGAGCCAGTCTAAGTTTAAGCATTAAGAATGTGATTATATTTTGCAGGTGGAAGGCGATAAACTGATCCAGAATGCTCCAGAATGTTACCAGTTGCTGCATGAAGCACGTCGCTATCACATACTTGGCAATGAGATGATGTCGCCACGAGCCAGACCCCGAAGGTACACAAATGTTTGTGAAAATTGGCTGATAAAATGATTTGCTCTTGAAGAACAAATCACATTTTACTCATGAAATAGTTTATTTCTTAAATTACATGCAGATCACAGATAAAGTGTAACTAACTGGTCATCATTAAATACACCTCTATTTGTTAACATTTTGCTTTTACTTGATGCGAATGATAGCTCCGTTAGTGCAGCTGAAGAGAGTGCCATTACTTGTAAGGTACCCGATTTATGATTACCGGGAAGTCCAAAAAATGTGAAAAAACTTGCATTGTAAAACTAACACTAACAACCACTCGAAACACTTTAGTGACTGCAAAACAACATCCTGGGATTGTGGCAGTGACTTTTGTACGTGCAGGCACCACTCGTGTTTTCTTCAGAACAAATATTGTCCATTTCTACACACTCACTTGACTGATATCATGAGTGAAGTGATCATTTAGTAGTACTGTTTGTAGAAAGTATCGATTTAAAAGAAGGCTGAGAATTTGAAAACATGTCATTGTTTAGTGGCAGCATGTCCTGCTCTGGAGGCAGTGGTTATTTAGGGAAGTATTTTTAGGGTAGGATCTTTACAGGAGTCAGATGTGGGGAGGTCTAATCTGTACTTTGAGGCAGTATCTTGATATGGATTTTTTGTATTTAGAGTCACAATCCTAAAATTGGGTCTACATCTGTATTTAGAAGAGGTATCTGTGTTTAGAGTCAGTATCTTTTTTTTTTTTTTCTTGAAAATGTATGAGCTTGCTTTTGGACATTCCACTTTGCTTCTAACTGCAGTAAACAAGTGAGTGTTTATGTTATGTGGGCCTCTAACTCGTGACAGTGTCTTGGAAGAGGATTTATTCTCCAATGAATCATTGCAGAATCTCATTGTACCTTATCAGGAATGAAGCATAACCACTTTTTGATGATGTCACCACTTCAAAGCCCATGTTTATCTGATTTTATTATTTTTTTTGTCATCTGCAGGTCTACTGGTTTCTCTGAGGTCATTGTGGTAGTGGGAGGCTGTGAGCGAATGGGGAGTTTCAATCTGCCATACACAGAATGTTACGACCCTGTGACTGGAGACTGGACGTCTCTTGCTAAACACCCCGAGTACACCAAGTCTGAGTATGCAGTGTGCGCTCTCCGCAACGACATCATTGTGTCAGGTGAGACCCCCTTATTCCAATGTGACATGATTAATTGCAAGAATTTATTTTCTGTTTTTGAGTAGCCCCATCCACAGTAAAGCCTCATTGTTCCAAAGTCCTTTTCATAGCTGTATAAAAAGCATCCTTTATTTTCTAATTTTGTGATTGTTACATAATTCTGTATTTTTGTTTTAATATCAAATGATTTGAGGCTGGTAATGATAAAGTGTGGCTAGGACATGGTGATATTTTCTGTATTTTTTGTACTGGTGTATCCTGTACTTGTTCTCAGTGATTGATCAGAGAGAGTCTAGTTCTGTGGAACCTGAACACACACACACACACACTCTCTCTCTCTCTCTCTCTCTCTCTCTTTTGAGCTGTGTTGTTGACTCAGGCATGTGGAACTTCCTATAAAAGTATATTCTCCCAGATTTAAACATTAGGGACAACTCTTGATGTCTGCCTGAAACATAAATGGCATCTAATTAAAATTTATAATATGCGAATTTAACCACAGTTTTTTTTTTTTTTTTTTTTTCAGTTTTAACTGTTTTGTTTAATTTTACCCTAAAACATTTGAAGTGTCCTACTGACAAGACTATCACTGTGTTAAGTGTGAGGGAAAGGTGTGCTATAACCTTTCTAAGTGATCTGACTTATGCCACCTCACAGGTTGAAAACTGTTCAAATAAATTAGTTTTGAAGACTGACCCAAACCATGTATGGGGATCAGAAAATCATAGATACTTGGGAAAGGGCTCTTAAAAATTGTGCCAGTATGCAACCATCTCACATTTCTGTAGAAATTTTAAGCATTTACTTTTTAAATTCACAGTTCGGTTGAGCTTCATTGAACAAATTCTGTTGTTGTTTAGATGGGTTGGACTAATTACTTCAGGGTTGTGTTAGACGGGTTAAGGGCTTTTAGCAAATGCCTTGTTTGTGAGGACATTTCTGGAAGAGTTGTTTATGATTTGAGGAAAACACAACAGCTGCCTCTCTGATCAGCCAGTGTGTCAAGTTCTGTTCTCTCTGGCAAACTCTCGCGTTTGCTTGAGCTGAGTGCCCTGGACATTTTAATCCCTAACTGGCATGGGCAAGCTGCATCTTGGAGGACTATTTGCGGCAAGTGTTTCAGAATAGTTCCAGTAATGATCTGCAGATGTTGGTAAGGCTATATTGCATCACGACATGTCATCCAGGGTCACTGGCCACATATACAGGTCATGCATTGGAGGAGTTTCTGTAACTGAAATTGTATTCAAACAAACACTCATGTGTGTTTTTGTTTAAACAAGCTAGATGCCATAATGAGGAATTCTGAATTGTGTAATTCTTATTCTTCTCCTTCTAGAGCCATTGTTTAGCACATTGAAAACATAAAGCAGTATGGAGTGTGTTTTGTTTGTCCGATTTCCATGAATAGACCTGTGTTTTCACTCATGTTCTCACGTGTCAGGTTTGCCCTTCTCTCCATCTCTCATACTCATAAACACACTTCTTATTGCTGTTCTCGTGTGCACTTGCAGTTGGCCAGCCTCCAGCATCAGGTTCAGAGGTTTCTGTCTAAATCTATCCCTCTCTTGTCAAGTCATATTCTACAGGCGTGGTGGTTCAGCTGTCTTTGATAAACATATCTCTTGGATTTCTTTCAAGAATAACAAAAATCTTCACTTTTTATGCACCCAACCACTATTTTATGCACCCAACCAAATATTTTATTTTATAGAAATCAAAACAGGCAGGATTTTCTGATCCTTGCATGCAAATGAAATCAAAGCATGTATAAGTAAAGTGACTTGAAATACACCATAGTGACTATTCTGGACTGCTCGCATTTTATTAGCGTGTTAAATTACTTGCCAGGTAATCTTTCCTAGGAACCCTGTGTCTGCATTTTTTCAGCAGAGCCTGGAAATGAAAGTTTTTGTCATTCACTCACCTGCATGTTGATCAAACCTGTATGACTTTCTTTCTTTTACAAAACAATGTTGGACTTTCATTGTATGGGCAAGAAACACTGATATATTTTTCGCGATTACATTTATTTTGAAGTTCTATAAGCAATGATGACATCATAAATTGAAAAAGAGAAATGTCTGGACTGAATTTAAAGATGTTCATTGCAACATCACTGCCTACTTTCAATCAGATGTGTGTCTTTTATTTTGCTCACAGTCATTGTTCAATCCATACTCCCAGATCCTAGTGTTGTGACCAGAGAAAGGGAAGTCGTTTGATTTTGGTGTTGAAATATGACGGAAGACATAATTGGTTGGCAGTTCCTCCCTGAGGCAGTTGATAGGTTTCCAGTGAACGCACACTTAATTTGACATTTCCTTTTCACAGTTGCCCATTTTAGGAGGCTAATGAACAGGGCTGGCACAAATCATAAATCCCACCTGGGGCTTGCCCCATTCGTACCATTGCATAATGCAAAGGTATTATTATTATTGTGTCTCCTATAAAAAATCCTGAAAAATTGATGTCATCAAGGTCTGGTAGAAAAATAAACAATGAACTAAATATGTCAACTTAAAGAGACAAGGCTTTATTTTATGTTGCTTCCTTACTGACTACCGTATATTCCCTAAGTCACAATTTATTACCGGCTTTTGGCAGTGATTTTGTTAGAAATGTTACGAATTTGAGAAGGATTTTTATTTTGAGCTGTAATGTTGCCAAGACGTTGTCATGAACTGTATTCCAAATGATTGGCTGTCTTTACTCTAATGCCTCTAAAACATTCAAGGACTAGTATCTAAATAGATATGAAGCTACTTCCCTTCAGTGTTTGTCAAGCAGAGTTTCTGTTAATGACTAATTTTACTGTTCACCTGAAAGTGCCTGCTTTAAACAAGCTTGGTGGCAACATGTTAAATGCTGGTTTGTCTGGTCTTCAGTCTGAATGAATGTCACAAAGGCCTGATGGTCTTTGTCAGGAGAGATTTATAACCGTAGAGCAAACTAAAAGGACTACAGCCATTCTTTATAATGTTTACTCCGTATTAGAGGACAAAGCAAGAGCATCCTCTTTAATTAGAGATTTTGAATCCGTCTTTGTTTACCAGACAGTTGCTCCGCTAATGCACTAATGGAGTTTATGAGCACTGTTCTTGTTGTGCCATTTTTACTTGCTCAAAAATAAGTGAGAGACCTACCGTAAAGGGAAGAAGGGCCTCATGCTATTTGAGAACTTCTCAGACCTTCATTATCCAAGTCTGTAAACAGAATTAAAGTGGAACGGCCTTCTCCCAGGTGTTAAGCGTGTATGTGTGGACAGAAGGACTGTTGGAGTTTGTCTCAGACCTGCTGTCTGAGATGTGGCCGAGATGTGAAGTGACACAGAATAGAATAGCCCTCGGCGGGTTTAGATAAACAGACGACAACAAAGGATGTTCAGATCAGAGGGAGCATTTCTTTTTAATGGGAACACAGGTGAAGCGGTGTGGTTTGTGTAATTACAGACATGGTGTTGTCTGATATGGAGAATTAATAACCTGTTTGTGGGTTTGCAAAGTTGTGCAGTTATTCCAAAGCTATGCAGTGGCCTGGACTGGTATCTGGACACTTACGTCACAGTTAAGTCAGTTAAAAATGTATAAATGTCATTGATTAAACCAAATGATGCTCAGAACTATCTTCACTTTTCTGAGCCATTTTTTGAATGTTTGGTCTCAAGGAAATTTTTAGCGGATGTATTAAGTCCGTTCCCCTCAAGATGTCCTTGCAGGGTAATCGAACATCATATTAGGTCAGAAAATTATCAACTAATGTTTGATACTCAGAAAGTCATTTTTATAGAGAAAGTCTCAAAATAATTTGTCTTCATTGTAAATAGATTATATGCAAACGGTTTTGTACAATGTTATAGTTGTGCAAATGCATTCAATAACATGTACGCGTTCGTTTATGTATGTAATATTATAGTTTATAATAAAGAATTTATAATCATTTGTTCAAATAATTTCTGTTTTGTATTTTAAATGGTAGTTTACATTTTAGTAATTTTTATTACTAAATATCCTCAAGTGTCCCCAAAAGGAAGAGGGGTTTGTAAGGTGAAGCTAATTTGTGGGTACAAATGTAAAAATTGGCTACGGAGTTCACACACACACACACACACACACACACAGCTTGCTTATGCTGTTGTTAATGTTGTTGTGGTTGTTATTTACAGGTGGACGCATCAACAGCAGTTACGTTTGGATGTATAACTCTCAGCTCAACATCTGGATCAGAGTGGCTTCTCTTAATAAGGGTCGCTGGAGACATAAGATGACCGTCCTACTGGGGAAGGTGAGAGGGAGTGGTGTGTGTGTGTGTGCGTGTGCGTGTGTGTGTGTGTGTTTCTAGTCCCAGTGTCCCATTTCCTTAATCAAAGGCACACTTCCTTTACTGCAGTTTAACTGCATGAAAAATATAATGCAATATAATGCATGATTTGCCCCTTTGTGTTGCACTGGTAAAACATCTCATGTAAATAATTTTAATTTTAGTGTTGCTTGAGGGTGAAAACATAATTTTTATAGGTTCAAATAAGGCTTTTGAATGGCTGATGATCGAGAAAGATGCTTTTGGCTTTATCTTAGGCGTCCCCGCCCCTGTTTCTTCCTTTTGTTTTTCCTTATCATAATTAGCCTTGCATTAGAATTACTCAGATTTCCTCTTCTCTTTGTTGTCCATAAATATTGCAGTTTGATACACGTTTGCAGCACTTTCAACACTGGTGAAAGACCGTTTCTTTCTTGGATGGGCCATAACATATCGGGACAATCTCCCGCTCCAATTGGTCTTCTTCCCTTAAAAGTGTGTGTGTGTGTGTGTATATGCATGGGATATTAATATTAAGCAATCTTCTGGTAATTTAGATTTTTTCTTATCTCCTTGGCAAATAAGTTTTTTGTTTTAAGAATATATGCCATACAATTTAGTGTGGTTTATGATTCAAACGACAAAAAATATTTTAGCAGTGGGTTAAGAGAAACGTTAAGTTTTTAGAGCACCAACTTTCCGTGCAATGTTTATAGCTCTAATCTGTTGCCAATTAACTGATAATTTTGTAGAAATTAGCTGCCCAAGTTATTGTGTGTTGTGTTGGTCTTATGCAGAAGCATGCGTCACTTCATGTTTTGTTGTGATGGTCTTTTGGGGGGTTTTATTTTGGGGGTTTGTGAATCTTTTGAACACATGCATTTTATTACACATGCAGGGGGTGTAACATTCTGCCTGCTTGGATGTAAATCATGTTTTCTGTTCATACACATAGAGAAAGACACGCACAGAATGCTCTCTTGAGACTTTTTCTCTTGGAAAACAGTTGTTGTAATTCTCTCTCTTCCTGTGTGTGTCCACCCAATGCCCATCCTCCTCTGTAGTTGTTTACAGACACATTTACTTCATTTTCATGATGTTCTTTAGCAGGGTTGAAATCAGTTTCCATTTTGAAGTAAATAGTTCACCCAAAAATAAGTGTTGTTAACATTGTTCTGAACCTGTATGACATTTTCTTCAGTGGAACACAAAGACATGAGGGTGAGAGAATGATGCTGCAGAATTGCTACTTCAGTGAACTTTCCCTTTAAATGTTTTCATTCCATCTACCAAATTTCTTAAGGAATTCTTTTTTGCATTTCATTTCGTGGTGTGTGCGTGTGAAAGTTGTTTATACCCATTTTTGCTTGCCTAATGCATAACTAAGTTCAAGTTGTTAACCTTTTGAAAAATGAGTCTCTTTTCTTGACATTTCTGAAGAACCTCTTAACTCTTTTGCTAAAACACATTCAGGGTAAAAAAAAAACCAGATAACAGGATGATGAATGCATGTACAGCTATATGGAAGGAAATCTTGTTTGATAGCATATCTTATTTTATTTCATTCCATCTACCTGTCATATCCATCCAACATTCTCTTATCTTGTTTGTGCAGCTCTGTTTAAAATTACTTGGAAGTTTTTCGCGTGCAAAGACGATGGGGTTCAAATCCTGATTAACTAGACCGTAATCACCATATATTTTAATTACGAATATACTTTCTTTTTAATAAGTGTATGCATGTATGTATGCATGTATGTAATTGAAGTGAGTGCCATTTTAGTGCATTTCAGTGAAGATGAGTGTGACCGTTTAAATCATCAGAAAGAGTGAATAAGCGAACTTTAGCCTCTTAGGTCAGAGGTCAGGTTTCCTGTTAAACTAAATTAACGGGGGTCATTGACATTATGTTGTTATCGTGGCCTTTCCACACTTCCTCTTGGGTGTCAGTTTGAGGATAAAGCTGTATGTGGAGAGAAAACGAGGAGTGCTCGTCTTTGAACAGCTACAGAGAAACGCCAGCCATGAGCTAGGGAAATGTGATGCTTATGTTTGATCTGTTTTTAAACTGTCACTATTGTTTTGGCAAAATAATAATTTGCTGATTAATGTGACGGTTAAGAAAACATCAAAGGAATAGTTCACCCAAATATGAAGATTTTTATGCAACCTGAGATGAAATTAGTTTGGGTCTTCATCGGAATAGATTTGGAGAAATTTAGCATTACGGTACACCTCTTGTTCATCAATGGATCCTCTGCAGTGAATGGGTGCCGTCAAAATAAGAGTTCAAACAGCTTATTTAAAAAATAACGTCACAGTTAATCCAGACACATGCATATATAAATTTAAACATGCAATTAATAATTAAATTTTTAAGGGTTAGATTATCTAAATGTATTCATTTAGATAGCTATGTGAACATCTGTATGTATTCTGCAGGTGTATGCAGTTGGAGGTTATGATGGGAAGTCTTGTCTCAGTAACGTGGAGGTGTATGACTCATTCTCCAACCGCTGGACTGAGGTGGCCCCCATGAATGAAGCCGTCTCCTGCCCAGCGGTCACAAGCTGTGCGGGAAAACTTTTCGTCATTGGAGGAGAACCTTATGAAAACAGCTGCTCCAATAAGGTGAGTGGAAAAACTGTGTTAAAATACACAATACAAACACGCAATATAAAATTAGGCAGAACTCTACAAACCGTAAAGGATTTCACCTAAAACACTGGTAATGCAGTTTAGGCCTGATTTAGACCCATCCAATAGTGCTCCAGAGTAGGTGTGTTTCAGTTAAAAAAAAAAAAAAAAAACCTTATTTTTTTTTGTTTGAGAACAGACATGCATATGGCCTTTTAACAAACTCCTTTTTTGTAACTTTTTAATTTTTTTTTAGTCTTTGGCTTGGCACATGTAGTCACCCCATATTTCTATAAACCTGTCCATCTGATAAATGTAATAACCACATCTTCAACTTCAGGAAGTCTAAATGATACTGTCATCTGATTTTCCTGTTTGACATGATGTCTTCATGGTGAGAGTTTAAACAACCTGTCACACTGGCGCAGCTTTGAACCCCAGTGAGTGACGTATTTGGACTAGGCTGAACTGGTTTGCTGGTAAAGCCGTTCTCCCAGCCTAACTAGCTGAAAAATGCACCAAGACTAGCTAACAGACATTTTTGACTGGTTTCATATGGTTCATTAGTCACTTGAGTTTTGTTTTGTTTTTCGTTAGGATGCTTTTCTAGAAGATAGCTTCTTATCTAAATAACCCCTGAAGCAGCTCACTAGAGTTGTCATAATGTTTGTATCTTATTTTCAATATTTTAATTCTTTTTTTAATGCTTCAAATATATATATTTTTAATATAATTGACATTTAACTATTTGTGTCTCATGATCCTTCAGAAATCATTCTAATCTGATTTGCTGCTCAAGAAACATTTCTTTCTATTATCAATATTGAAAACCATTGTGCTGCTTAATACATTAGTGAAACTGTAATTTGATTTCCTTTGTTTGAGATTTGTGTAAGAGGGGGTCCTGCCTGTACCATGCCACCCAAAACCCCTAAAATGTGTGTATCCTTTTGAACTGAAAGGCTGCTAACGGCAGATAGGGAATGAACGTGTGTTTTTGTGCTGGTGGTCTATAACCTAGTGGGTGGGCCTGTGTGCTGAGCTTACTGTACTCAGACACTGCCGACATCTTGGGTAACATCTCACATGGGTTTCTCGCATTGATTTTTCAGTGCTCAGATTACGGCCTTCTTTACTTGCCATCTGAAGCAGAAAGAGAAAGAAAGTGGAAAAACCTGAAAGGAAAGGATCTGATATGGTTTTCTTATTAAAAAAAAAAAAAAATTTGCTTGTTCTAACATAAGTCCTGCATTTGTCATCTGAGAATTTGCAAATGATGTCTCTTCAACCATATGTCTTTACTGTCTGTCAGTGTGCATGTCTTCACTAGCTATGTTTCCATCCACCTATTTTTATGCTCATTTTGGATTATTGCATTAAAAAAAAAAACACTCTGGATGGAAATCCCGAGATGTACATAAATTCTAAAAATGTGCATTAACTTATGCGCACAATTGAGTAGCATAAACTTTTAATCCGATAAGAAAAAATGCTCATAAACGATGATGGAAACACATTAACCAAATAAATTCCACCATGCGCATTTAAAAAGTCATGTGACTTTGCATTGTGAGATGGGATAACTTTAACCAGCAGATCAATTTCGTTCACTGCTTCTATATGTGGTTTTGGTTGTTCGGAAATGCCTGAAGAAAATCTGTCATCAAAGTATTTCTGTATAATTACTGTCTTGCATGACTGCGTTTCCAAACAGCAGACATCCACCTCTAAAAGCAATGACCGCATTTATTCTGTTACGTCTTCTCTCTCTGAACTGCAAGTCATTTATAATATTCAGTGGTTTCCCTAGGTCCTTCTTTTTTATATATATATTTAGTTCCAGTTTATCAGGAAGTAATGATTTTGTTCTATTTTGACTTGATGGATGGATTTATTCGCAAATGTTTTATGTGATGTTCCAGTTTTGCACATAAGTTAAATTCGCATCTTTGGATGGAAACATCCACATTGTCAATCTTTCTTAAATCTATTCATCAGCTGGCAAAGAGAAACATTGTTTGCACTAAAAAGTGCAAATATTAGATTGTTCTTTCTGGTTTTTCACCCGCAGGCCCAGTCCTCTTTAGAATTTAAGGCTATTCAAGATTATAAAACATCCTTTCTCCATTGTGTTTCAGGTCCAGTGTTATGACCCAGAGTCAGACAGCTGGCAGCTGAAGGCATGTATTCCTTTCACCAAACCCAATATATCTGCCGTTTCTCTCAATCAACACATCTACGTTTGTGGTGGCCTCACCAGGTCCATCTACTGTTACGATCCTTCACAGGACCACTGGATGCACGTGGCCCAGACCTTCAGCAAACAGGTATCTGAAGCCTAGTTAAAACCTCAATGTTCCTGTCATTTTGTCCCATATACTGATTTTAATCGGTTTTGTTTTAGGAGAGTTGCGGTATGTCAGTTTGCAATGGGAAGATCTACATACTGGGTGGACGGGGAGAAAATGGTGAAGCCTCTGACAACATTGTGTGCTACAACCCAGCCTCTGGCATCATCACATGCACGGCTGCAATGCCTCGCTCCATTTCCTACCATGGCTGTGTTACTATACACCGCTTCAGCGAAAAACAACGAAAACCCTGAAAGCATCTGCAAACACGCATGCAACTGTCCAAACATGGAGCTGTAGACTCTTACATGCATATTAAATAATTAAATCATCTAAACAACTTTGCAACATTTATATTGAGTGATAAATTATTTTTCTTATACGGTTAACATGCATATATATTTGCACTGTAGGTGTAGCACAATGTTTAACTGCTACCGTTGATTTAATCATACCAAAACTGTTATTTGTGTGGCGGATTTTTTTGGAACAAGGAAGAATGCAAATTGTAACCTTCCTCATAACTGAAATGCATTTAGAGAATGTGTCTAATCTGATGGAGTATTTACATAGATGCTGTGATGGTGCCAACAGTCTTGTATTGAAAAAAACACTGCTCTTTTTGCATTATTTTCTAAGATTTTAATTTGTGGCTTTTTGTTTTGTTTATTTTGATAGCATGACTCTTGCGTTTTGACAATGATTTTCAAGTCTGCAGACAAACTTTAAGGCTCAGTCTTGAGGTGATTATATACTCTTTTTACATATTATGCTTCTGAGCTTAAGTAAAAGAAAGCACTTAATACTCCGTCAGAAATGCGTATGAGGTATTCATAATAAGGTTTTGGCGTTCCAAGCATTTGAATACCTAAACCACACACCTCAGTGATTGACAGCTCTGATTTTGGTCAATGAATAGTTACGTCAGGTTCTTAATGAACCCTACAGCTGTGAAACATTTTTTTTTTTTTTTTTTTTTTTTTTTTTTTGCTGTGTATCATATCTGTATTTAGGGGTCTCGTTAACTTTAGTGTGACAACCAAGCTGTGCCTTTCTGATCTTTTTTTATTATTAGAGCCCCAATCATGCACTTGTATGTACTACTGTTAGTAATATATCTCAATGTAAATACATTCTACTTTTTTAATGTTATCTGTGTTATGTGATGTTGTGCTTGTTAAACAATCCTATAACTGCAGATAGCATCTGAATGTTTTAATTTGAACCGCTGGAAATTCTTGTGTTTGCGTGTACGGTTGTGCGTAGTCCAATTACACTAACCTAATTTTTCATTTTAAGGAGTAAGATAACTGCAGTCTCTGCTCTAGTACTAATCTGTAATGGAGATAGATATTTGCCATTATTCAGAATCATTTTCTGCAATTCATCCGAACGTGTCAGGCAGGATGCTGGCAGCTAGTTTACCCAAAGCACCGCGTCTCCTGCCATTTCTGCCTGCAATGACAAAGATATAAGTGTATTTATATATACTTTAAACATAACGTTGATTTGCCCTTTTGATCATTTGGATTATTAAAAGCTGTTCTGTTCTGAACTTTTTGTAAATGTTCCATTATACTATGTTTTTTCTCAAACCCTGGTTTATATTCAGTTTGTCTTGGTTAGATGTGGTGTTTTGTAGGATTGATCTATACAATCCTGATGGTCCAAGCACTGAGTTGGCTTTCAGCTCATTCATAAATTCATCCTGGTATTTTTGTTGCGATCAAAACTCCTAAAAATGCAGTTTCTGATCGTTTCATTTCAGTGGAATGAAGCATAAGAAATACTGGACATTTTTAGAAATAATAATATACCTTACTTTTGTAAAACTGCAAAAGTACCTCAATAAATTTTTTTATTTGCAATCATTTATGTTGACATTTCATGTAACTGTTCATCAGAAAAACTTTATGAAGAAAGTGTTTGTACAACCTTCGTCATTTTTGTAGTTTGCGGAAACCGGGATTCCTCTGGGTATCTATGTATTATTCAAGATTCTATTGAAATTCATCAAAAGGAAAACAAAGCTATATTCCTCATACTTTAGCAGAGTAGGCTACTTTACTCGTACTTTACTTCCTCGTACTTTAGGTTGTAACGAATCATAATCCCATTCACAATAAAAAAAAGAAAAAAGTTTGCTTCGCCATTCTTAGCGATTTTAAAAGCGAAAGCAACTACATATTTTACGGTTTACAGGAATTTTTCAATTACAAACTGAATTCCTTGAAATGTTTATGAGTTCCCAGCATGGATTGAAATATTTTTTCACAATAAGGCCTATTGTTTAGCTGTTTGGTGACTTACCTAACTATACCTGTATGATTTATGTACAGAAACAAAGATAGCATATATTGAGTGTCCTATAAAACAAATATGGCTACAAAAGAAAAATGAAAATGTACTGAACACAAAATATGTATTGTGCCTTGATGAATCTATTGGATGAATTAGACATTTAGCATTTAGTGAACTTTCATATGAAAAAAACAAAAGTATATATTATTTGTTTCATTTTTATTGTTATTATAATTTTTGTCTTGTCTGAGGTTCAGTTTTTTTTTTTTTTTTTTTTTTAGGTTATTCTATAATCATTTGTGAACCCATTGTGAGCTCATGTTTTCAGATTTTACCTGGCAATTGTTAAATTCATTAGCACTGGAGCCATGAGCATTTTTACAACTGGTCAAGATTTTTAAGTTCAAACAGTTTGTCTTGTACTTGAAAATACATATGGACCCAGACTTTTAGCATTTTCTGTGCTAATTTTGAGGCCAAATATGCAGAATGTATTTAAATATTGTAAAAATCTTTTAACAGAGCAGATAGTAGCTGAAGGCATTTTCAAATGAAACAAAATAATTTACTTTTTAAAATCAGTATTCAGTTGACTTCTTATTAAAGATGACCTCTAAAAATGTAAAGCATCAGCAAAAGGCCAGAACAGAAAAGAAAGACCTTTACCCTCAAGATTTCTTTCCACTGGTTCTTATATCTGAAGCAATGTTTCATTACAGTTGCCAAATGAAATAGTTTGCTCTGGCTTGACAAATTAAACTTACCGACATGTTTCCTTTATGAACGGAAAATGCGATAAGAAGCAAGCTTGATGAAAATGTGAATTCCTGTAATGTGTGTGTTTTCTTGTAATGTTCATTATGATAGCAGATCCCCTCAGGTGATGAAGGCCAAAGTGTTGATGTGTAAAGAGCTGCTTGGAACGGATTACTTAGTCATCCATTCCGGCATTGGTTCCGAGCAATTTTTACAAGGAAAGATGTATGAAACTGCAATGTAGACATGGTATGAAAAATATGAAAAATGTTTCTTAACATGTAGGTGTTTTTTGGTTACACATTATTTTTAAGATGTCTTTTTTGCAGTGTAAATATCGGTAAATATACAGGAAGTTGGAAGGGAAGTTGTGACCTAATGGTTAGAGAGTCGGACTCCCAAACGAAAGGTTGTGAGTTCGAGTCCCGGGCCGGCAGGAATTGTGGGTGGGGGGAGTGCATGTACAGTTCTCTCTCCACCTTCAAAACCACGACTTAGGTGCCCTTGAGCAAGGCACTGAACCCCCAACTGCTCCCAGGGCACCGCAGCATAAATGGCTGCCCACTGCTCCGGGTGTGTGCTCACAGTGTGTGTGTGTGTTCACTGCTCTGTGTGTATGCACTTCGGATGGGTTAAATGCAGAGCACAAATTCTGAGTATGTGTCACCATACTTGGCTGAATGTCACGTCACTCACTCACTCACGTCACTCATGTAATTGTGCATAATTAATTGTTATTATAATAGAAATTACATGTAATGTGTAACAAGGACACCTTAAAATAAAATGTTCCCCTTTTTTATCATGGAACACAACAGCGTTATTTTGATATACTGAATATTGACATACTATTACAAAATGTAGTAATTATTTGCATTTATTTTTTTTCTTTATTTTCATTTTAGTTAAAGTTTGTGTAATTTTTCTGTGGCTTTTTGTTGTTAGTTTTTTAATATGTCTTCTTGCAGACTATAATTTTAAGAAATAAACTATTGGGACTACATGTAAATAGGACATTATTTATTTGCCCTTGGCAGATCCTGATGAATGAGTGATGTCTAGGGAAAGATAGGCAGTGAAGGTAGGCAGTTTTAAAAGAGATCATTTGAAATATATAATATATAATATTTTAATATAATATTTTAGTTCTCTGCTTTTCAATCTTTTAGATGTTACAGACCTCCATTTAAAAGCTAATCTTATATTGTTTACCCAATATATATATATATATATATATATTGGGTAAACAATATAAGATTAGCTTTTACACAACATAACACATAAGTACACAGCATAACACATAAACGACAACGAATGTATACATAATTTACATATATATAATTTACATCATTACATATATATAATGTACATCATTACATTTGTTTCCTATTCATTAAAGTAATGTTAGATTTATTTATTCGTTAATTTATTGTATTGCTTATTTACTGTTTTCATCTAAATATTTCCACGGACCCACTGGGGGTCTCTGGATCCCAACTTGAAACCTCCCTATCTAGCTAATGTAGGCCGCGCGCTCTCTGCGCTCTTTCCTGAGCGGGAACGCGCTCTGCACGAGTTCGTGTGTCCGCGCGAGACTTTCATGTGCGCGAGATCAACCCAAGCTAACGGCTAAACACCTCACCTTTAAACGTCTTACCAGCAAATTCAGCGTACGTTTAACGTGTAAATAAACACACCGACAACTTTTGTGCTTGTTTACGTCACATTTTGCGCAGTTTGGAAAAGCGGTATGCTTAGAGTTTTACCATAACTGCTTAAAAAGCTATTGTTTTGTTTAGCGTGGTCTGTATGTATGTCAGATTAGCAGCGTCTTCTTTCTGTTTTTATTTGTTTTGAAACCTCTGCAACTACTAATAGCAGTTTGTAAATTAAATATAATGACACTTGAATGCTCATATACTAGGGCTGAGACTCAAAATCTTGCAAGCTGACTACCTAGGAGGCGCTTTTAGACATTTTAAGAAATCAAGTAATTAGCTAACTAAGTTTTGAGACAGCCTTTGTGTGCCTGTATACATTCGTTGTCGTTTATGTGTTATGTTGTGTACTGTGTCTTCAGTCCAGCCAATGAGTGATCATGTCTGGGGTGAAAAGGAAAATAGAGGACAAAGATCCTGACTATGAGGACATCACTCAAGTGCAGGGGAACAAGAGGAGTAAAGTGGTGGAGCAGAATGGTAAGATTAGGTTCCTAACAGTGATGTATATTATCGCACAAGTTGTTTTTTTTAAATATGCTCCGATTTTATTTTATTTTTTTATCAGCCCGTGAAGCTGCTGTGCAGAAGATTGAAGCAATCATCAAGGATCAGTTTTCTCTTGAGATGAAGAATAAAGAGCATGAGATTGAGGTCATCGGGCAGGTAATCGAGCTCGGTACTCACTTTATTTAAGGTTTTGTTAGTCCAAAAGTGCTTTAATTATGGTGCTTCAAGTGCAAGTCAACATATCTTGCTTAAAACATACTTGAGACAACGTAAAATGTTAAAGCTGTAATACACTACATAATTTAACTAATCTGAACTTTTATCTATTTTTTTTCTTTCTTTTTTTATCTTCAGAGGCTGAATGAGGCCAGGAGAATGATGGACAAGCTCAGAGCGTGCATTGTCGCAAACTACTATGCCAATGCTGGCCAACCTAAAGTCCCTGAGGTAATCTATAGAGATTAGATGCACTGATACATTTTATCTATAGAGTCAGACAGTCGAGTTTCAGAAGTAAAAATCCCATTCATTTTTTTTATAGTGGAATTGTTTTTAAGTGATAATTTATTAATCATTAAAGACAAGCCTGTTGTGATCTATGAGGTTGTTAATACCAAGGTTATGCCAAAAAAAAAAAAAAAAAAATTCACCAAATCACGATAAAAGAACTTTGTATCACTTTAACGCTGTCATTTTTTTTCACTCTATCGTCTGCCCACTCCCATGATGCACTGAGGATTTTCATGCTCTCAAACTACTTGAATATTTGTATGCATAATATTAAAATAAAATGTATATATATGAACTATTAATTCAAAAGTTATAATTTTATATTACTCCTTCATTTGTAGTTTGATGCTTCATGGCAGTGTAGTAGTTTTTTCTCTAATTAAAGTCATTAAGTACACAATCTTGTACATTTGTATTTTTGCTTCAAATATAAGTTTGTAATGTTGAAATTCACATTGTAGCTGGTTGGTTTGGTTCATACATTTTTAAAATATCTCTATGGGATTTGAATAAATGGAAAAAAAAACTTCTGGAACCAAGGTTGCTAAAAAGTGGGCAAAAACTGCACCTAAAATATGTAAAAACACAACAAACTTTTGGTTTTGCTCACTCTGCATGAACAAACATCCAATTTTGTTTCTGCTTTATAAATTGTCTTCTGACTCTAAGCCCAAACAGTTGATTACTGACTTCATTTGCTTCCAGGCCTCTAAGAGTGACCCATCTGTGCTGAACCATCCTGCCATAAAACGCTTCTACGATCCCTCCTCCCGCTCCTCGTCTCCACTGAACCAGAATTCAGAGACGCCATCACAGGCCCAGTCTGAGACCGAATCCCTCAGCCAACATGGGGAAGCTGGGGAGAGGGAGACGGACAGTGGGAGAGAGGATGGCGCTCCACGTGAACAACGACCCGGCAGGAACACAGGAAAGGTATTGGCCCACACAATGTCAAAACATTTACCGTATTTTCCGCACTATAAGTCGCACTTTTTTTCATAGTTTGGCTGGTTCTGCGACTTATTGAGAATGAGGAGTTGTCGTCATAGCACAGAGCCCCTCCCCTCGATATCCTAGTCTCCGCCATGTTGACAGGACACCGGCGACGAAACAGGATTGTTTACATGTGTTAACTTGGTAGTAGAGGAGTTTTTTTCAATTCCGCACTGTTTTACCATGCCTGGAAGTTACTGCTGCGTTAAAAACTGCTCCAGTACCTCTCACGATACATATGGAAAACATAGGAACAATGGAATACAGTTTTTTTTTTAAGGTTACATCAAGCGCAAAAAAGCGGTATTTGGAGAAGCTCTCAGGCATCCAAAATATCGACCCATACGAGCTCCCTGCAGCGGAGTGGCACAGAGATCTGGACAATTTACCTCCAAGCACATATATGGACATTGTGAATTATCTAGTTTTTGGTGTAAGTTCTACACAAACTACACAATTCAGGAGTTTAAAAGCCACAAGTCTTTGGAAAGTTACGAGGCTTTCTGCTGTGGCTGGGTCCATCCAAGCCCCCAGGTGATGAAAACAGCGTTGTACTGGCCAAAGTAAGTTTATTCACATGCGTTTTAGCTTGTTATAATTACACATTGCATTTAGCAGGCACTTCTTGACCAAAATGACAAGGTAACATAAATAACTGCCACTGTTTCGTAAACACTAGATTGTAACGAGATGTTCAATGTACACAAACGTTTCCAACATGTTTTGATGTAGGCTAAAGCTGTTTATGTTTAGGTATAATTTGATTTTAGCCAAATGACACATACGGTTTTTGTGTTGGGGGCTGCAAAGTGGACAAACCAGTTCTGGGTTGGCTAAGGTAGTAAAATGTAAATGTCCTGGTTAGATTAAAGCCATTAACAGCATGAATGCAAGGTGACTTACAACGTAAGCAATATAATTCACAATGTCCATATGTGTGCCTGGAGGTAAATGGTCCAGGTTTCTGTGCCGCTGCAGGGAGCTTGTGTGGGTTGATATTTTGGATCCCTGAGAGCTTCTCCAAATACCACTGTTTTGCGCTTGGTGTGAGCTTGTTCCTGTAAGGTCCCCTTTCTTTCGCCTTATCTTTCTGCATTGCTTTACTTTCTTCATTCCTTTCTCGTATTCGTAGATCGTCTCTGTTCCGACGACATAATAAATGCGCAAAAATGAAAGAGCTCTGGAATGTTTAGTCGCGCCTGTGAAGTTCTGAAGGCGTTGCCCCTGGCAACCGATAGCGTGTCCTGCCATCATGGCCAACCTGCTCAGACCCCTCCCAAATCAACCCAAACCGGCACGTGACTCCTCACTCTCAATAGTCAGGTGCGACTTATTTATCAAAATTAATTTGACATGAACCAATAGAAAACATTACCGTCTCCAGCCGCGAGAGGCGCTCTATGCTGCTCAGTGCTCCTGTAGCCTACACTGAAAACATAGAGCGCCCTCTCGTGGCTGTACACGGTAATGTTTTCTCTTGGTTCTTGGTTCTAAATAAATGCGACTTATATATGTTTTTTTCCTCATCATGACGTATTTTTGGACTGATGCGACTTATACTCAGGTGCTACTTATAGTCCGAAAAATACGGTAATAGGTTTTTAAAATGTAGTTATAGTACTGTAAAACCCAAGTTGTATTAGTAGTAAAATAATCTGCAAGAGGTTGCGTTACAGTAGTTTTACCATGGTTAAAGGAATAGTTCAATCTAAAATGAAAATTTACTGAAAATGTACTCATGTTTAGGCTGTCCAGGTTGAAGATGAGTTTGTTTCTCCATCTGATCATTTTGGTGAATTTTAGCATTACATGACTTGCTCACCAATTGATCCTCTGCAGTGAATGTGAGCCATCAGTCAGATTGAGAGTTCAAACAGCTGATAAAACGTCACAGTAATCCATATTCAGTCCAGTCCAATAATTAATTCCTTGTAAAGTAAAAAGGTGTGTGTTGCCTGAATCAAGAGAGAAATATGCACAATCAAAACTGTTTACAAGTGAAAACAGTAGAAACCGGTTCTAGACAAACGTGGGTGGATTTTTGATGTGAGTGAACAAGAGGATGGATTTTTTCACTGGAGAAGCACTCTTGATTTGGCAGAATCAAGAATTTAAATAAAATACTACTTAATTGGTTTGTTCATTACAAACACACAGCTTTTCACACAAGTGATGTAATTCTAAATTTAAAGGGATAGTTCAATAGAAATTACCCCATGATTTACTCACCCTCCAGCCATGTAGGTTTATATGACTTTCTTCTTTCAGATGAATAAAATCGGAGTTATATTTAAAAAAAAAAGTCCTGGCTCTTCCGAGCCTTATACTGGCAGTGAATGGTGGTCAAGATTTAGAAGCCCAGAAAGTACTTTGGCGATGTAGGTGTATTGTAAGCTCCGGTGAGAAATTGTGTCGTGTGAACAGTAAGGTTTGTTTGCATTAAAGAAAAACCAGTCTCCTCTTGGCTTATAACGAAATCCTCATTTTGTTCTTCTAATTCGTGACTGGTGTTTAGTTTTCGCCTCTCGTTTGTGCCTGCATGTTCCTACATCTTCTGCTGGAGCGCCACTCTCATAAATGCTTGTACGACAGTTAGTGGAGACTAGATATTATGGTTAATAAAGTTTTAAATATGGATATTTTTCTTACACATGCATCAGTTCACTTCAGAAGGCCCTTATTAACCCCTTGGAGCTGTGTAGAGTCCTTTGAATGATGGATGGATGGATGCACTTTATTTTGTTTTAAATCTCGATCACCATTCACTGCCGTTATAAAGCTTGGAAGAGCCAGGATATTTTTAATGTAACTCTGATTTTATGTGTCTGAAAGAAGAAAGGCAAATTCAACTAGGATGGCTTGAAGGTGAGTAAATCATGGGGCCATTTTAATTTTTGGGTGAAGTATCCCTTTAAAGCATAATGAAGAATCAAATTAGATAAAGCAGTTTGAGGTACTGTGAAAACAGAATATACTTGCATTTAAGTACAAGGAATGTTTAAAAATTGCTACACAAATTTCTAATATATATATATATATATATATATATATATATATATATATATATATATATATATATTACATACCCCTTAAATTGAACATTGCTTATGTAAAACCCCTGAAGGATTGCATGGCTTTAAAATACTATAGAACTTCTACTCCATTCCTACAACTGTTTTTTTTTATTACATTCCCATGTGTAGGACACATTTGGCATACCATCATCCTTGGAGCAGCATGTGACTTACCACACTACAGGAGAGGAGGCTTCCCGACTCTACATGAAGAAAACCATTGTTGTGGGCAATGTATCGAAGTATGAAGCATTACACTTGTCTCTTTGCTTAAATTTACTATATTAGCACAATGTCTGTTGCGCAGATAGTATAAACCCTGGGTGAATTGGAGTGAACATTTAATCATTTGTTTGTAGTGTAGATTAGCTTTTTTTCCAACAACCAGAGGCATTCTGGCCTAAATCTTTGTTATTGCACTAGAGAGATTTGATTTAGCACCTCTGGGAAGCTGAATGATGTTTGTGTTCCTCTGAACAATACTGGTGTGCCCTTGAAATGGATGACTTTTTCTCGGCTCTGCAAGCTCAAAGGGATAATTAACCAAAAAATTAATATTCCTTCATTGTTTTGTTATTTTTATGTCACCCTAATATCATTGTAAAACTATATGACTGACTTTCTGGAACACAAAAAGAGAAAGATCCATCTTAAACATGCCAAGACAAAATTAGGGCTGGGCAATATGACGATATTATCGTATATTGACGATGTCCATAAGTATCTTGATGTCGATGTCAACAGTCAGGTAACAGACGATTGTCAACATTAATGGAAAAAAAGACAAATGATAAACCTTGCAAAAGTTGCACAAATATTTTACATAGCACCATAGTCACCATACAGGTCTTTTTGCATGGAAGAATGAAATAATTTAGTAGGAGGGTTGGGAATCGAAAAGCTATTCCAATTTTGGAAATCAGGTGCGTAAGGTCCGCAATTAAATTACTTTTCATAAAATAAAATTTTCGATTCTTCTTCTCATTTTCTGTATGTACATTTATTATGATTTCAAAAGATTCAACTGCAAGACTCCTGCAATCGTTTTACCGGATATCGCAATATTTTTAAAGGCGATTATCGTTAAGATATTTTTTGCATATAGCCCAGCCCTAGGCAAAATACAGTGTCAGAGGTTTCAGTGAATAAAGTTTGTTTATTTTTTTAAAAACTACTGTATGGCTTCGAAAGACTTTGAAATATAGTGCAGCTATAGTAAGGAGCTACATTCGTAAAGATTGCATGGGAAAAGCGTGATCGTTACCTTTTTAGGAAGAATGACATGTGGGCAAGTAAATGAAACAATTTCATTTTTGATTGAACAAATGTTTTTTGGGGAGGGAAAAATTAGCTTCTGAATGAATGGAAGCAGCTTGTTATTTGGACAGATGGTTTTACGAAAAACAATATTTATTTCTCTGAGTTTGTTTTAATTTTCAAATGCATCACTTTCTCTGTAAAATCTCAGTATTATTTTTCAAAACCTAATAAACTTTCACATTGCACAAAGCAAAGCTTTAGTTTTCCCTAGGCAGTGATATAATTTCATTTATACTGCATTATCACACAGTCCTTGTCTGCTTTGCCTCATAAAATCCACTCAGAGCATGTGAGAGAGACACAAGTTTGTGTGTTTGTATATGAGCAATGATATAAGCTTATTGCTTCTGCCTGCAGAGATACTAAAGAAATTTATGAGACCGTTTACTCAAGGGCCATTTTGCTGAAAATCTCAAGATTTTTATCTGAATAAAGTATCTCTAAACAGCCAGACTTTCTAGATTTATGTTTGTAGCAGATGCTTTTCCCCCAAGAAACTTAAAATGAAGTGCAAACATCACATTACTGAGGCAGGTAGCTGAAAATATATAATGCATGCTGAGCTGAAAATAAACTCACACCATGTGCAAATAAACTTTTATCTGTGCTGTTACTGAGTGGATACATAGCAAAAATTCTATGATGTTATTACCTGCTGAATCTTGAAGAATAGTGTCATTAAAAGTTTCAATATGTTTAACATGTTTAAATATAATTTGACAGTTACTGGGAGGATCGCATTGCCTTTTATCTCTCTGTCTCAGGGTCATGAACACTGAACCTTCCCCAGCATGAGTGAATGTGTGTATGCTACTATAAATTGATACTATAAATTTCCTTCTCGTCTTTCTCAGGTATATTGCCCCTGATAAACGTGAGGAGAATGATCAGTCCACTCATAAATGGATGGTGTATGTTCGAGGTTCTCGTAAAGAGCCCAGTATTGATCATTTTGTGAAGAAGGTCTGGTTTTTCCTGCACCCCAGCTACAAGCCCAATGACCTTGTGGAAGTCAGGTATGTGTTTACCTGCAGCTGTGCTGCATAATAGTTCTGTGCAAACTGTGATATATATATTTTTAAGGATTCATTGATAAATAGAATTTTCAAAAGAACACCATTTATTTCAAATACTTTAATTTGTAACTTTTGATACACTTAATGCACATTAATGACTTTTTAATTTAAACTTTAAAAATATATATTTTATTTTAATATTTGAGCTAAACAACATGCATATTCAAATATTTGTTTGATGGAGAAAGGAGAAAGATTCCATTTTTTGAAAATCTAGTTTTTAACCCTTTCTGAACAAGCTTATGATTAGGCATTTGTGTAAACTAAATATTATTTAAAAGAACAAAAAGCAATCAAGTTCAAGCAATGCAAATGGGAAAAAATAAAGCATACTGTGCCAATTACATTACAGAACGTACATCCACTCGGTTGGCCTATACACAAAGCTCTCCCTCTTAAACTTAAAGGAAGGTTATGTCTCAAAATCATTTCGCTGTCAGATAAGCTCTCTTCTCAGCTCACTCTGGGTGCAGTTGCGCTTACCTGCAGTGATGAACAGCTGTCTTTCCTCAGTCAAATGGTGTTTGGATTTCATGTGATTTCTCATTGTGGTGGTGATATTATAAGTCCGTTTCACTGATTCATTTGATCAAAACTTATTCCATTATGTGAGAACATTTAGTAAGATCATTTTCCAAACTCTGTAAGGCAGACCACGACATTCTGTGATTAAATACAATCAACTTGTTAATACGCTTCACAGCACCACCCAGTGCATTTAGTTATACCTGACTTTTAGTTTGTGTATTTAGGATTAATCATGGATTCTCTGCATTTATGGCCAGCAAAGCAAAACATAGTAAAATCTGAAAAGTGTTTATTTTTTTCAAATAATACTAATAATTACAGATCTAATTACAGCAACTTAGCTCAGGATGTTTTGCCTATAATGCAGCCTATAGACTATATGCAGCCATGTGGTGCATTTGTTAAGTTCAGCCTGCTGGGAGAGAAAATCTCCTAAAAACTGTGTGTGTGTTTAGTGAGCCACCATTTCACCTGACACGTCGAGGGTGGGGAGAGTTTCCTGTCCGTGTGCAGATACACTTTAAAGATCAACGGAACAAACGTATCGACATCATTCACCACTTAAAGGTCAGAGACTTACTGACTGCTTGCATGTGTATTCTCTTTGAACCCTTTTATTGCCCTTTTCATCTTCCCTTTTCTCCCTCTTTATCTTTGTATTTATTTATGGGAAATTCAAACAGTATTTATTTGAAATTTACTTAGAGGATTCCATTTATTTTGTGTATGTGCGGACTGTGCATAATAGAATATGCCTGTACAAATCCATCCTTTATGTGGGATTCTCTGAGTCTAAGATGGTCTCTTTTATAAAGCATTCTGTCTGTTGACATTTCCTTTTCCTTTGTCTGTTGTCACAGCAATCACTTTTGTTATAGGTTAAAATAACAAAGAAAAAATAGAGGGAGATTAATCAAGATGTCAAGAAAAAAGAATAGTTTGCCGATTAAAGTATTTCAGTCCACCAATCAACCTCTTAAATTATCTGCAGCAAAGACTGTTGACTGCTCTTATGTTTCTGTTATTTATCTTTTATTTGTTCTTCCTCAGCTTGACAGAACATACACAGGTTTACAGACTTTGGGAGCTGAAACGGTAAGACACACTGAGCTTCTTAATCTTTATATGAAACTGCAGCTGTGCTCATAAGTTTTTATGCACTTTTTTTTATTAGTTTACATAATTAGATTTTTTATTTTAAGATGAGGGATCCGAAAAATGTAGTTTTCTGTTTATTTAGTACTACTACTTTGGTACTTTAATTCTAATTTTCTTTTATTAGTATTACTCTGCAGAAGCACAACTATTAAAAATTTTAAAAATAAAAATAACGAACCTATGAATAGACGTTACTGCTCAAGGAGGCAACATGCTATATTAAGAACCAGTGTATAAGCTTTATAACAGGATAATTTCAGAAATTGTTTTGTCTTGTGGGATGTATGTAATACCTGTTTTGTTAAATAGTTTCAGGATAATCTTTTGTATATAGAATCAAATTTGGTTGAAAGGCTAAAGGGACTGTAAATCCTCTGAGAAAATAAGAATGTATTGTGTGTCTGTCAGTTATCAACTTAAAGAAAGAGCACGTCATTTACCTGAATGGGCAAGGATCAGAGGTCATAGTCTCAGTTGTGAATATGATGATGAAAAAGTCATAGTCTTCAAGGTGGCAGCAAGCACACAACTAGGGTTATGAGTGAAAGTGTCACAAGAAGATTTATTGTTCTTCACTCGTAGCAAAGTAAAAAAGGAATGATGCCACAGCGTAATTGAGTGCTTCAACCGTGTAACTGATTTTTTACTCTAAGGAAAAAACATAATGCTGAAAAAGATGGCTTTTTTGGAGTTGCAGAAATTGGGGAGCAGAAAAGTGCAGGATTTTATAGTTCTAAAATTATTTTGTGATGACAAGGTTTATTGTAAGTGTCAAATATATCTGTAACAATATTAAAACTCCATATACATCGAGAAGAAGGAGGCGGGAACCGGCGCACAATCAAAAATCACTTTAATATTAAAAAATAAACAAAACAGCGCGTCAGCCCCTCATGGTGACTGACGCGCACAAATAAAAGTCAAAACATAAAATAATGTCCCAGGCCTGGTCCTCTCTCGTCCTTCACTATAGTCGCTCCAGTTTTATATCCTTCCATCTCCTACGTGGGACTCGATACTGGCGGTGGGGCGCAGGTGTAGCTCATCTCCAATCACTACACCTGGCCTCACTCCTCGTTCCCACGCCTCTCGGCCCCGCCCCACTCGCCACAATATCTTAATTCATCTTTACATTTTTCTCTCTTAATATCTTATTTCCTAAAGGTGGTGGATGTTGAGCTCCACAGAAACTCACTAGGTGATGACTTCATCCCCTCTGCCCCCTCATCATCTTCGTCACCATCATCTTCTTCTCATCTGCTGTTTGTGGGCGGGTCTGGTTCGTCCTCCTCCACAGCTGCCCAAGGTTCTCGGCGGCCCTCCTCTCCCTCTCAGCACATTCATGATGATCAGCCCAGCTCAGATAGAGGTAGACAAAACACACACAAATGCTTGTCCATCTCACAAGATGCCACATAGTAGCACAAAAGAATCATGCAGTCTCCTACCGCATCTTTAATATGGGATTCTTTTGATTAAGATGATTAGTGGGATTTTTGCACTTTATTGCATAAACAGTGGAAGCTGTGTTTTGAAAACCGGTTCAGTCCAAGACTAGACTAGACCAAGACTAGACCTTCATAATACAGTCCTTGCCCTAGTAACTTGTATTTAAATGAACTTAAATGTGTATAAAATTAATTATTGATTAGATCTAATGATTACGAAATTGATTGTCATCCCCCTTTTATTTCAGTTCCAGGTGTGACTGTCAAGAGTGAGTCGGTGCGTTCTTCATGCTCTGAACGAAATTCGCAGTCAAATAGGACTGAGAAAATCACCCTTGGTTCCCACGGAAAGTCTGCCTTTCAGCCAATCACGGCCAGCTGTAAGATAATTCCACAAGGGCAAGTGCCCAGTCCTGCTGAATCACCTGGGAAATCATTTCAGCCGATCACGATGAGCTGCAAGATTGTGTCTGGTGAGTCTCACAGGTGCACAAAGAAGGTGGAGAAGAGCAGACTTGAAATGCAAGCAGTAAAATCCTCTATATATAGTCTCTTTCATGTTGCTTTGCCTTTTTTCTGCTGGAGGTTTCGATTTTCTGGAGAAAAGGAGACTTACAGAAAGTTGTGAAACTCATTTATAATACATTATAGATGTGCTGTCGGTGAGTGACAGCGTATCTAAGAGGAGCTCAGTCTGATTTGTCCTAGTCTTGCCTTGCCAGACCTCTTTATAAAATCTGGTCCACATTGGGTCGTATTCTGTACATGATCCAGCCACTTAATGCCACCATATCACTATCTCTGACATTTATGTATGATTGTCGTGTTTTGCCCCCTAGTGGCAGGCAAAATTAACTTTCAAATTGGTCGTGAAGCAATTGTTCCACCACTTAGGTAAAATGAATGAATATTTATGAATATATCCACAAAAAAGCATATGACTGCCAAAACTGTAAGAAAAGCAATAGGTTTTCAAGGCATAATCATAGGCCATCTGATTGCCATGCAAAATCACCAAACTACCAGTTGTATCTTGTTTATTTACTTGTGCCGAACTTTCAAAGAGTTGATGTTGTGAAACTCGTAAACTTTGTCAAATCTAGAAAAATACTTGACTTGTAGCAGTTTGACATGACCTTGCATAAACATGACTGTGTTTCCCAATGCCTTATTAAAATGCTATACTCTATGAAACTCTAAAATTGCTTAAAGCCAGTAAATCAGTCTCGAGTTTGCCATTTTGAGGAAACTCCAAACATCAAGCTCAGCTGGCTTGCTGTATACAGTTAAGACAAGAAAAGAAGACGGAAGATGCGAAACTGCTCTGTAAAGCATTACAGATTTGCAGTCTGTGTGGCTCTGATACATGATGAGAAGTTTATGAGGATCACACTGTAAATCTGATGCAATTTTTGTGTTCCAGGCTCTCCTATCTCCACCCCTAGTCACTCTCCTCTTCCCCGGACATCATCTTCCACGCCAGTGCACATGAAGTCCAGCCCCTCAGTCATAAATAACCCCTACATTATCGTGGACAAACCAGGGCATGTCATTAATATGGCTGCGTCGACAACTGCATCTACAGGTACATACTCTCCCACATCCCTACACACAGAGTAACAATGAGTCGCTTTTACCACACCATACATCACACTGATCTGATATTGGTTTCTTGGTTTTTATTTCATCTCTTTTATTTTCAACATTGAACAAGTTCTGATTGACTGTTATTGTCATTGCTTTGCTGCAACAATCTGGTTTTAGGGAGAACAGTGAATTTACTTGTTTCTTTTTGAAATCGTGCATAGGGAGGACACAATGATAGAGTGTCAGGAGTGAATGATGAAGACAAATTACAAAGTACAAGTTCACCCTTCAGTTCTTTTTTTTTTTTTTTTTTGTGCTCACACACACAAATACACACTCTGAGCTTCACTCTTTCCCATGACGCATGCTGTGGGTTTACAGGCCATCAGAAGACCAGGTTGCCATAGCGACCACATCACTGAGAGTTTAGGAGTGTGTGGAGAATGCAGTTAATGTAACATTACTGTGTGTGTGTGTGTGTGTGTGTGTGTGTGTGTAAGAACAAATTCCACCTCCATGGCAGCACAACTGATGTGCTTCTCACAAATGCTGTATCACCTATAACTGCATTCTGGCACCTCTGTTAAAATCTTTATAACACACATGCACAGGCCTTCACAGAAACACACCTACATGCTCTCAGGGAAGATGAGTGTGTGGGGGGGTAGTCAGAGCTCTGTGCTGTGGTGCTAAAGGGCCGTTTCATAGTCAACGCATCTGTACGCATACGCGTCCCCGAGACTACACATCGTTACGCTTCGGCCGCCATTATGCGTCGGTGCGTAGCCAAATGTGTCGTCCTAGTTTTTGATACTCGACGCGCCGATTCACGCAATACTATGCGTTGTCGGTGGGGGCGACATTGCAAGTATTGTACATTAATTCAATATATTGTGTTTACAGAAGAAGAAGGTTTGAATACAATGGCGGGCGAAGAGGAAAAATTATGCGAACTTATACGTATTCATCCACATTTATACGATAGTTCATCAGCAACAGAATACACTCCTCTTCAGTTGCCATTGTGATCTGAATATCACGCGACCCGACTCTACTAATATCACCCGACTCTACTACCCCATTGCGTGAGCGGTGTACTTCATACACGCATAACCTGTGACGCTTGCGTTAACTGTTTAGACTATGAAAGGGAGCGCGTCGCTCGCGTTGCTTGCTCCCGTTTCTCGCGTTGACTATGAATCGGCCCTTAGAGACAGACAAAACAAGAACGAAAGTGTTACAGTTTTTTTCAATCGCTAACAAGCGCTTAACCATACTTCAGATACTTTTTCTAAACTCTTAACACAGACTAACACCTACAAAACACAATTGGCCAAATGGATAATTTTCTTCTCAAAAACACATTTTGTTAAATATATACTAAATCTTAATTTCAAAATAGAACACATCTTTCTCTGCACACACCAACTTTACCAAAACACTGGAAATCTGACTCAAAATTAAATTATTCTGTCAAAGAATAACACTTGTTTTCATCTCAAAAGGTACATGCAGTCAATCAAAGTACACCAGGTTTCAAAATACTGGCTATTGTTGACGTTACAAAAACTGCATAGACTTTTCAGTCTCAGTTGTACAGGTATTTGCATGCAAAACATGCAATTCACTGTTTTACACTAAATTTCTTGGTTAGGAACCGTATGTCCAAATGTACAGTAATGTTTACATTCAAAAGCATTCCAGTAAAAAGCAATTTTTTCCCTTTACTGTTTACTGCAGGAGGTACAGTAGAAACACGGTATGATAGAACAGAAAAGGTTTGACAGTATTGCTTACAGTGAACAAAATATCCATGAAACACATAAGAGCATTCTGAACAAAAAAACAACAACAGCAAAAAAGCCCAGGTAAAAAGGGGGGAGGGGGGTAAAATAAAAACAATCTCTCACTGCTCCTCTCACTGCTCCTGCTCCTGCTCCTCTCACTGCATCTCTCACTGCTCCTCTCACTGCTCCTGCATCTCTCAATCTCTCACTGCTCCTCTCACTGCTCCTGCATCTCTCAATCTCTCACTGCTCCTCTCACTGCTCCTGCTCCTCTCACTGCTCCTGCTCCTCTCACTGCTCCTCTCACTGCTCCTGCTCCTCTCACTGCATCTTTCACTGCTCCTCTCACTGCTCCTGCTCCTCTCACTGCATCTTTCACTGCTCCTCTCACTGCTCCTGCTCCTCTCACTGCTCCTGCTCCTCTCACTGCTCCTCTCACTGCTCCTGCTCCTCTCACTGCTCCTCTCACTGCTCCTGCTCCTCTCACTTCATCTCTCTCTTCTCCTGCATCTCTCACTGCTCCTGCATCTCTCACTGCTCCTGCTCCTCTCACTGCTCCTGCTCCTCTCACTGCTCCTCTCACTGCTCCTGCTCCTCTCACTTCATCTCTCTCTTCTCCTGCATCTCTCACTGCTCCTGCTCCTCTCACTGCTCCTGCTCCTCTCACTGCTCCTCTCACTGCTCCTGCTCCTCTCACTGCATCTTTCACTGCTCCTCTCACTGCTCCTGCTCCTCTCACTGCATCTTTCACTGCTCCTCTCACTGCTCCTGCTCCCCTCACTTCATCTCTCTCTTCTCCTGCATCTCTCACTGCTCCTGCATCTCTCACTGCTCTTCCTCCTCTCACTGCTCCTGCTCCTCTCACTGCTCCTCTCACTGCTCCTGCTCCCCTCACTTCATCTCTCTCTTCTCCTGCATCTCTCACTGCTCCTGCTCCTCTCACTGGGCATGCTCTTCTCCCTGGGCCCCTTTCTCTTACTCTTCCTCGTCCATACATTACAGTGTTTGTCTTTTTCTGTTTCTGTTTCCAAAAATATCACTCTTCAAAGTCCTCCTTTTATTGTATAAGTTTATTGTATAAAAAATAACCCCTGCCATTGAGTCTAAGCCAGATTGGAATCAGTTGTGGTTGGCCCAATTTACACAGCATAAATCAGTTATATAAGTTATATTGTTTTTGAACTGATATCATTGCAGAAGCATAGATTTTTATACTGTATCTAAGGTTTGGAACATTGTTTTTGCTATTGTGGGATGTTGTGTGTTAACATTTGTAAATACTACAAAAACGATCCATAATTTTGTTGGGAGGTATAGCTTGTCTGTTCAGAAAATGTAAGCATTGTGGAAATGTGTTCAATGACTCCATATTGTGTGAAAACGACATGAAATGTGTGAATGGTACGGCCACAATAGACAGATGCTGTGCTAATTGTGTTTAGAGTTTTGAAAATGTGACAACTGCTTGGACAAATGCTTGTTAGCGACTGAAAAAAACTGTAATACTACTTAAAACTTATCACTGTTTTCTGTGCCGTGACTGCCGGAATCATAGATGTCTTTTTTTTCCTTGGGCTTCAGAAAATAGCTGGTTTTCAAAAACTAATGGCTTTCTATATAGACCACATTATGGGGCATCGTGAGTGCATTTGTGTCAAGTGTAGAACGCTTGATGTGTAGGCAGGACACTGAAAGAAATTCTATTATGACCAAAAAAAGACACTTTTAAAAAAATTTATTTTCAGTACAAATACCTAAACACTCTTAAATAAAGATGTATTTTCTAAATTAACCGATAAATTTAACACATAATTTGAGTTAATACTTAATACAAGAACAAATATCTGTCTATGAGGTATGAGAATGTTTCCCTTTCATTTTTTCTGAGCACACTGGCAAACTCACGTTTTGATCTGTTTCAAGGAAACGGTTACTTCTCAAGTAAAAAGTATTTTGATTTAAGAATTTGTAGACATTTGCACTGGAAATGAAGATTTAATATTTAATATTGCAGCGTGATCAGAAGTTACATAAAAATTAATTTCCATATTCGAGTGGTCGGAAGCTGAGGTTTTTTATTTTCTTAGTCTTAAAAAAAAATGCTGTCTTTGTATCCAGCTCACTAAATTTTAAAAAACAGCCAATCTCCTATGACTCTGCTGTGTTCTGATAAGACCTCTACAGCTGCTTTGAATTAAAACTAACAGCAACATATGAATATTCTGTTACATGCTTTTATTAATTATTAATGCATCACCCAGAAATTAAGATTCTCTACAGGGGAAATGTAACCTTATTACATGAAGATGAGTGAAGCTATTTCACTGTTCTGATTTATTCAGTTGTCTGTGGGAACTTGTTATAAAAATATTATTATTATTTTTTAAATAGCAGTATGTTATGACAACTTGAGTCATTTTAATTGCTTTTCAATTTATTTCAATTATTTTTTTTCAGAAAATCACTGTATGCTTGTCTTGAGCTGTAAGATCTCTGTCTTTGTGTTACTGGAGAACAGTGCTTGTGAAAATCAGGCTGTAAATCTGGAGAAGCAGCAGCATGCCAACCATCCTGGGGGATGGTGCATTATGAGATTTGGAGGAAATAAACTCCTTTGTTTTGTCAGTCCACACACATACTGGAGAAATTGGGCATGGAAGAGCAGAGCTGCAGTCTTAACACATTTAGGTTAAACAACGCTGCTATTTAACTATTCCATTGTACACAAAGATGCAGATAGACAACCTCTTTGTACCAAAATAATGCAAATCTTTGTTGAAATATTGTTTTAAATTTGTCAACCTCTGGAAAAAAAATCTTAAACTTGAGTAAGAGCAAAAAGCTCTGGGACACAAACTCATGATATATTGACACACACACACACACACACACAACAATCACTAAGCAAATGTAAAAGAAAGCACACTTTTTATGGTTGTGGAAAGAGTCTATAGAAATGAATTTTGTTTGGTTGTTTGTTTTTGATTTTGTTGAGCTGCAGTAATTGTTTGAATAGGTATTGAAGTTGGAATTAAATTGAAATTCAATTTTCTAAATGCATGTTATTGATCTTGTTATGAACAATTGATGAATGAATATTTTGATTTTAATTTAAAATGTCATAACCTAATCTTCCAACTGACCGACCTCTCTCTGGTGGTATATGTCAGACATCACGTTAAGCTCAGTTAAGCTAATATACTTATACTTAAAGTCCATTTCACTCACATGTACATCACAACACTGGCAATAGGAATTGGTTGTTTGTCAGATGAAGTATCATACATATTTGTCATATCTGCTGTTTTCATGTGTTGATCTCAGGCAGTCCGTCGGCCAAGCAGAGCAGCACAGCCCATGGTGCTCGATCACCTGCTCCTAAAGTTCACACCAGCAGCTTCCTGTCCTCTGGGGTCAAGGTGAGACTGATAGAGTATATGTGTCTCTCTCTGTGAATGGATTTATTCAGTGCAAACCACATTTTATCGCAGTTTGGGTTCTTGCTGCTCAAGTCCAACCATGTGTTAAGGATTTGTGAAGAATTTAACTAATAGTAAATGTGCTTTGCATCCCTTTAGCAGTCTTTTAATGTGGTGAACATCTCTCTCTTACAACTGAAGTGAGGGGTGGATTGATGAGGAAAAAATATCAGTAGAAATGATGTGGGTATTGTGAGTGAAATCATCCATAATTGAAAAATACAGATGTAGGCTGTTGAAAACAATGTGGCACAATCAGTTCCCCTTCAGGCAGATTAGCATGATGAATCAGTACCAACACTGTAATGGAGCTTGTAAGAGGAAGGCATCCCTAAATAGGGATTCATTTGTCTGTTATTGTTCTATAGAGCTATATTAATATTGGTTCTGCTGTTCTTTACATTTATTTATAAAGTGAAAGATAATGTTTGACTAAATCTTATTCATACTGACACTTACAGTATTAACACGTTGTTTGTCCTTCTGTTGAATTGAAGAAAAACTGACTCAAATTAGGTGACGATCTCTCTTTGTCTCTCTCTATCTGGGTTATTCTCTGAGGGTGTTTCAATGTTTTCTGGACACTGCGGGCTAAATTAACACCGGTAGTTATTAATAGTTACTGCCAGGCGGTGCAGTAAAAGGTCTGCAGCTGCTGTGTGTGAAGGTTTAAAATGGGACATCTATCTGTGGCATGATACTGATGCTTTTGTGCAAGCTGTGCAGAGGAGTGGACTATTCCCAGAACACACACACACACTTTAATGCGTGGACATGCAGTGGGAATTGTTCACAGATGTTTCTTCAGAATAATTAGAAATAATTTGTATTTGTGTTTAGGTTCAGTAAGATTTATTTGATGATAAATACAGTAAAAACAGAATATTGTGAAATATTTGTACAATTGAATTTGTTCCTATGATGGCAAAACTGAATTTTCATCATCTTTACGCCAGTGTTCAGTGGCACATGATTCTTCAGAAATCATTCTAATGTGCTGATTTAGTTCTTAAAAACATTTATTATTATTGTCGGTATTAAAAACTGTTGTGCTGCTCAATATTTTTTTAAGTCTTTACTGTTTAATTGACCGTTGATCAATTAAATCCTGCTTTGCCGAGTAAAAGAACATTTATTTTTTAAAATCTTTTTAGACAGTAGTTTGCTTAATTTTATAATAAGTCTTAATCTTAAAATTGGTTTTGTATTGTGCCTATATGAATTTCTTAAACTATGCCATAGGGCTGGTCCGAATACCATTTTTTGAGCTTCGAAGCTTAGGTAGTAGAATATTTGAAGCTTTGGAGGGAGGGGGCTGAACATATTTTTTTTGCTAATAAAGGCATGAATCTTTTTCGGTCTGTCTGTCTGTTTGCATTTTTATAATGTCAAGAACCTTTCATCCAATCGACTTTAAGTGTGGCTGGTGTGTCACTGCGGACCCAAGGGAGTGAAGTGTCACATTTTGGTGCATTTATGGACACGCGACACATTCAGAATTAAACTTTGAATAAATTACAGAACAGCGTGAGCCGGAAACTGTGGGCCTCACATGCTCAGAGAACGGACACTGCACTAGTGATACAAAACACACAGGTCTGTTAAGAGCAATACTTTTAATATAGACAAATTATTATTAGGCTGAGCTACTGTACATTTTTTATGACTGCTGTATTTGCAAGTATGACAGACAGAGCAGTTACTTTTTGTATGAAACAAAGTGTCAGCTTTCAAATTTTGTCAAAAAAAAAATGTTGTGACAGATCACTGTAGCTACTCAGTTCAAGCAGCACATGAAAGGATTGTCTCTTCCTCTTTACTAGTTATACAGTGGGGAAAGTACTCTTACGAAAAAATGAAGGGTCTGTTATTTTAATGGTAGATTTATTTTAACGTGTAGAGAGAATACCAACCAAAAATCCAGAAAAAACACATTATATAAAGGTTAGAAATTAAGATTTTTTTTTTTTGGTTGATCCATCTCAGTGGAGATTTTGATCCACTCCTCTTTACAGATCCTCTCTAAATCCTTAAGGTTTCTTGGCTGTCGTTTAACAACTCGAAGTTTCAGCTCCCTCGACAGATTTTCTATAGGATTGAGGTCTGAAGACTGACTAGGCAACTCCATGACCTTAGTGTGCTTCTTCTTGAGCCACTCCTTTCTTGCCTTGGTGGTATGTTTCAGGTCATTGTCATGCTGAAAGACCCATCCATGACCCATCTTCAGTGTTCTGGCTGAGGGAAGGGGGTTCTTGTCCAAGATTTTACAGTACAAGGCCCCGTCCTTTTGCCCCTCTATGCGATTAATGTTTTCTGTTCTCTTAGCAGAAAGCAGCCTTAAAGCATAATGTTTCCACCTCTGTGCTTGACTGTAGGGATAGTGTTCGTGGGGTCATAGTCAGCATTTCTCTCCCTCCAAACACAACGAGTCGAGTTAATACTAAAGAGTTACATTTTGGTCTCATCTGACCACAGCACTTTCTCCCAATCCATCTCTGAATCATTTAGATGTTCTTTGGCGAACTTTAAATGGGCCTGTACTTGTGCCTCTTTGAGCAGGGTGTGCTTGTGGGCGCTGCAGGATTTCAGTCCATTGCGGCGTGGTGTGTTATCAATGGTTTGCTTGATGACTGTGGTCCCAACTGCCTTAAGATAATTAACAAGCTCCTTCTATGTAGTTCTGGGCTGATCTCTCACCTTTCTCTTGATCATCCTTACCCCATGAGGCAAGCTCTTGCACAGAGATCCAGACCAAGGCTGATTGATAGTTATTTTGTATTTCTTCCATTTCCGAATAATCGCACCAACAGTAACTCCTTCTCACAAAGCTCTTGTAGCCCATTCTAGCCTTGTGCAGATCTACAATTTTGTCTCTGACATCATTTGACAGCTCTTTGGTCTTGCCACTGGCAGGAGAGGTGAATCTCAACTTAAGTTCACTGAGTTCATCTCAATGTTCACCCTCTCCCTCAGAGAAGTATGTGTTTATCTTACTCAAGGGAATGTGTGATTCACTAAATTAACTTTGGATTGGATCACACATCCAATATCTCTGAAAATATCTTCGAAATTGAACCGTGAATCAAACTGATGGCTTTTCAGTGCACATCTCGAAGTAATATGACTAGCACAGAGTAATAAAAATTCTGTCCGTCTGTCTTAAGGTTATAATAAAGCAAGAACCAGGAGAGGTGCCCACCCAGCCATCACCACAGCAACAGGTCGTCTCCACAGCAACATCCCAGCAGCAACAACAGTACGTGACAGTGAAGGGTGGTCACATGATAGCCATGTCACCACAGAAACAGAGTGGGACGGGGACTGGAGGAGGTGCCACACCCAGCAAGGTTTTTATGAATGCTATTTTTGTTTTGTGTTCATCATTATGGTAATGTTCATTTTGACTATTTAAGTTTTTCTTCACCAATCATACAATGTTCTTTGCCTGTGTTTCAGTACCTAGTGAGCAGCTTACCTAAACATTTGGGCATCTTGGCTCAAACATTGTTCAGATGCTCTAGATGGCAAAATAATTATGTGTAACTAGTTCCAAAATTCTGTTTTTTATTTCTATAATTTCATCCACCAATGCAGGCCGTCCCGTCAGAGAGAGTTTTTGTAGCTGGAATGCACTGTGGTCATGCAGTCTAAACATATCTCGGGTCATTGTGTCTCTGTGGACCTTCTACTCATCTCTTTACTGTGGCCATTTTTAGCTCCTGAGAGTCAAAGTCATTCAGACATCCGGTTTAGAGTCATTCTCCCGGGCGAAAAAGATATCTTAACTCCCTGACGTTACATTAGAGTCATGAGCACATTTATTGCTTTTTTTTTTTTTATATTACTCATTAGATCTCTGGGTGTTAAGGCAAGCCATTTATTTATGATTTGTGTATATATATATATATATATATATATATATACATAAACACACACACACATACACATATATATATATATATATATAATTTTTTATTTTTAAGATAAATTTAATTGATCAGCCCCATTTATAGTTAAAATTGTTTATATTAGTGTAACCACTAATCAACATAACTGTATGAGGCTGTACTGTACTGAAAGACCCTTTTTCATATTGAAATAAGACCTAATAGATAACATGCTACTATTTAAACGTTTGGAGAATACGATTTTATTCAGCAAGGATGAACAAAATTGATATTAAAGGCATCATATTAAAGGCATTTATAATGTTACAAGAGATTTCAGATAAATGCTGTTCTTTCTATTGTATCATGGTTTCCACAAAATATTAAGCAGCACAACCGTTTTTACATTTTAATAAGAAATGTTTCTTGAGTGTCAAATCAACATATCAGAATGATTTTTGAAGGATCATGTGACACTGAAGACTGGAGTAATGCTCAGATAAGCAATTAACAAATATTTCCAGTTGCAGAGTAACTGTGTGTGTGTGTGTGTGTGTGTGCGTGTGTGTAGGTGTTGGGGATTCCACTGGGCTCTGCCGTCAAACAGGTCTCCATGAGCAGCGGGCAGATCTTGGTTGCTAAGTCCAGTCCCACTGTGTCTAAGGTTGTGGGCCAAAAGCAAGTGGTGGCACAGGGTGTCGCTAAGGCAATCGTCAGTGGAGGAGCCAGCGGTGCAAGCGGCATCACGGGACAGCAGGTGCATGCTGTTACCAAGGCAGCAAGTGGGTCTGGAGGAAGTGGCAAGAGTGGAGGTCAGAGTACACAGTTTTTCTTGACCATCATAATGTCATAAAGTCAACCATTTAATTCATATGATCGATTTTTTTTATTTTTTATTATTAGTTAAATAACTAATTGTGAAGTAACTAATTGTAACCTGAGATAATGTGAAAAGTTGCCAGCATCAGATGATTTTTCTTTCCTCGCTGAAAAATGAAATACCGCACAAACTGAAAATCTCAACCAATCAGAGCATGGTGTTTAATAAACAATTATGTGAAATGAGTTATTGTACCAATGAATGCGAACCCAAAAAAAAAAGAATTTTTTGCATATGTTTAGGATAGGTGCTGGTTTTTAAGAGATGAATAAATTATTATCCCAGTCTTGAAATAAAAGTGTGCATGTATTCATCTTTAAAAGGTGAAGTGTGTGTGTGTGTTCACAAACACAAAGTTCAGAAACCATCTGTCTTGCCAGGGATGTTAATTAAGATATTCAGAACAAAAATGTGTGTTGGTGGAAAAAACAAACAAGATTGTGCATTTGTTTGCGTGATTGGATAAGTGTTTTTCAGGCTGATCAGCAGATGTTGTGCTAAGAGTGGAATTTCACAGGCCTTATCTAAGTGTGAATGGCTGCACCGCAAAACTGACTAAACCATTAGGAAACACCATTACTCAGTCAGATACTTGTATCTCCCTGCCACCACAAGGAGAAACAGAAATGAGTTTGATTAATTTTAAAGACACCCATATGTGGATTCATATTGGAAGCTTTGTTAGTGGTTTATGAAATAGATTCTAAGCTATATGTTCTGTATAGGTCCATGTTGATCACATTTTCTGCATCTTATTGTGATAATAGAGATTCCGCCAAAATTATGTACACTACCATTAACAGTAGTGCACAACAATACAGTAAAAAAGTATTGTAATGTGAAAACATTTGTGCTACTTCATATTTTTGTGAAAAGAAGTTCAAAAGAACAGCATTTATTTGAAATCCTTTTGTAATATAAATGTCTTCACTGTAACTCTTGATCAGTTTAATGCATCCCTGATAAATTAAAGGATTAAACTCTTCAAAAAGATAAGTTTTAAGGGTAGTGTATGTTCACACTGCTTTCTCTTCAAACAGTGAAAACATATAGCTGCCATGGGCTATTAAGGACAAAACACCATGAAAGTAGCTAATACAGTTTTAAGCTTTAAGTGTAGAACAGGACAAATTGATATTCACTGATAGCTTTTCTAATATTTTTGTCCATATTAAGCAATTAGTCTCTGATACTGTACTATTTCCTGCTATAATATGTTTTGTGTAATAATTGTTTTTGTGGTGATTTGTATTTTATTATTATTTTTTTTTTTTTCAGTTATGGCAACCCTACAGCTACCAGCAAATAACTTGGCAAACCTTGCCAATCTGCCTCCGGGAACCAAGCTGTACCTGACCACCAACAGCAAGAACCCATCTGGCAAAGGCAAACTGCTGCTGATCCCTCAGGGAGCTATTCTGAGAGCCTCCCACAGCGCAGGTCAGACCGACACGATCATGTGATTTAGGGAACATTGTCTCTTTCTGTATTCAGATAAATATCTGACTAAATTAATCTCTGTCTGTAGGCCAGCAGTCTCAGAGTTCAGGTTCTGGAGGGTCACATTCCTCCAGTGGATCTTCAGGGTCTGGCAGCCTGCCTTCCAACTTATCCTACACTTCTTACATCCTCAAACAGACTCCTCAGGTGATATTCCTTTCTGTAAAACATTTAAAATCCAGGTTTCGACACATTGAACTGTAGAAAATTAATCATGACAGTACTAGTTGTTTAGTTGCTAACTAACACCATTTTAATGACCTTGTCTAAAGCAATGTCCACTCAAAGACACACACACACACACACACACACACACACACACACACATCCCAGAAGCCTCTTTCTGTCAGTTTGGGTTATGTTGACAAAGTCATCATCAATCTTTTCAGGGCACATTCTTGGTTGGCCAGCCAGGGGGCTCTGGGAAACAGACCTCTGGTGGTCACGTGGCATCAAGTCCTGCATCCAGTACCCAGCAGGCCATTCGGGTCACAGCTGGACAGAAGGCAGCCATTTTGGCTCAGGTGTGTAACAAAGTAAGGATTTAACAACACCTCTACTTCCCCTTCTGCTGTATATGGTTTTATAGCTACAGATACATTATTAGATGATATAATAAATGTATTTATATACATTATAGTATTTATTATAATAATAATATAAATTAGAATATTATAATGATTTATATTAAAATTATATTATTTTCTTATATAGATGAAGCTTATTGGATCGGATAGCAGGTGTTTAAGTCATGCTGTAGGTTTAATTTTATGTGCAGATAATGCAGCTGTAAGATGTATTGTCTTTATTTTGCAGTACCTGACCACTTTAACTTTTAATTACATTCAGAATACAAGCTCAGAATTCTTGTAAAATGTCCTTTCTTTTTGCCATGGCACTGTAGATAACAATGCAGCAGAGATGTATTCAGCAACAAATTAATTTATCTTGCTAAAACAGACATCTGTATTTAATGAGTTAGCTTCAGTAAAATATAGAAATAAAATGTTAAAATGCACACACTCTAACTCAGTGACTCAGAAGGAGTGAGATCCGTTTAGCTACTGTATAAAAGCAAAAGTGTTCAGGGGTTTGCCATTATTTCTTCCCTCTTCATCATCGATTTCTTACTCTCTCTCTCTCTCTCTCTCTCTCTCTCTCTTTCTCTCACTCATTGATCTTGCTTTATCTTTCCTTTATCTTTCTTCCACTTGCTGCACTTTCATTAGTGTTACACAACGCCTCTTCTGAAGAACTTACACTCTCTAGAGCCCTTTCTGCATGCGTGTGTGTCCTGATTATAAGATAGAGGCTAATGAGTATGCCTGCAGCTGACATTTGAGCTGTAATTCAACCTGTAAACACACACTCATTGGCCTCTCTTTCTTCCTTCTCTAACTACTTTTCTTCTTGTTTCTTAATTATCCATTTGAACCATACCCTCATAATTCTCATCATAAGTGGAGCACATAGAGCACACCATGATTTCTGTTCAATAGTTTTTGTTATAATTCTTGTTGCCCCTATGCACAGGTGAGACTAAATCAAACTTCTTCCTCTGGTGCATTAGACCTACTAAAGATTGTTTGCATGCAGTAGAATGACCATATATATTGATTAGTGCCTGATCTACTTTAGTACTCTGCTGTCATGGTCGAGTGTTTGAGTTTGATTGAGGGCATTTGCTGTGAGCTTAAGAGCAAGAGAGAAGCAACATTAGAGGGAAAGACATGAAAGAACAATTGTGAGAAACAAGTTAAAGACTCTTGCTCTATCACTGCATGTGCTGTTATGTAAGGGAGATACTTGCAGTCTTTTTCTCACTTTCTTTTTAAGTCCAGAGAAGCTGGATTGGCATGAATATTAAAGTCGGAATGTAAAAAACAGAACCTAAAAAAGAGACTCTTGGAGAATCTCATTGTTTTAGATTGTAGTTGTTCAGTAGAATGTTTCTTATTTACCTTTTAATGTGATTGTAAGGCTGACGATTTTATTTAGAACTGTAAAGAACAGACCCTTTGGTAGGAATAACACATTTCTCAAATAGTTGGATTTGGTTTTTTTTTTTAATATTTGATTGACAGGTGGTGGGTGGGTCTCAAGCTTCTCAGGTGAAGCTGTCAGATGGCTCAGTGAAAATGGTAACATCTGCCGCAGCAAGTCATCTGAGCAAACCCGGCACGACCACCCTGAGAATGACGGGAGGTGTCATCACTGCCACAAGTTTAACCCCATCCACACCCAGTTCAACACCCACCTCTCAACAGGCAAGAGATTTACCTGTCTGTGTGTTCTACATTGTCTAATCAAGAAGTGTAACTCTGTCCCTACAGAAGTCTCATTGGTCTAAAACCACATTCCATGATTAGGTCATTGACTTCATCTTTCAGTTGAGACAAAAAATGTTCATGCTAAAAACTCACTGTTTTGTGAATCCATCACAAAGTTGATATATTGAAGTTACTCTGTCTATTTATAGCCCCTCTAATGTTTTTCCCCCTACAGTCAGCTGAAGCCACTGGAGGATCGTCCTCTCAGCTGTTCCCTCATACGGCTAAAGTGCCACCGCAGCACCCTGTGCTTGTAGCTGCCAATCAAGCTGCAGTGATCAGTGCGGCCAAGAGTGCCAGTTCTGCCGCCAGCACAGCAAAGAGCTCTGCCTCTGGCACCGGTACCATAGTCACAGTCGCCAAGACCGTCAACATGCCTCTCATTAGCCTGTCGAAGGGGGCGGGGTCATCTGTAGTGGGTGGGTCCAAAACCTCAAGCCCCTCACTGGTCACTGCAGCATCACTGATTGGTGGAGGAACGGTCAGCGGGAAAACTGCTGCCACCATCTCAGGTAACCAGTCTTCTACTGTCAAAAGTTGCCCCTTTTAAAAAAAAAATTCACATGAAGGTGAAAGATTTCCCCTCACTGATTTCACAATAGGTTTAATTAGTCATCCAAATTTGCCACATTGATTTACGGAAAGCTGCTCGGTTTTAAAAGACTTCTGTATGAGCTGTGCTTCATACATTGCTACACTATTGACAATAGACAATGACCTGTGAAATGTCATCGAAACATTGTTACTGTCAGCGCACCTTTAAAATGACAAACAACTAAAGCTCTCACAGACTCCCTTAGGCATTTAAATTGGATCACAAATGTCTTTTTTTTTCCCATCTGAATGGTCTCTGTCCATTAGCTTTAAGAGTGAAATAAATATTTATTAACATGAATTAGGGCAGTATGACAAATTCTTGTAACACATTGTGTATATCGCTGTAATGATCATGATTTGTGCATGGAAATGTTATAGAAAAATGGTTTGTATGTTAAATAACCATTTTACAAAATATATTTTTGTATAATGCAACCTGTCCACCCATATTCTCATTTAATTGCTTGAAATGCTTAATTTGTTTTTTTGGTCAAATTTTGTTATTCAGGATATCTACATGATTCTCTACATTCGCAGGTATGTTGAAGTTGCACCCAGCCCAGTCCAGTTCCCAGCAGACGGTTGTCACCATCCCATCTAATCAGCTGAAGCAACTCAGTGTGGGCAGTGGGTCCTCAGGGCTGCAGTCCATCTTGATGCCTGTCAGCAAAGGTAACAGCACCCTGTTCCTCTGATACCCACACAGCCTGACTCACACTCCTGATCTCTAGTGTCCTGAAGGCTTTGAATCTGTGTAACATCGTCAAGTTAGACTTTTTATTTTCAGCTTCTTGTTCCAGTTAACTGCTCTGATACATACACTTTGTTCTAAAACCTAGAGATGTGCCTTGTGGTTATAGATCTTGGCTGGCAACATCAAGTATGTTTGAGTCTCTACAAGTGGTGATTTATGATTTATCACTATTGTGATCTTAAGCAAGGCACTGTTGTGTGTCATGGTGGGCTGTGTCAGGTTGTTAAGGAGTTCTAATTATGTCAGCCTTCATGGACTGATCATTTTCTCCTGCCGTGTTGAGCCTGCCCGACTGTATTTATCAGAGATGTTTGTTTTTGTTCAGCATTCATCAGTGATAACAGTAATAGGTGAACAGAGCTCGAGAGACACTTACCTGGCAGATATGGTTTTCATTTTCTCGTTTTGCACTCTCTCTACTTGGTTTCTAGCTTTGTTTTAGAATGATCTGTGCAGCACAATGACAGCAGAAGCTGCCTCAGTTTAGTTTGTTGAATAAGTGCAGTACATACACATCCAAGCAGCAAGACAGGCTTTTCCAGTAACAGTATGTAAGCTGTTGTCTTAGTTATAGAGATGGATGGAAGTATAGAAGAACATAATAGTTAGATTACAGGATTCAGTAATTGAGGAATGGCAGGCTTGAGTGATCTTAACATTTATGAGAAACAACAGGAACCACATGAGTCAGAACATAAAAAAAAAAAAAAACTTTAATGCTAACTAAGTCATGGCCAAAAGATGTTTTTTACTAAATTAGAACTATTGGTGGGCAATATGACCAAAATGTTATTTCACATTATGAAAATTACAGTGTAGAATTAAAATGGACCTGTTATAAAAGGCAGGTTTCAAGAAATACTATAGAAGTTGAATAATAAAATGTACAATTAAAATATTCTTTACTGTGACAATTAAATATACATTAAATCTGTGATTTATTTTCCCATTTCTATATGTAATCAATTAACACTGTGAGGATATATTTACCAGGACTCCCTGGTAGAAGAGATATTGTATCTCAATGGGACCTTCCTGGTTAAACAAATAAAAATTAAGAAAATAAAGGCTGCATTTAATTGATTTATTTGATCAAAGGTACGAAAGGTTGTGAAATATTATTACTATTTAAAGTAAAGTAAAGTTTTATTTCTGTTTTTGCAAGCAACATTTTCAGAATGATCCTTCAGGAATAATTCAAATATGCTGATTTGGTGCTCAAGAAACATTTATTATTGTTATGAACAATGTTAAAAACACTTGTGCTGTTTAACAGAAACAGTAATGTTTTTTCAATATTTTTATGAATAGAAACCGAATTGTGAAATGTGGTTTTCTCTTGCCATGGATATAGCCACTGCTGCTGACATGACTTTAAATCATAATTAATTAAATGCATTTTATGAATAGAAAGTTCAAAAGAACTGCAATTTTTGTAATGTTATAATGTCTTTACTGTCTCTTTTGATCAATAAAAAAACGTATTTTACAGTCATTCAGTCTGGTGCTAAAGGTACATCTGGCAGCAACATTGCTTCCTCAGCATCCACACCTGTAGCTCAAGGTGAGACATCTGCAAACACACACACACACACACACACACACACACACACACATATACAGTGCATATAATGTCAAGGAGTAATGTGTATAACCATGCAATCCTCTGATTCCAAACCTTTTCACCTTTGTTGTGTTTGGGTTTTTACACAGTTAAAACTGAACCTGGTTTGGTTAGCTCCACTTGTACGACTCCAGTACCCCAACCATCTGCCCCAGCCTCTACAGCACCCACCTCTGGTCCCCTCCCGACAACCCACACATCCACAGACGCAGCTGCTACTATTAAAGTGGAACAGGGTGTAGAATCTTCAACACATGAACTCAAGTAAGAACTAGACACACAATTGTCTCTCTGTCCTGATCTGTCAGAATGCCAGTTATTCCCTAAGGTTTCTATACCTTGCAAAGCGGCATCGACACTCACAGACACGTACATCTACAATTTTGAATTGATTTAATTGTGTGTTGCCATAGTAACACCTGTTCAGTAATAATAGTGATGTAATTCTCCTGACACTTAATTGAGTTAAAGCTCATGTAATTCTCCTGACACTTTGAGTTGGCTTTTACCAAATGTAATGCAGACTAGCAGTTTGAATAAATAGTTAATTCATTAATCACTCTGACCAGTTCTAAGTGCGTGAGCAATTTCTCTAACCAATTCATGTTCATACTTGACACATTTGTTGTTTGTTATTTTGCAGTGGTCTGGTTTTTATCATCAGATTCAATCTAGTCTGCAAACTGAACACTAAAATAAAATAAATGTGTTGCTGTGGAGCACCAATGCCACTCAATATCAGTGACGGGAATTCAGATTTTTTTTTTTTGCATTTGTAATATGTACAATATTTGTGTACATATTTAAATAAAAAATTCAATCTCTTTTAAGCACGGAGCACATCGAGAACATGACACAACTTCTGACGGCTATAGTAAAGAAATTCCCTTTGATTGTCCCTGAGAAAAGTAAGTTTGACAGCTTCACAGACCTTACTATTTTCTAAATGCTTTTTTTTTGTTTGTTTGTTTTTTTTGAAAAAGTTTTGAGGAAAAAAAAATATATTTCAAGTCTTATCCTCACAGAGGCATTTATTTAGTCAAAAAAATACAGTGATATTGTGAATTATCACTTAAAACAACATTTTTCTATTTTAAAATGTATTTTATTCCTGTGATAGGAAAGCTGTATTTTTAGCAAAAGTTACTCCAGTATTCATTGTCACATGATCCTTCAGAAATCACTCTTAATTGGCTGATTTGGTACTCAAGAAACCCTTATTATTATCAATGATGATTGTCTCCATTCATTTAGTCTGCATAAAAAGAGTTAATTTTACACAAGTCCAAACCAATCACAGTTGTGTTATTTGCAGATGAGGACTCCCATCCGTTTTGTGCCACCTCTGTGGATCAGTACTACTCATGGAACATTGGCAAACGCAGAGCTGCAGAGGTACAGGAGTGTTTGTGTCTCATCTAGTCCGAGTGCATCTGTAAGCTCTGTTGGATTGTGTGTGTTTACTTTCTTCCTCTTTGTGTAGTTGCAGCGGGCAGTGGCTGTGCGCCGTGTGTGTGCTGATCTGTTAGAGAGGACCCCTCGGCTTCAGGCCCTCACTCCACCCAGGACCAAAGAGGTGCTTCGCTGGTGCCGTCTCCGTGGTTACACACCCCCTGACCCTGAAGCTCAGCGCACAGAGGAGGACTCCATCGAGGACATACTCACACAGATCGACAGTGAACCCGGTTAGTGTGTAGTTTATGTAACAGCACACATGCTTGTGTCCAATGTGGTGTGTGTGTGTGTGTGTGTGTGTGTGTGTGTGTGTGTGAGATTTGAACCGTTGGTTGAGGATAATTCATCATGGCCTGTGTCTCTCTCTTTCACTTACACAAGACTTGGCACAGATAATGCAGTAGTGTTCACACACACTCTCTCTCTCTCTCTGTCTCTAGTTTCCAGTGATGGTGCATTAGTCTGTTAAATAATGAGATCATAAGTATTCAGAGTTGCGCATGAATTCAACTTGGGCATAAGCAGCTGAAATTCAACATCAGCTCTGCTTCAGTCCGGTGTTTCCTACCTAGACAGCATTTTAAGACATCATAGATTTCATGGATAAGGCTTAGCTGAAAACCACAAAGTGTTGTGTCATTAGCTGATGTCATACTGCGTTGATATTGACTGTAAGACATTAGTGCACATCTGTGGTTTTTGTTTGAATGAGTGACCAGTAATGGAGATGTTGTCCATGAATGGCACTAATGAGGTTTACTCACGGTTAGAAAGCTGCCTCAGAAAATATCCAGTGTAGACTGTAAGCAGTGAGGAGGTTCACTAGGGAGTCTTGTTTGTACTGTTTTCTCCTGCCTTCCTTATTGTCTTCAGCCTCCATTTATGTGCTTTCTTGGTTTGTTTGTGTTATTCAGTGTAGGTTTATAAAAGGCACTATACAAACTATTAAAAATAACAAATATAGTTTTTTTTATAAATTGTTTATTAAAGGTACTATACAAACTATTGAAAATAATAAATCATTTATAATAAATATTAGGCACTTTATAAATTGTTGTTGTTGTTGTTGTTATTATTATTATTTAGTTTGTGTAACTGTTAAGACTAATAATTATAACTAGATGAGTCAAGTTTATAGTTTAAAGTTTAATTATAATTATTATTAATTACTATTAAATAATAATAATACCAATAATGATATTATAAGTTATTAGAAAAAATACAAACTACTGTTAATAATAATAAAATAAAAATAAAAAATAGATTTAATTAATTCTGAAGATTATTAGGCAAAACAATAATAAAAAAATAAAAAAATAATAATAACAGTGTTTGGAAGAGAGCCCTATTGTAGATCAAGAGTATTATTTGCTTTCGGTAGGTTTGTGTAGCTCTGCTTCCTGCTTGTGAGGAGTTGTGTGCTGATTTAACTAACTCGTGGGTGTGTGTGTGGGTGTGTGTGTGTGTGTGTGTGTGTGTGTGTGTGTGTGTTAGAGTGCAGCTCAACTCTGACGGGCTGTGAGGAGTTGTCTCAACGTCTAAAGCAACTTCAGAGGATTCTGAAGGCGGAGCCTGAAGAGGAGGATGACGAGCCTCTTGACATCATCAGTGTGAAAGACATAGATGCTGCCAAGGTCAAGATTAAGCTGGAACAGGAAGAGGCTGAACAGGAACCCAAGTTCTTCTTGGGGCGATGCCCATCGACCCAGTTCATCAGAGACACGTCGGAGCAAGTGAGAGAGATTGAAATGTTCTTCATGTCTTCCTACCTGCTTCCAAACTTTCTGCCGTGTCATACATGTATTGATTAGAGCTCAACTGATATGTTTTTTTTTTTTTTACATTTACAAGCAATTAATCTGCATTTTATGTTCTATAAAAAAATTTCATATCGGAGGCATATCAGCAGCATATACACTGATACTGCTATATCTGCAACAAGCTCATTTCAGCCGATAAAATCTGCAAAACTGTATATCATTCAGGCTGTAGTAATTATATTGTGTGTGTTTGTTTGTGTGTGTTTGTGTGTGTTTGCGTGCGTGCGTGTGCGTGCGTGTGTGTGTTAGATCGGCGTCAGACTGCAGCAGGTTGAGGTGGAGAAGAACGTTTTTGCTCCAGTCGTGGAGACCATTATTCTTAAGGTAAATAGTCTGAGATTTAGTCATTTGTTTTATTTTATGAAAGAAAATTTCACATCCAGAATGTTAAATATAAAGTTTTAATACCGTAATATAGTCATCATTATAGTGAGAGTTCTTGGTCTGAATGGGCCTTTGCACTATTTATTAATTTGTACATTTTTGTTCTAACCATGATGAATGATAGTCCCTCCCACTCTGAATTCTGATTTGTCTTAAAAACCACTCCACTTAGCTCTCTTAAGCATCAAATATTTTCTAATCAATTTTTCTTTTTACCTCCAGTGAGAATTTTTTTTGTCCTGGGTAGGACATTCTTAACATGTCTAAGTGCTGAATGTTGTCTAAATCTCTTCATAGGCTGTGGAGCAGTTTGCTAGTGAAATCCTCAGGGAGTCTTTGGCTAATGCCCATGGGAAATCCCAACAAAACAGGTCAGTGCATAAGACGAATCAAGACAGATGGGCAGACCAGCATGATTCAGAGTAAAAGAGTAGTTTCAAACGCCTCTTCTGTTCTTTACAGATAGAGCTTGGAACATTATTTCTTGGTCAGTTTTGAAGAACTTTGTCTAATGTGATTTGATCGTGATTGTGGGAGGAAGTGCTTTATGATAGCATATAATTATCAGAGCACTGAGAATAGCTCATGAAAATCTGATTTATTTGAGTTGTAGAGCAGCAGAGCCTGGCCCTGAGAGAGAAGAGATTGGCTCAGTGCTGCTCTACTTACTCAGCACATCTGCTTTCATTCATATGCCTGACACACACACACAGATTGAGCAGAATATTTCATCAGCCTTTTATACAGTATTCGGTAACTGCCTTTTTAAATGATGATCCGTTTATCCATGATGAAGCAGGAACTGATCGAAGTCTCATACATTAACAGAAAGCAGCAGTTTGACAAGACTCTCAGACCTCTCATTTAATGCTTAAAGGTCAATAACCCATTATACCAAGATAGCAAATGTACCGTGAGACTTTCATTTCCATCCTTGTTTCATCCCTCTCTTCTTGTCTCCACAGAACTCCGAGAGAAATATCAGCTATGGATGTGCATCAGGCCATTAGCGCTATTCCCACCTGTGATTTTCTGACTAATAGGTAATTTTGTTCATCCTCTTTTTAAGCTTTTCAGCAACTATCATTAGAGTTCCCATGATCTTGAACAACCTGGAAACATATGGAAACAATTAAATGAAATTAATATAAATAGGCACGGTAATGTCTCTATCGAATAGTTATGCTCAGCATTTATATTTTTAATTGGCTCTAAAAACCCATTTTTGGTGCAATTTCTATAATATGATTTTTTACAAATTATTCTTTAAAAATCTTAACCAAATTTTGAAATGTCATGGAAATGCATCATTATTATTGCAGTTTCACTTACTTTAAACTTTTGTCTCCGGTAGGTACATGGGCATCATGGTGAAGGATGAAGGCCATGCTGACTAACTTCACTCCTTGGCATCTGACCACAGAAGGACAGGTGGACTGTCATTTACTGACCCCTCCCCTCACATTATATTAAGGTGGAGAATGTTCAAGGGCTGACCAATCACAGGTGCAAATGCCCTCTTACTTACCAGTGTCATAATACAAGTTAGCCATTTTTACAACAACGGCTGTGAAGGTGCTGTATCCAGACAGAGCTTGATACAGACTTAACAGCATTTGTTTCATATGCCAACATTAGTCTATTTAATTGTTTTTCATGCTTCCTTTATGAATTCTGTGATATTTATGAACTCTGGTCCAGTATGTGTAACTGTCAGTACAGTAACTACAGTGCAGTGTTAAAGATCAGGTTCTGAAGACGCAGAAGCATCTGCTCTATTATTCTACTGTGATTGAGATCCTCAATCTCTACAAACAAAACCCAGGATCACATGGCCCTGCTTTGCTGTTGCCAGATGTTTAGCTTGTCTTAGTCTTAAAGGAATAGTTCACCCAAAAATTACTTTTCTGCAATGATTTTCGTACCCTCATGTTGTTTGAAATAGTGTCGAGTAAATAATGACAGAAATGTCCTTTTAATGTCTTCACCCAGACATGAAGACATTAAATTAAATGTCCATTTTAAGTCGCATGTCTTCACTAGTTTCACACTAGGGCATGGAAGGTCTAAGAAAAGTCTTAATCATGTTGTTTTCATATGAATCATTTTCGTACAGCTGTGGGATTTATGAAGGATTAAACTTCAGTGAGTGTGAGAGTTTTTTTTGTGCGTGTCATTTGGGGACATTGAGGAAAATCTGCAGATTGACAGGAGGTATTCGTGTACTTGCTAAATCTATTGTGTCCTCTGGTTTGGTGGGCTACTTTGTGTCATACAGCTAGCATCAGTGTCTGTGTGGATGGGAGAGAATTTATTGCTTTGTGTTAATTCAGTGTTAAAATCTTCACTTGTCTAGCCAAACTCCTGAATGTTTTTCTTTCATATTGTGCATCACAAAATAGCTATTCTTGTATTAAAAATGGTCAATCTGCCACTAAGATGGATCCAGGTGTCCTGATTTGTTCTGTTCTTTTTGTAACTGCCAGTACAATTGAAATGTCACATAGCAAAACAATAACAAGATAGGGCTCAGAAATAATTTGTTTTTTGTTTTTAACGGCCTACCACAATTTTTTTTTTTATGTTAATCTATGCTATGCTATGCTATATGCTATTACTACTTAGCACAGCGTTTTATTTTCGATCATTTTGCATGATCGAGGTCATGCAACTCAGTTTTTGAGTGATTTTTTAAAAACTTCTTAAATGTAACTTACAAGACAATGTCAGTTTTTAAATTGACAATTATTTGTAACATGTTTAGAATGATTAATCAGCTCTTGCTCAAATAATGTGCAAGCAAATTTAAAGAATGTAATTTTTATTTAAACGATTTTCCCCATTTATTTAAACTGAATTTACAAAATACTTGCACAGCCCCCAATTCAGTGACAGAAAATATTCATAATTTAGTCTTTATATTGGTTTCATAAAGGGCTAGCAGGGTCTGGAGCATGAAAACGGTGATAAGAAGCACCCGGCGTCCTCAGGCAGACATTAGCAGATCAGTATTGGCAGACCGACATTACTATATATCAAAAGCATCTCATTAAATAAGCAAATACAGGATAAATCCTCCCAGACACCAGATTACATTTTGTTGCTTTTTAAACATTTTTAAATGTTGCATATTCAATCAATTACGGTAATAAAACTATTAGGAAACATGCAGATATTCATTCATCTGGGACAGGGTAAGGTCAGCAGAAACTAAAGCCCGAAAACTTTCCCAGTCACACACTCTTTCTATCACTCTTAAATCTGAAGCGAATTACAAACATATCCTTCCAGTAGATGGTTGCCATTTGAAGCATACATTCTCTTGAATAGATTTCACGTTGTGTAAATTTCCAGCAAATTCCTCTGGTTCTGCAGATTCCTCAGTGGAATGATTTGGAGAACTCCATTTTATTTTTCACAAGCTCTTGCACTGAACCCGTCTTTATTCATCCTCTGGCATTCTTCTCCTCTGACGATCCTAGTCTCTCAGAATGACTTCAGTTTCTCAATATTCAGGTGACAATTCATTTTTAAAATGGTCTTTTCTAGTGAAAGGCCGAATCAGACGTGGATGTGGCTCTTTAAATGGGGAGCGTTGATGGATCATATGTTGAAGATCCTGGATTTGCTTTGAAAAACGGCAGAAGGGTTTGGTGAAAGCTTAGTCTTCTGCTCCTGTCACATAAAACACATTTCTGTTAAAATCATCATCAAGTATTAAAAAAAAAAAATGTACAAATATAAATTACCTGTACACTACCAATCAAAGATTTGGAATTGGTGAAAATTTCCAAGTTTCTTATATGTTGACTAATGCTGCATTTATTTGATTTTAAGTATGGTTTAAAAAAAATAATATTGTGAAATATTATTATATATATTCAAATGTAATTTATTCCTAGATAAAAAAGCTGAGTTTTCAGCATCGTTACTCGTCTTTAGTGTCACATGATCCTTCAGAAATTATTCTAATATACTGATTTACTGCTAAAGAAACATTTATTTTTATCAATGCTGAAGACAATTGTGATGCTTAATATGTTTGTGGAACCTGTGAAACACATGTTTTACCATATCCTTTGAAGAATAGAAGGTAAAAAAAAAAAAAGTATTTATTTGAAATAAAAATCCATTCACAGTTTTCATCTAAAATGTAAGTAGAAAAAGAAGCATCAGGTCATGGACAATCTTGATGTTTTCTAAAACCCACTGTAAATAGTATCTATTTAGCATACTATTTTCAAATTACTATTTGGGGATGTACTTCTCCAAGTCTCATATTCTATTATCTCCAGCCACTCTGCCTCCATCTGTCTTTGTTCTTTGTCTCTCAGTCTGTCTCCTTCTCCTGGCTAGAAGACATCTAATCCTTACTGTAGGGGCGCACTATTTGAGAAGCCAAGCGCTGAGTGAAAATGAGATTTATCATCTACTAAATCTTTTTCTCTCACACACTCTCTCTTACACTGTTTAGTGTTTCTAGAATAAGAACTTGACACCCGCCGACTCAGCCTCACTAACAGCAGACACTGTCCAAACCTTAGGTCTTCAGAATGCCATTCTACCATACTAATGCATGCTGGAAATGATTTATAATACGCCAATTTGACCTCAGAGACCTCCAAAACATCAAACATGAATGAATTATTTCTGAAATGACAAGTGGGTGTTGCATTCTTTTAAAGCCTTTTGCTGAGTAATAGTATATATAAAAGAAATCAGTAATTATTACTACTTTTAATCAACATACATGCATTAAATTGATCAAAAGTGACAGTAAAGATATTTATATTACAAAATATTTATATTTCAAATGAATACTGTTCTTTTTAACTTTTCTAATAATGAAAGAACCAATTTTTTTTTTCAGCTTCCACAAACATATGATAAAATATATAAAATAAATGTTTCTTTAGCAGTAAGGTATATCAGAATGATTTCTGAAGGATCATGTGACACTGAAAACTGGAGTAATGATGCTGAAAATTCAGCTTTGCATCACAGGAATAAATTACATTTTTAAATATATTAAAATCGATTTTGTCATTGTTGATAATACTTCACAATATTCACATTTTTACAAAAATTGTAATTAAATAAATGCAGCATTAGTGAGCATAGGAGACTTCTCTTGAAAATACAATCTTACCAACCCAAAACTTTGAACGTTTTTTTTTTTTTTATATATATATACAGTATTGTTCAAAATAATAGCAGTACAATGTGACTAACCAGAATAATCAAGGTTTTTAGTATATTTTTTATTGCTACGTGGCAAACAAGTTACCAGTAGGTTCAGTAGATTGTCAGAAAACAAACAAGACCCAGCATTCATGATATGCACGCTCTTAAGGCTGTGCAATTGGGCAATTAGTTGAAAGGGGTGTGTTCAAAAAAATAGCAGTGTCTACCTTTGACTGTACAAACTCAAAACTATTTTGTACAAACATTTTTTTTTCTGGGATTTAGCAATCCTGTGAATCACTAAACTAATATTTAGTTGTATGACCACAGTTTTTTAAAACTGCTTGACATCTGTGTGGCATGGAGTCAACCAACTTGTGGCACCTCTCAGCTGTTATTCCACTCCATGATTCTTTAACAACATTCCACAATTCATTCACATTTCTTGGTTTTGCTTCAGAAACAGCATTTTTGATATCACCCCACAAGTTCTCAATTGGATTAAGGTCTGGAGATTGGGCTGGCCACTCCATAACATTAATTTTGTTGGTTTGGAACCAAGACTTTGCCCGTTTACTAGTGTGTTTTGGGTCATTGTCTTGTTGAAACAACCATTTCAAGGGCATGTCCTCTTCAGCATAGGGCAACATGACCTCTTCAAGTATTTTAACATATGCAAACTGATCCATGATCCCTGGTATGCGATAAATAGGTCCAACACCATAGTAGGAGAAACATGCCCATATCATGATGCTTGCACCTCCATGCTTCACTGTCTTCACTGTGTACTGTGGCTTGAATTCAGAGTTTGGGGGTCATCTCACAAACTGCCTGTGGCCCTTGGACCCAAAAAGAACAATTTTACTCTCATCAGTCCACAAAATGTTCCTCCATTTCTCTTTAGGCCAGTTGATGTGTTCTTTGGCAAATTGTAACCTCTTCTGCACATGCCTTTTTTTTAACAGAGGGACTTTGCGGGGGATTCTTGAAAATAGATTAGCTTCACACAGACGTCTTCTAACTGTCACAGTACTTACAGGTAACTCCAGACTGTCTTTGATCATCCTGGAGGTGATCATTGGCTGAGCCTTTGCCATTCTGGTTATTCTTCTATCCATTTTGATGGTTGTCTTCCGTTTTCTTCCACGTCTCTCTGGTTTTGCTCTCCATTTTAAGGCATTGGAGATCATTTTAGCTGAACAGCCTATCATTTTTTGCACCTCTTTATAGGTTTTCCCCTCTCTAATCAACTTTTGAATCAAAGTACGCTGTTCTTCTGAACAATGTCTTGAACGACCCATTTTCCTCAGCTTTCAAATGCATGTTCAACAAGTGTTGGCTTCATCCTTAAATAGGGGCCACCTGATTCACACCTGTTTCTTCACAAAATTGATGACCTCAGTGATTGAATGCCACACTGCTATTTTTTTGAACACACCCCTTTCAACTAATTCAACTAATTGCCCAATTGCACAGCCTTAAGAGCGTGCATATCATGAATGCTGGGTCTCATTTGTTTTCTGAGAATCTACTGAACCTACTGGTAACTTGTTTGCCACGTAGCAATAAAAAAATATACGAAAAACCTTGATTATTCTGGTTAGTCACATTGTACTGCTATTATTTTGAACAATACTGTATATATTTTTTATTATTAAACTTATATATTGTATGGAATATTTTACAGTACAGGAATATTCCAATCTGGACATGGCCTGATTCATCCTCTGTCTGTTGCATGTCATAAACTGCTGAGTGACCATCATCAGGGACAGAGCGCTGATGTATGGGAAACTGTCTGGGTAGCAACTTGAAAGCTTACATAAGATATTTAACTGTCATTTAAGATTACATTATAACTTATGAAACCCTGGGATTTATTCACTGCGAAACTGTGCAGGTTTGATCTCTGTAACTGCTTCTCAATCCTGTTCCTGGAACATTTGGGATTGTTTTATCTAACACTGATCCAACTACTCTTCAGTTCATCAGCAAAGTAATAATAATAATAAAAAGTTATAGTATGTTAGTATAATATTATATATACATATTTTTTTTATTATTATTATTATAAAACAAATTATAAAAATAAGAATATCAAGGGATTTTTCAATTCAAAAACAAATTAATTAATAAATAATAATAATAATAATAAGATCGATGGTTGTCCCGCGGTCCCTGGTTTTGGTATCTTTGTCATAGAGGAATTTCAGACTTGTTCAGTCATCATCAAAAACATCAGACTAGTGGATCTCTCTGACAACTTCACAAGAGCATCAGCGCAAAGGTTATGAAAAGAAAAGTAACAACTCAATAACAGAGGCATTTAAGCCTGACACCAGAAGCACAAATTTCTCAGACTTAGACTACTGGCATTGTGTTTTTCAGCTCTCTGTTTCTCTCCTCACTGGTCAAGCATGAGGTTTGATAGCATGCATGGGTTACCAAGAGAGTAATTAGGACTAAATGAAACCCAATTAGTGCATACTTCACTGACTGACGGGCAAAAGATTCAGCACCAGTTTCACAGTTAGTTTTGATTATTATTGAGAGGACGGGCACAGACTAGACTGATGTAATGGGGCACAGGAGCAGGGTCACTGATTACATAACCTCAATGAATCAGCACTGGTCGATACAGAGAGCACAAGTTTAACCAGACCTGAAACTCGCATTTGTCCCAGACAGGGATCAGTGTTAAATAACCATTGTGATTAAACTGCGTTTTATGCTTGATTTCACAGATTAACCTAAAAGGTTATGCAAATCAATATTTCTGCTAACATATTCTGGGTTAAATATGACCAAAAAGTTAATCTAGCTCAAAAGGTAAACCCACTTAAAAAGGTTTATTTTGTCAACTTTACAGCTCAAACATGAATAATTCATGGGGTGGGGGTAAAAATAAAAGTTAAGATTTTACACAGTGATCTCCTGCTGATAATATGAAAGTCTCCAGTTCATTCTCGTTCTGCTGAGCATGGTCTGAAATTTGACTCTTTGTTGATCATTCTGTCACATCAGCTCGCTGTCGGATTTGATCTCTCTCTTCTCTCCACATCTCTTCTGATCTATCCTCTCACTCACCTCTGGTTTCATGCTGATCTCTGTCCTGTGTGTGTGTGCTTTCTCTGTCTGTGCGTGTGTGCTGGTCTCCGGTACGCTGGCGTCTGTGTGTCTGTGCGAGTCTGGGCTGAATGCGGCCTGGTAGCTGGTCTCCGGCGGGGGCTGGTCAGCACCTGTACCCAGGAAGGTGGGCCGTTTATGGGCAGCCTTTGACGGCCGAGCTCCAGACCATGGCTGGTACTCCTTCCTGACTCCAGAAAGAGATCAAATTAATAAGACAGGGAAAAACAGAGTTAGAATTCTGAGGAGCTGCAGGTTTCATACGTTCACAGATCAGATCCTTTAACCAAAGCCTGATGAACACAGAAGGCTGCCTGTTATCAATTCATTCCGTTTCCCTCAGATAACTGTTTATGTAGTAGTTTGAGATTAATTCCGCTCTTTCATGAACTGTCGGATGAAATATGCATGACAGTGACCAGTAACCACACTGTCTGAAAATCACTGCAATACACAACTGTTGCAACCACCACACCAGTCCAGTTACAGCACTAAAGTAAACTAGCATCAAAGAAGGACAACAATACATTTGTGGAGACTACAGTGAGCATATGTTATTTCAGACATAAAAAACACTGATTTAGGCTCTAGTTTAGAGGCAAAGGCCTCTAGATTATGCTTATTTTACCAAAATAAAATCTTATCATGCCTTTATTATTTTTATTTAATTAGTACAGAATGGTCAGACTTTGCTTAGACAAAAGTCTTGTCACATCTTTAAAGGATTCAACCAATCACAGATTAGAGTGTCACCTGTGACAAATACTGTAATTAACACATTCCCAGGGGTGTAGAAGAACCCCAGCACACCCAACCTCCATCTGAAATGCATCCTGACCTCTGACAACATGCCAAAGTTTCAACAACAGACCAAAATGCTGATCATCAAGAGCCTGAAGACCAAGTCTCCTGCTGAGGTGGCAGACATCTTTAATGTATCTAAACGTCAAGTGGAGAGGATAAGAAAAACATTTGAAGAAACTGGTGAAGTTTATGACAGACCCAGGTCAGGCAGACCCTGTAAGACAACTGTTCGAGAGGACCGTTTGCTGGTTCGACAGTCCAGGGCCAGCCCTTTTTCAACTGCAGCAGAGCTACATTAGAACTGGTCACCAGAAACCCCTGTAACTACAAGAACAGTTTGTTGAATTCTCTCACGCAGTGGTCTCAATGGCCGAATTAGTGCTCAGAAACCAGCATTAAACAGAAGACAACTTAAAAATTGTGTTGCATTTACCAAGGCGCACAGCTTGCAGGAAGGATGGACTGTGGAAAAGTGGCAGAAGGTTGATTATTCTGATGAATCATCTATTGAACTGCATCCCAATCATAGCAAATACTGCAGAAGACCTATGGGAATCCGCATGGACCCAAGATTCACACAGAAAACAGTCCGTTCCGTGTAGGAAACATTTTGGTTTGGGGTTACATTGAGTATGGGGGCATGCAAGATATCTGCAGAGTGGATGGCAACATCAACAGCCTGAGGTATCAAGACATTCTTGCTGCCCATTACATTCCAAACCACAAGAGAGGGCAAATTCTTCAGCTCCTTCTCATACTTCAGCCTCCACATCAAAGTTCCTGAAAGCAAAGAAGGTCAAGGTGCTCCAGGGTTGGCCAGCCCAGTCACTAGACATGAACATTATTGAACATGTCTGGGGTAAGATGAAGGAGGAGGCATTGAAGATGAAACCAAAGTATCTTGATGAACTCTGGGAGTCCTGCAAGAATGCTTCTTTGCCATTCCAGATGAATTTATTTTAAGTAATTTAAGTAATTGCGGAGACGTATGGATGCAGTCCTCCAAGCTCATGGGAGTCATACACAATATTAATTATTTTTCCATTGCACCATGACTTTATGCTTTGTAATGTACATTATTTCTGTATAATATATATGTATATATATATATATATATATATATATATATATATATATATATATATTAGATACATACCAGTAATAAGTGATATTATTATTACATGTTTTTATGTTAGTGTAGTAGTCTATTTGATAATTAAAAATGTATAAGCAATAAGGACATATTATATTTATGATTTTTTTCATAATTTTAGTGTTTTTACGTACTAAATGGGCCGAAAAAAATACAAAAATATATTAAATAATAATAATATTAATAATACACGTTTGTTTTGTCTTTGCAATGTTTTTACTCACTTCAGAATAAAATAAAAATATATAGATTACAAAGATTTGAGATTTATTCATATAGAATTATTATTATGGTATTTTTCTTTGTAATATGTTTTTACTTACTAAACAGGCTAAAATGAAATAAAATAATGAAATAATATATAGATTACAAATATTTAATAGAAATCATCAATTGTTATTAGAAGTTGTAGTAGTAGTTGTAGTAGTAATATAATATAGTCTAGAATGTTTGTCTTTTGTAATGTTTTACTTTGCTAAAATAAAATATAAGGAAATTCACCCATATGGTATTACTGATATATATATATATATATATATATATATATATGTGTGTGTGTGTGTGTGTGTGTGTGTGTGTGTGTGTGTTTTACTAACTAAATTTGCTTAAATTTAAATGTAAATGTAAATCCCATAACCTTATTTAACTCATGATGATGATGAACTGTTGACAAGTGTGTGAGTGTTGCAGTGGAAGAGAGGTGCTGAAGAACAGCTCCCATGAGAGAAAGCCCCGCATGAAGAGCATCTGTACCTGTGTGAGCTGAGCTGATCTGCCCCTCTCTGCTTGCCGCTGCGCTCCAGTCTGTCCGCCCGCTGCTGACTCGTGCTGTTAGAGTAACCGTTCACCGGGCTATCCGTTAAAGTGCCGCCTTTCCCTCCGTTATTGATCCAGGGAAAGTTATCCTTCTTCGGGATGGGCCATGGTTTGTAATCCTGTTTGTACTGGGTGACGCTCTGGAAGGGCACACCCGGGGGATGGTAGTCCTCGCGGGGTTTATAACTCGGTTCCGTCCGTCCTCGTTGCGGCCGCCGGACTCCAGCTGCATGGTCCGGCGTCACGAAGTTGACGCCCGGCGCCTGTTCCGTGGAAACGAGTTTGGTGACGGATCGCACCTCCTGCTCCCCGATGTCAGAGTAGTTCTGAATCGTTAGCGGAACCGACAAATCTGATTTATCGAACTGGTTCCAGAACCGAGCCAAGCAGCAGACTCTGCTGATGCACGGCCAAGCCATTCCTATAAAATAAACCAAAAACAAAAAGAAAGGAAACACTGTAAAAACGCGATGAAGTGCTCGATTACATGAAAGAATGTGAGCGCGTGTCCGTTCCTCTAGAACTGCGCGAGACGGCTCGGTGTCGGGACACTGTCATTGCACATTCATCTCACGTGATTCGAATTTTAATGCAGAAATAATAATAATCCATAAACATCCGAGTCGGTTAACAGTGTCCACCTCACGGCTGTTTCCCCGACAGAGCTCAACTTACTAACGCCCTAAAAATCCTCTTTTAATCAAAACCAAGTGCACTTCCTACCTAGACAGCATTTCTAGGCATCATAGGCGCTTACAGCTGACTCAGATGCTGTCTAACTAAAGCACCAAGGTACTACACTTTTTGACTATGCAATAAGGTATTTTCTGAAGAACCATGCAAACTTGTAGTCAACTTGAAATACTTGACGTATTTGACATATTCACTGGGAGACTTTGTACTACATCTAAAACTATTTCAAACATAATCAATTTAGAGGCTATAAGGAGCATGTATGAATTTAAAAAATTGTCACATCACATCACCATGTGTTGATATGATTTAAACAGTTACCGGTTTTAAAAACCTAAAAAAAAATTGTAATTTTTTTTTTAAGTTTTTATTTGTAGAAATTTTACAACCAATGGCATTCAAGTTTTAAAAACAGTGCACAGTGTACTGTATTAATAAAAATGTATGTTCTCATATATATCGTGTTCTTTATGGTATTTATTTCCATAGTAGTCACAGACTTGGAACTCACAGTATATCACAGTACTATGGTACTGTGATATACTAGTACCATACTCTATACTCATACTCTATACTCTAGTACCATCCATAGTACTTTTTTGTCAGGACAGGTAAGCGGCTCACAGGTTTTTTTAGTTTGCCATTTAAACCATTCTAATCAATTGCGCCAAACCAAAACTAACGAATTGCTTTCGCTCTGCATTCACAAACAAGCTGTTGTTTTCAGGTTGTCATAACAAACATCTAAAGTCTGATTTAACGACATACCACAAGGCAGCTGAATATGTTGAGCTCTGGTATATTTTTGCTTGATATTTCAGTTATAAAGTCTGTGGCTTTATTTTCCATCTGATAAGCATAAGCCCCATTAACAGGTCAATTAAGCAGCACCTGTCTCATTACTGCAGTCAGTGAGTGTGCTGGACCACTACATTTCTCCCTTTATTGTCCTAGAATAATCAGTGTGGGGGAATTTACAGCTTGGTTAAAACAATTTGCAGTTTGAAAAATATATGCTTTCATTTTTCAAAAATAGTTGCATCATTATTAGCATTATTTCTGAAAAGCTACAGGCCTGTTTGCTGAAGTTATGCTGTTTTTCCCTATTAGGGATAAAACTAATTTACTAACAGATTTATCACCTGAAAAGTCCCAGCATTCCTGAGTAAAATTTCCACAAATCCAGAAATCTTTATAAACGCACAATCCTCTCATCATTCAGCATAGATCAGATTTTTGTCTGCCATCAGTCACATGGCATTATGCTCTTGTGGAAAAAAAAGGATCACCCTGTGTTTGGAAGAGAAAAGTTATCTTTAACAAAATGTCACTCAAAAAATGCTTCAATTTGACTCAAAACAAGAGGCTTCTAATGATATAAATCCTTATAATATTATTAATAAATGATTCTACAATTTACAAATAAAAGAAGAAAAAAACATTTGAACTGCAAGGCTTATACATTTTGAGTTACTCATAATCATTTAAACTTACTAAAATATATATTGCATGTAACTGGAAATGAGTTCTGCAAATTGATTGTCACGAAATGCCTCCACCTTCAGGCCAGCTGAAGCATTACAGGTCTTTAGATCCATTTATCAGTCTTCTGTATTATGCATAACATAGCGGGAAGACATGTGGAAACGTTGCATATAAAGAGATGGAATGTTTCAGTTTTCCAGTTTTAGCTTGACTTCGCCTGATTTTCCCACAAACCGTTTTCTTTCCATTTCCACATCACCTGTGGGTTAATGGCTCTCCTGCACACAAGAGTGTTCAACTTAAACCTGTCAAAAACCACAGACAAAGATGAGGACGAGACCTGGAGCAGATGAATCAGTCTGATTCTGCTGTGATCACTACAGCATTCAGGTCCAGGTCAACATTCTAGTCATTTAATATCAAATTCAGTTTATTTGCAGCATTCAAAACATGTTTTATTTTTCATTTATTTAGATAAAATAGTATGAAGGGTAAATATCTGCCATCATTCGGTTATCAGCCATTACATGAAAATAACAGACTGCATATCTGTTTGAGAACTTTTTTTAAACTATTAAAAAAAATTACACACTTCAACTTTAGGTTGGTCCAGAGTGCTGTTTCCCCAGCAGTATTATCCAGTCAAAGTTTTAACCTTTTTTTTTAGACGTTTATTCAGTGTTAATGTACAATGTGTGTTATCCAGTTTAAAGTAAATCAAACACATCTTTGGTGAAATTAAACTGTTGAGGAACTGGTATGTTGTAAACCCGTCTGCTCTCATAATCACAGAAGTTGCAGATGCTAAAAGCTGCACATTTGCAGCCACCAGCCTCACTCATGCAGTTCATGCTTCTGGGAGATTTTCGGACAGAGTCTTTGCAAAGCACATATTCATTGCAAGGTTTTAAATGTGGCCTAGACATTGTAAACTAAAGCAACTGAGGTAGTTTCTCTTACCCTACATTAGGCAGCGACACAAATGAAACTTTCACACGGATCAGCATCTCATTTTTAGACTCAGGCCCTTTAATCATCGTTTTTTTCCCTTTTCGTTGCAACAATCTTGGGCTGCAATAAAAGCTGCCCAAAAACACAATTCAGCTCCATGGAAAAAGTTTAATAAAAACCTACAGACACCGATATAGCATATTTGATGGCAACTAAAACATTAAACAATTAAAAGTTACAGTCACAGACCTCATCGGTCTAAAACCAAATTACATAGAGGTATTTAAAAAAATGCGTGTCACATGCGAGCGATGGGTGTTGTCACTTTGGGCATCTCACTCTCAGCCATGACAGCATCTGAAAAAGAATTAAAATAAAGCATGTTAAATGAGCATAAGTGTTTTACTGCACTTTTAACTTAACATAAATGACTAAAATGATAGTCATGTTAAAGTGACTGACCCTCTTCCTCATCACTGGTGAAGGCGATGGCAGGTTTGGGATGAGAGCAAGATTTCCTTGGGGTTATGAGGTCAATGTCATCTAAGTTCGGTTTGTCACGCCCTGAAGGATATAGAGATGAATGCATTATGAATTGTGTGAATATACAATGAGATTCATTAATAAAAGTCCTGCAAACAGGAAACAGGACAAGATCACATAAGAGAGAGACCAGGGGCCTCTACCATGATGGTAGCTAAACAAATTCAGAGTTACAGGATTAGTTTCGAGTTGACAAAACCAAACCTCTCCAATCTGACTTTGTTGGTACCATAATGCTGTTCATCAACTTTCTTTGTCAATTCGGGCTTTGATCGTGAGTTTGTGGAGCACGTGCACATGAATGTGTGACATCACTGACGAACAGCCAATCACGAGCCTTGCATTACAAAGCAAGTTTGATTTACTTCTCGCAAGAGACCCAGCGAGATTCAAAACTAAAGGTTAAAGGTTTTGCTAAAGGTTAAGAGATTGAAGAATGACAAATTTAAATGTCATATGAAAAATGAAGGAGGACTAATAAAATAAATGATCTTGCTTCATCAGTGTAGTCACAAGTGGAACTTGTTAACTTAGTTTATACATTTGAAAATATATAGTGATAAAGACTTGAACATGTAAGTTCAGATTTGTAATTTTTAAAATAGTTCAGTATCTTTTGATACTACAGCTTATTTATATTACATGATCTGTATACATTAATATTTAAAATAATTTATAATAACTGTAATTGCTTGTACGGTCTATAATAACTAAAATTGCTTGTAAGAGATAAATGATATGAATCACAATAATTATATAAATCATAAAATGACTCTGTTATTATCATAAAAGCCAGACTTCTTTCTTTTTAAGCATAAGTGACCTTTAATTTGGAGCCAGATAAACTGGAGTGACTTTGTGTTTGACATGTGTCACTTCTCTCACATCTGATTGGTTCACCTTCAGTTTGAGTTCTTGAATCCAGCGTGAGATACCATGGCAGCTAACACCGATTAAAGCCAAGCTACTTTCATAGTACCTAAAACCCAGGGTTGGCTGAAACTAAGCTGAAACATAGCTGGCTAGCCATCTAATCTAGCTTCATGGTACAGGCCCCTGGTCCTTCATACCGATCATCTATCATAAAGGAGTCCAATCTCACAAATGTTGTTCTAGCAATGTTTTCCTGTGCACCATGAAAACTATTAAATTAGATTTTGGGTAACTACATTAGCCCAAGTTACCTTTCATGTTTGAAGTAGGCAAAATAATGGAAAAAATCTTCTAAAACCAGGTAAAACTTTTCTGATTTGGTGATGAACGGGAAAGGTGTTTTTAGAACACGGTTTCCATTGGGAGACTGTAGGTTAAAATAAAGCAAATAGCATGTTGTGTGTCTGATACCCACTTTGCGGTTCTGAATCATTGGCAGAGCTTCTCCACTAAACTCTCGGTCTCTCTTTAGTGATGTAGGAGAGGAGTTATCTAAAAGAGAAAGTTAAATAGAAGTGATTTATGGTTTGTCATGCAGAAAAAGTTAAACTGCAATAGCAGCATAAATCATATCTCACTTCATAATGGTGTTGAAGTCCCCCTCCTTCATTCCACATTCAGGATCAGATAATCAGCTGATGATGTCTGGCAGCAGGTTGTAAATTGCGTTATCCTGAGAAAAAAAAATTAAATTGAGTGTTATATTTAGGTCATCTCATCTTGGGAGTTGAATGAATTTTTTCTTTTTTTAAAATCATTGTAATGTGGTTATGTCCATACACTGCTAAGACATTTATATGCAAACACCAGGTAAAAGTAAATTTAGCATCTGATGTCCCCTTTAAATGGACACATGCGGCTACTTTGCATTTACATTAAAAAAAAAGAGGATGTGTTGGGGGAAAGTTTTTGGTACAGCATTTATTAGAAACCAACCAAAACTTGTGATCAATTACCAAAGACAAAGCTAGTAAGAGATGTGTAAATGGCAAAAAGAGCTTAAAGAACATACCATCAGCGATGGCTAGGGACAGACAGCTGTAGAATTAGTATATACATAAAGTGTAAATACATACCCTCACATGGTCTGTTATGTTAGCGATGGTGATAAATGTGTCTTGAGCCAGCAAATAATATTCTGCAACCTTCTCTCCCATAGCATGTCCAAATTACGGAGAACCACCTCCTTCTCAGTACTAAACACAGACACACGATATGAAGTTACAGATCTAAATAATGCACACCATGCCTTAACATGATAAAGAAAAGAATGCCCTCAGATTACAAAAAAGAACTAGCTCATAGCTCATTGGACATTATAGAGAACTGAGCTTCAACCTGTGTCCACACACACACACACACATTATGATCATCCTTCCCAAATCTCTCCTGCATTTCTCTGAGGAAGAGCTTGATAGGAAGAACTTGCTTTATGTAGGCGGGCCCTTACTGCAAAGCAGCAAATCTCCCCTGCCCAGCCAAGATTACCAGCCAATAGGAGCACAGAAGAGCTCAGACTCTTACCCAATGAGCTCACATTCGCCTTGGTGTCATCATTGGGCAAAATGTTTCATGCTATGACATTAAATCAGTTCAAAAGAATCATTCTAGACCTGAAGCACATGTGCTCGGACATGTGAGTGGGCATCATGGATGTGCTCCTGCAGCATTTCCAGGAAACAATCTCGGCTTGCATGAGCAGAATCATCCAGCTCATCACCAGACAAAACCCTCACACACAGCCACCTGCAGACTCGGACTCTGTCAAAACACAAACAGCATGTTAACAGAGCACACACACACAGAAGATTTAAGCTCTGAAACTCACAGCTTAATTGTAAATGATTGCCCTCAGATTACCAAAGAGAGTGCTCAATGCCCAAAGAATTACTGCAGAGAACTGAGATTCAACCTGTGACCGTACACATGGGCACACACACACACACACACACACACACACACTGTAAGCCCCACCCTTTTTCATCCCCATTTCTTTAAAGGATAGAAAACTCAGAGGAAGGGGCTTATTGAATGTAGGCAGGCCCTTACAGCAAGACAGCAAATTTTCACTGCCCAGCCAAGATTACCAACCAACAGGAAAGCAGGAGAGTTCAGACTCCAATTCAATGGGCTCATATTCGCCTTGGTCTCATCACTGGGCAAGCATCCAATGAAAGAAGTGATGAAAGACAACATGTGACTGTACCTCTCCATCCAGGTGTGTAAGGAGAACACTGATGTTTGGGATCATGGTTTCGGATTCCAGAGTACTAGGTTCAGACAAAAAGCTTCACACCTGAACCTTCTCTGGCTAGTTCCTCACTTGACTTCTGACCAATCTCTCTGGAACACACACATGGAGTTTTGATTTGGATGAAAATTATCTCAGGTGAGCAGTATAATAAAAATTTTATTTTATTGTAATAAGATGTTACATTAAAACCAACATAGTTACTTTGCTGGAAACACAACCTCAAAAATGTCAAGTGAATATATAGTGGTAAATACATGGAAAAATAGATTTCTTTGGATTTGACAGATACAAGCCAAAAGATATAATAACAACCTTAAACTTTTAATTATACACCTAAAATCAAATAATATTTTATGAGTGCTGCTACACTGCAAATGCCCATTCATTAATATAGACAAAGTTATACATTTTTATTTACTACCACAGATAAATCAGATATTATTAAGGTCTTTTGCCTTTGTAGGGCAGAGCTCTGGTGGACATTCCTGCAGTCAGCATGCCAATTGCACGCTCCCTCAAAACTTGCTACATCTGTGGCATTGTGCTGTGTGATAAAACTGCACATTTGGCCTTTTATTATGGCCCGCCTAAGGCACACCTGTGCAATTATAATGCTGTCTAATCAGCATCTTGATATGGCACACTTGTGAGGTGGATGGACTATCTAGGCAAAGGAGAAGTGCTCACTAACACAGATTTAGACAGATTTGTAACTAATATTTAAGAGAAATAGGCCTTGGCGAGTCTTAGATCTCGGAGTTCAGCTCATGAAAAATGAGGAAAAAAAACAGTGTTGCATTTATAATTTTGTTCAGTATATACCCCTACCCAACATGTGATTGTATTTCTTCACCGTGATTCCTAGTACATGAATGATGGCATCTCTGGTGGACTCGCTCTTCACGTGGCGTATGGTGGGGTTTTCCAGGAGTTTTAGCAACAGCATGTCAAACAGCTACATAAAAAAAAAATAAAAAAAAAAGACAAAACATAAGTCAAGTAGAGACTGACACAATCAAAATGATATATTAAGACATACAGAGCTAAAAAGATTAAACAGAGAAAGGGTTGACATTTTAAGAGGAAATACAGGCTTTTACCTGACAAACTCCTCTTCCACTAGAGACAGACTCCACATTGTGCGAGTGTCCAGCTGCAGCAGTTGAGTCAAACACTGAAGAACTTTCTCTTGTTCAGCGTCCTATTGCAGGCTTTTTTCTGACCATGAGACAAAAACAAAGAGATGTTTAATATGGTATAAACAAAAGTGTATACACTAAAAGCTTAGAAACAGTAGATGTTGCCCTCAGATTACCAAAGAAAGCATTCACAGCTGGTGGGCCCATTAGGAGATTTGTGACTCTTTGCTGACTGACACATTTACACACACACACACTATCGGGACATACTCAAACACACACACACTGTAAGCTGCCAAATCATCCACAAATGTCCATTTCTAAAGGAGAATTGTATTATGCTTGACAGCTAACATCAATATGGGTGGGCCCTTACAGCAGCACAGCCAATCTCCACTGCTCTACCAAGATTACCCACCAGTCAGAGAGCAAGAGAACACAAGATCCCAGCCAATCAGCTCGTATTTGCCTTGTTCTCATCACAGGGCATACAGTATAAACCAGTGATTCTCAATTCCAGTCCTGGCAATCTGAATGGAACCTATATGCTCCCTTCAAACTGGAATCAGGGCAGAATATCCTGTGCAGTCCAATTTGCAGGGCACTTACAGTCAAATAGAACAAATGTCTGAAATGATAAGAGATACATAGAAAAATGTGCAGAGTGGGGGTCGTGAGGACTGGAATTGAGAACCACTGGTGTAAACAATCCATGAATAATAAAAGTTGAATAACATTCAGCAGTACCTTGCTGGGTGCCATGACGATAGTTTCCTTGTATGAGTCACTCTCAATGGTTTCTGTGAGTTTGCAAAGAAAACTTTCATCTTCACATCACTGAGCTGCTGTTTGCGGTCCGCGGCTGATAAGAAGCCTGACAGGAGCAGGGTCGACAGAGAAACAGACAGGCCTCTGGCCACTGAAAATAGAGCACTGTGATACATTGTGGGAAATATAGTTTAACCTTGTTTAGTAGACAGACAGCACATCCGGAACCACATACTGGTTAACAGCACCAGACTTCAGGAAATGGTCGAAAAAAAACCGGTACAATAAAATCCCAAGACATCTCTGCACGCCTAAACAACAACCAGTATACAAACATGCTGATCAGCAAGAGAATACACACGGCTAAGTTACAACAAGCCCAGAATGTCTGCCCTATAAAGGTACGGTCTAACACTTAAATGCATCATCTTGGCTAACATAACCAAGAAATATAGAAACAAGTATTTATGTTTACATTAGACTTAAACAAAACACGCATGTTCTGTTTGACGGGACAAGCTAGCTTGCTAACCACAGTACAAACAGACATATCTAAATTTATTCTAAACTACACACTTCTTAAAGTTGAAATAAATAAAACAACACATTCTAACACTCACCGTACGAAAAAATATTTTTCCTCACAAATCCTAACCTAAACTAAACCACATAAAACAGACTGGACTGACTGAACGATTTGAGTCGCAGCTTTAACTTTCACACAGCGCGCGCCAAAGGAAGTACGCCATGGCTCCGCCCTCTCGCGAACGCCACGCCCAATTGATCAGTACAGAACGCTGGTGGTTGGATCCATAAATATTTATAAGTATAGAATAGAATTTACTGACAATTTAAAGGCGATATAACATATACCTTTACAGCAAAATTATTATTATTATTTTGTATTATTAAAAAGTACAGAAATTCCCATTTTCCGCCCTAATCATCTCACTTCTCTCATATTTTATTTTTATGGAGTGCTGTTTAGTCCATAACATAGCTTTGTTTAATGTATAATTTAAGTGTCATATGAGTTATTTTGATTGTTTTATTTTATTTTACTATTTTACTCAATTAAACACTTACTTTATTTTTTGTTGCCCAGACATTTTAAAATAGTTTCGTTGTATCAACGTTTAGCCAAGTTTTCACGAGTTTACAAGACTATCGTTGCAACATTAGGATAACAATGGAGTGAAATTAAACAGTTACAAGTTGCGAATGGTGCAGATGAATTATTCAGCAAAGAAGGAAGTGTTCGTGAAGCTTTAAAATCTTTTTTTATTGAAGGTAACATTGGGTACAAACGTGTAAAACCGTCAATATACAAACAAATATTTATACAGACATACCAAACCAGAAACAAAGAACAAACAAAAAACAACAACAAAAAAACATGCCGATTGTAGTCTTTATAGACAGGAAACTAAATTATGACGTAGATTCGATTAATACAGCGATTGGAAGCCAACCTGCAACGAATCAACCTTTGAATCCGTTGACCTGGGCAAAATGCAAATAACATTGATCATGACAAGTGTCCACTTTTTCATAATTATTTAAACTATATAGTGTATTCCAGATTTATGCCAGTGCGGTTAATTTCCCAACGTCAACCTCTTGCGTTGTAATAAACTTTTATTTTGACATCACATCATTAAATTACCACTTGTGCTGTCATTATCATAGCCTGTAGACAGTAGAAATACAATATGTATATGGTCATGATTACCACGTCCATAAAAAACAAATAAATACACACATGGGGCTGTCTTGTCAGGACAACGCGAGATCTGTTTTAAAATACACACTAGTAGTTCATTTTGTTCTTTTATTCGGTGTTTTAGACGTACATGTTTCACGATAAAACTGAAAAAGACATTGACTTGGTAAGAGTCCGGGTAACGTTACCGATATATATATATTTTTTCATTATTTTTGTGTGACATGGTCTAAACCTTATTTAACCAAATAAGTGTTTAATGTAATCAGTCAACATTATGCAAAGTATTCATAGATCTGATACAGTCACAGCTGGACTTGACATTATCTTAGGCAAGGCAAGGCAAGGCAAGTTTATTTATATAGCACATTTCGTACACAATGGCAATTCAAAGTGCTTTACATAAAATAAATTAAAATAATCAATAATCATGAAGAAAAATCAGACAAGCAATTTTAAAACTTAAAATGATTTTACATAAAAAAAATAAATAAAATGAAAATAGTGAAAATATAGTGCAGTCAGTTTTATACTATCACGACAACAGATATGATAGCAACGCGTGTTTTAATAACTAAATTTTAATAAGACGTATGACCTTCATTTCTATTTTATAGCAGGGTGGAATGTCGCCAGATATAAAGATGTTCATTACTGGAATGAGCGGTATCGGACAGAGTAGAGCTTCGAGTGGTTCAGAGACTTCACTAAATTTTAACATAAACGCTCAAACAGCATGTGGGAACGGAAGAAAACATTTTGATGCTAGGTAAGTTAGACACATAGAAAACAAAATCAGCATTATGACACATCGTCTATCGTTGTATTGTGTATATTACACAATGGTCAGCAGGGGTTGCTACTGCATTGTTTTTGAGAAATATGCCTTAAAAAAAGTTTACCAAAAAATAAAGATTTGCTTAAAATGTACTCATCTCCAGGCCATCCAAGAAATAGATTATTGTTTTTTCATTAGAACAAATTTGTGGAAAATATTGCATTACATCACTTGATCAGCAAAGTACAATGTAAAGCCCTATTAGTCTTCTGGTAAATCTATTTAATCTACACGGAGCAGGTCACTCTCTCATGGGCCAGGCACATGCTGCATCATGCAATTGACCAGACTACTACCAGTATTAATAATACAAATCTGTTTTTTAAAACGATGCTTTCTGTCATTTACAGCTGTCTAATCACAGTGAAGTGTAATCTAAAACTACTGGCACTGCTCAGATGATTAAAACTTAATTTTAATAGATGCATCTTTGATGAGCAAATTATGATAAAATGTGGTTTAAGCGTGTATCCTGCACAGTAATTTATTTAATTTAAGTTATTCATTGCTATGTCTTCAAATAGCTAGGTGGTGGTTGTTTAATGGTTACATTTAGGTTGGTAACATTTTTAGTTAAAGATTTATGTCATAATTCTCCTGATATTGGTTATTTAGCAGATTATTATTTTTTTTTACTCCAGACGGTAGGAGACCTACAGAGATGTATCCTGGGATTTAAGTGGCTTGCTCAGGGGAATATTGGTTAGATGGGAACTCCTTCCAGGTTTGAACCTATGACAATCCTTGCTTTTACAGCTTTTTAAAAGCATGGTGCCCCAAAGTTCTCCAAATGAAACCTACAAAATATAATGAATATTTCTCATGAAGAAGATTAAAAATGGTTTCCTATCATTTGGTTGGCCTAGACATGGAACCTTGGTTTCTTGGTGCAGTATCAACGTTCACACATCCAGCTTCGATATTTGAAAGATAATATCTGGTTGACAAACAATGAGGTGAATTATTTGTGTTGAGCATTCTGCAGAGCTGTAGGCTAATGCCCTTTTTTTTAGACATACAGTAGCTGCAATGTTATAGTCAAACTCGAGGGGACAGTATTGGTCAGTTCACTCACAGCAGGATTTATGTATTCAGCTGGTGCTGTGTTAGAGATGAGTGTGGACATCTGACATGCACTCTGAGCTCTAGATCTGCTCTTCAATGCAATGACACAAGCTCTTGTCCCCCAAGGACTGGTTCAGCTATATCTCAAAACAATTACCAATCAATCAAGCACTATTCACACACTTAAAGTGGTGTAATAAAAACACATTGGATAGGGTATAGTTTGGGTCAATGTTGAGTTTTACTCATGCATCTTGGATCAATGAAGCGTGTCCCTAGCATAGTGTTTAAAGACAAGTGATTAGCCTTGGAATTGAATTGCTGTGATTGTGATTCAGTCTAATGTGGGCAGATTCAGTATTGTTGGATTTTGCAAAACAATTATTTAATGAAAAACACACTTTATTTCATCAGACTTTATTTCTTCTTTTCTGCTTCTCGCTTTCATTCTCTCTCCCCACACAGACACCCTTTCTGCATCCATTTTAGGTTTCCTCCACAGTCCACCCTCACAAACACAACAGCTACACTCTCTGTGACCTTTCTCAACTGGGGAACAGGGCGAGGAGTTCTTACACACACCCTTTTCTGGTGTGCTTCACCTCTCACAGACGTAACAAACCTCTTTCCTTTATGTAATGCTCCAGTCATGATCCTTTTACCGCTAAATTGCTGCTGAATTTAATATTGTAGTTCTTTGTTCATCATATGGTCATAAAATATTTGTTTTTCTTCCACCAAATTGCTGCTGAACTGCTTGGGATTGGGTTATAATTTACATGCATTCTTTGGTTATGAGATGTCTCTCTCCATCAAGCTTTTTCCCTGTCTTTGTCTTTTATTTTTCCATGCTCAAGGATACTGCCATAAAAACATAAGTGTCCTCCCTTACCGATAATGCAGTGGCTCAGGGCAGATTCCTGAACAGGCTGTTAAGGCTGCATGTGTCTCAAGTTTCTGTGGTTGCGTAACAGTTTCTTGCGTGAGGAGAAGTGGAATCCCTGCAGTTAACGTTAGCAGATACTGTCACAGTGAAAGGCAGGTCAGATCCCATCTTGCCCTCGACCTGTATGCATATGTAAACTTGGGCCGTTAATGGAAACAAAGACGTGAAAATGGGTCATTTGCTAAAAATGGTAATGGTTTTGATGGCACAGCCGCCACGTCATTTGCATATCACTGTCTGATCAGCAATTTGGCTCGCCCTGATGAACGATGTGTAAACTGTGCTAGCATGTGGAACTTATTTGAGCACAACAGGTCCTTTACATATAGTGGTTTTAAAGGTATAGTAGCATAAACCATTTAGTTTAATGGTTCGTGCAGGAGTGAAAATGGTCTTCAAAAAAATAATGTCTGTTTATGGTGGAAGAAACCTTAATTAATGGATTAAACTATGTAACAATGGACATTTGTGTATGTTAAAATGATCATGCTATTTTGTTCTCAGTTCAGTAACGTGACATGCACTGCAGTTGAAAGGTCAATTTGAAGTCAGTAAGATTTTTAAATGCTTTTGGAAGAATTTTCTTATGCTTTTTGAGTTTGCATTAGTACAATCAGAAAACAATTCAAAATAAAGTTTTTAATATATTTTAAAATGTAATTAATTGTTGTGAGGGCAAAGTTTAATTTTCAGCAGCCATACTCTGGTCTCCAGTGTCTCATGATCTTTCAGAAATCATTCTAATATGCTGATTTGGTGCACACAAATAATTTCTTCTTATTATTATTATAAATGTTGAAACTGCTTTATATATTTTTTTGTGGAAACCATCATGCTTTCCTTTGTACAGGATCCTGTGATGTATAGAAAGTTCAAGGAAACAGTATTTATTTGTAACTAAAAAAAAAAAATTTAGTCTTACTGACCCAAATTTTTGAACAGTTGTGTATATGCAAGTGAAACATGATATCCAATATGAAAAAATGTAGGCTTATCAAATAATTGCTGTTAGAAGTAGTCTTCACAGATAAAGTTTAGCAGTTAGCCATTAATTTATACCTAGCATGCAGAAAATAATGACTCGCCCCTCTGTTTATACAGGAATACAGTTTATTCAGTTTACTCAGTCATGTTGTTGTGAAACCATATACATTTTTTCCATTGCTGAACTCAAAAGATATTTTGGAAAATGTATATTTTTTTATAATAAAATAAAAGTAAATAGTTGGTTAATGGTTTCACTGCTGAACCCTATTGCAGTGAACAAGCTAATGAAGAAAAAGAGAAGCTTTCAAGTGTTCTTTGTTGTGCATCAGAACAATCTCAAATCATCTTCAGTGAAGTCCTGAAGAGTTTGAGGCAATTGAGTTTAGAATGAACCGTCTTGAATAGAGAAATCATGAGTCACTATCGGTCAGAATAAGTGTGAGTCAGCACTCACTTCACACTGCGAGCATGGTCCCTTTTTCTCTCACTCTCAGCATTCTTTACCCCCCAGAGACATGTAACATGCTCTGAACCTGGACTGCACCGTATTGAGAGCGAGCCCTGCAGTCCAGATCAGCTGTAGCTGTGTTAACGTGAATGAATGAATGAATCAGTGAAGGGATGAATGAAAGAATGGATCTGATAAATGAATGGTGGGGGAAGGAAAGGCTGCGGTGTAATGCGGTATCTCCTTGGCACCGCCCGACATGTTTTGCTCTTCCTTCCTCTCCCTCTGCTTTCTGATTGGCTGAGAGGAGTCAACACTGCTGGAGGGTTCTGCAGTCATCTGGGGGTTACCCCTCCATCACAACCTCTGCAGTTTATGAATGGAAGTTGGAAAAATTTAACAAAGAATTGGGTTGCATGTGACCGAAGCTTGCTCAGTGTTGTGCTCTAGTAGGAAAATCTGTCATTCTTTGGTTATTTGAATGTAATTTGTTGGCATAAATGCATAAGAATATAGGGTATTTTATTATATTTGTTTGTGATGTCTTGGAAAAAATGCATTTTTGGTAGTTAAATGAGTGTGCTTTTTTGAGTTGGACCTTTTTTTTTTTTTTGGTTATATACATATGCTTTGCATGTGTACAATTTAAGCATTAGAATGTAGTGATGCAATTTTTTGTAAAAAATATTTTTTTGCCAGTTTTTGCCATGAGTGTGTGTTTGTGTAGAAAGCTTTGTGTGTTGAACCATTGTTTTGCGGTATATACATTATAAACATGAGAATGTAATTAGGGCTCAAGCCTGGAGGGCGAGAGCCCTATTGTTTTCCTTAGGATTATTTTTTTTTTTTTTTTTTTTTTTCTTTATTCTTCTAATTTTTTTCCAAGGTTTCGGGGGCTTTTGGGGTCCTTAACATACTCAAAAACTCTTGAAAATTGGCACACACCTTGGAACCTGCGGCCATTAGGGCCGGGCAGAGTATGATACACGGGCGTGGCACAGGGGCTCTACAGCGCCCCCTGTAGTACTGAGGGCCATATATCATGCATACTTGCACGTATACATATGAAACTTGGTACATATATATAACTCATCAAACCAAACAACTTTCACACTGCATGTCATAAGCTCCGCCCAACAGGAAGTTGGCTATTTAGGGTTTCATGAAAAACACATGCTCTGGAATTTGATATACTCCTCTGAGGAACTCCACCCGTTCACCACAAAACTCGGTGAACACGATCTCAAGACATTGGGGATGCTAAATTGCGAAGAGATTTTTGATATCTCGAACGGTTTGCCCGTGGCGAGGCGTTGAAATTATGGCGAGAAATGAGAAACAGGAAATGTCTAATAACATTCACATACATTTCCTGAATTTGATCAAACTTAATTTGTTTGTTCGTTGTATGATACCGATCGTATATATGTGACTATTAGGAGTCAAAGTTATAGCGCCACCAACTGGCAGCAGGAAGTGAATCATTTTCAAAACGCTTTGAATTCAGCATCTTATTTTTACTTGATTTGCTTCAAACTTCATCAGAATAATGACAAAACACGGCCGAAGAAAATCTGTTGTGGGGATATTGATATCTAATATAGTGTTGCCATGGCAACGTGTCAAACTTGAATGTTCTGTTCTGGTGATTTTTAGGCAGACAACAAGCTCAGATTTACATGAAACTCGAAACAGATATCAGTATTAAAGATAGCTAAACCATGGCAAAAGCTTTGAAAAGGGCGTGGAAGAGGCACTCTATAGCGCCACCTTTTGTCAAAAGTGGGGGGGTTCGTTTTAGCTACAGACACCAAACTTGGTACATAAATTGTTCTTATCAAGACGGACAACTTTCTAATTCACAGTCATAAGCTACGATCAACAGGAAGTCGGCTATTTTGATTTGAATGTGTATTTTTGAGATTTTACAGTTGTAAAATTAATGAATACTCCTCACAGGGGAAGTACACTATACACACAAAACTTTGTCTACATGAAGAAAAAACATCGAGGAACTTAAATTGCAAACAGATTTTGGTTAGCTTGAACGGTTTTGTCGTGGTGATTTTTTGAAATGACAGTAAAAAGTGAAACATTAATCGTCTTCTATTTTTAAATTGCAGCTTCCAAACCTTTAAAAAACATTTTTCATTTAGAAAACCAGTGATTCTGAGGAAATATGCATAGTTTCATGACTTTACAGCACTGTATGATTAAAAGAAAATTAAAAAACTGTCAGACATCTGATCTCACTCTGTCACTCTGTGTGCTGACTCTGTGTGTGTGTGTGTGAGTGTGAGTGGGGGAGGGGTGTGAGCTGAGTGGCAGACAGACAGAGAGAGAGAGAGAGACTTAAACATCTCTTTAATCACCAGAAAAAAAACTGTATTTTAAATAGTTATTTTTTTGTTGTTGTTGCTAATTGTGCTGTTATCATTACATCTTAAGAAATATCTTAGGCCTTATCCTTTTCTGACAGTTGCAGGGATTAAAAAAATCCTAAAAAACCTTATTTGTGCTGCAAATAATAATTTCAAACTCATTTGATACTGACCTCTGTCACCCTGTGACATGACATTTATTTGAATTTACATAATCTCAAGGATGTAACAGTAAAACTGTTCAGCTCACAGATGAAGACTAAGCTTTAATGCAAGCAGAACTATTTCACAAATGCTTATAGGTTAATGAAATCATAACAAAACACTTTTAAATTATTTAAGGATTTGGTAACACTTTAAAATAATGTCTCAATTGTTAACATTAGTAAATGCATTGGTAACACTTCATAATAGCTGCAATTCTTAGCTAAGCATTAGTAAATAGTCAGTTCATGCTTTATATAGCCTTCTCCCAAAATTAATATTTTAGTAAGCATTTTATAAATACAGCTATAATTAAATTGTTCATGGTTTATATGCACATTTATTTTGAGGAGATTAAAGGCTGTAATCTCCCTAAAAAAAATGTAAAATAAAATAAATAAAATAAACAAACACAGAACTCATAAATATTTATTTCAAGATGCAATAAAAGAAAACTGTACACTTGAATTTATATATATATATATATATATATATATATATATATATATATATATATATATATATATATATATATATATATATATATATATATATATATATATACACACACACACAATTGCATAAGTTTATATTTAAAAATGTTTAGCAAGTGTACAGCTAATAATAATAATAATGCATTTTATTTAGTTTTAGCTACAGACACCAAACTCGGTACTTAAATTGTTCTTATCAAGACGGACAACTTTCTAATTCACAGTCATAAGCTACGATCAACAGGAAGTCAGCTATTTTGATTTGAATGTGTATTTTTGAGATTTTACAGTTGTGAATTAATGCATACTCCTCACATGGGAAGTACACTATACACACCAAACTTTGACTACATGAAGAAACAACATCGAGGAACTTAAATTGCGAACGGATTTTGGTTAGCTTGAACGGTTTTGACGTGGTGATTTTTTGAAATGACAGTAAGAAGGGAAACATTAATTGTATTGTATGTCTAAATTGCAGCTTCCAAACACTTCAAGGCATGTTTTCAGAGATCAAATCATTATGAGGAAATATGCATAGTTTCATGACTTTACAACACTGTATGGATAAAAGAAAAGAAAAAACTGTCAGACTTCTCAACTGACATGATCTCACTCTGGCCACTCCGTCTGTGTGAGGAAAGGGAGGGGGAGAGGGAGGGAGAGTGTGAGTGTGAGGGGGTTGGTGACTGTGAATCTTTGGTGACTGACAGTGTGTGTGGATTGTAGGGAGGGGCTGTCTGGCAGAGAGAGAGAGAGAGAGAGAGAGAGAGAGAGAGAGACCTAATCATTCCTTTAATAATCAGGAAAAAAAATCTATATTTTAAATTGTTATTGTTTTTGTTGTTGCTAATGGTGGTGTTTTTTTCCTTTCATTACAGGTTAAGAAATCTCTTAGGCCTTATCCTTTTCTGACAGTTTTAGGGATTTAAAAACATCCTAAGAATCCTTATTTGTGCTGCAAATAATAATTTCAAACTCATTTGATACTGACCTATGACAACCTGTGACATGACATTTATTAATCTCATGGATGTAACAGTAAAACTCTTCAACTGACAGATAAAGCTGCAATGCAAGCAAAACTATTTCACAAATGCTTATAGGTCATTAAAATCATTACAAAACACTAATAAATTATTAAAGGGTTTGGTAACACTGTATAATAATGTCTAATTTGTTAACATTAGTAAATGCATTGGTAACACTTTATAATAACTGCACTCATTAGCTAAGCATTAGTAAATAGTTCATGATTATAAAGCCTTTTCCCTTAATAATAGTCATTATTAAGCAGGAATACATCTCTAATTACATTGTTCTTGGTTTAAAAGCACATATATTACAAAGGAGATTAAAGTTTCAGTTGTCTTATAAAATAAATCAATAAACACAACCCAGTTTGATTCAGAATTCAGAAATATTTATTTCAAGATGCAATAAAAGGAAACTGTACACTTGAAAAGGTTTTGAGCGATTCTTGAAGGACTAGCATCACCTTCACTTGTACGATGGTTTGAGGAATATATCTTCCAGATAGTACCGCCACTCCCTATATGCAGAGTATGCAGTCTTCGTAGAGCACCAACTCCCAGAGGGGGCACCAGTTGCTCAAAAAAAAACAAAACAAATATGCGCCATTCTCCCATCCGCGTTCGCGACCACTCAATAGCATTTGAGAAGAAAGACTTGTAGTCACAAAACAATTGTAATGTGTTCATATAGGTGTCAGCTACAATGCACACCTTATACATTTTTTATACATTTTAAAATAAAGTGTTACTAAAGTTATATATATTGTTCTGTGTATGTGATTTCAAAGTCTAGATTGGTCGGATTAACCCTTTAACTGCCACATCCCTTAAAACTTGATTGTCAGAGGGTTACTGTAAATGCTTATGCCCGCTGGGCACAGTTTTCCCGATGCCACCAGGGTGGCGTTGCACTGATGGCTTGAGCCCGACATCGCTGCTTGCAGCTGTATTTTGTTTTGTTGTTTTCATTGTGATCTTTTAAAAATATGATTTCTGAAATATTATAACAAATAAAAATAACTTTTTTTATTTTTGATATTTATTAAAGTGTAATTTATTCAATTTAGTCTTCAATGTGGCATGATGCGCTAGAAATTCTAATATGCTGATATGTTGCTCAGAATTTGTTTTGTTATCAATTTTGAAAACGTTGTTCTGCTTAGTATATATATATATATATATATATATATATATATATATATATATATATATATATATATATATATATATATGCACATTAGTACAAGCATACAATATAGTTGTAAATGTGTTTGATTTTGTCAAAATATGCATTTTGTGTACATATGTAAGTGTGTGATGTGTTTTTTTTTTGTGGGTTGGATCCTGTTTTGGGTAGATTATATTCATGTTGTTTATTTTTTTTTTTTTGTGTGTAAACTGTATTATGCATAAGTGTGATCTTGTAAAGTGCACATATGCCTTATGTGTGTGACCTTGTAGGAAACCTGGCTTTTTGTGTTGGTCCTCTTACTGTGTTATTTATTTGCTTGCAGATCAGGGAGAATTCCTCTCATTCTCTCTCACTGTCTCTCTTTCTTTCTCTCTCTGACTCATGTCTGGAATATTAACTGGGTTACCCGGGCAACGGGGCTTGGATGATAAATGGGCTTTCCTCCGATAAATGGGGCAGCGGATGCACATGAAAGAAAACTGTTTGTGTATGTGATTTATCAAAGGTTTTGAGTTATATACCCTGCACCTGATAACCACACAAACATACACTCCCGTTTTCAATTCCCGCATGCATCTGATCTGACTCCCATATATTTTCTCTCTTGAGTTAATATATATTAACTCACACATACACACTTTGTGTGTTGTTGATCTGCTGAAAACTTAAATTTTCAGTCAGGGTTTAGTCCTTCTTTTTCCTGGTTGTCTATCATAAACTGTCTGCTGAGAGAAGTTTGTCATAGGTGCAGACTTTATATTGGCTTCAAATTGTTGTTAGGATGGACGGGGACTCTGATCTTGGGTCAGTTTTAGTTTTACTTCAGCTTTATTTTACTAGACTCTAGACTGAGTGGTGTATTGTGAGCTGTAACTATTGCAACCTGGGATTCCGGAGGGAAGTTTCCTGTGATAAGTTTTATCTCTGATATTGCTTTTCCACCTGTGCCAGGGCCAATGCCCAGTCTGGCCATTTCATATGTTTTTCACCGTTTTATGGAAATATTGATTCTACCTGCTGGTCTAAGACCAAGAATCACTTAACATTAGTGGTGAGAGGGCAGGAGGATGTTGTCAAAACAAGTTTTCAGATTAGTTGATTTGGTAAACCTAGATTGCTCCCAGTATAATAAACAGAACTGCAAAGCTTTCTACAAAGGATATGCCTAACCAGCAAAATGCAATTCAACATGTCTTCATCTTAGGGTAACCTCGCTGCACTGACTTTCCACTTTCCACCCAAATTATTTTAAATTTCCTTCTGAAATTGATTATACAGTTTGTGTCTGTGTGTGTGCACACATTTTAAGCATTTACGCAGTAATATAATCAGTTATATTTTTGTACATTAGACAGGAAGCATTACACAATATTAATTCACTAAAGTCTGCATACAGTCTGTGAAAGACTTGAAGTTCTCTGGAGGTGTGTTTGAGGGCCAGATGGCGTTTGTCCACAGGAAGTAGGTTGTGTCTATCGACTCATCTTCTGTCCTCCTGACAGCTCTTGCCTCTGACTAAAAGACAAGACAATCTCTCGAGAGCAGCAGTTCTGGTGTGTGTGGGAATTAGTGTTATATGTCCCATCTCACACTTTGCTGTATGTTCATCTAGATGTGAAATGGTGTGTAAAACCTCAAGTGTTTCTGTCGTGACTGACTCTTGTGACCGTTTTGAATTGAAAATCCCTCCTGCACAATTTTGCAGAATCACTAGATTTTTATTTTATTTTATAGAAGTCCACAACAATTCTAGAACAAAGGCTTTGTTTATGCTCCTAAATGTCTATTTTTCATGAAACACTCTTTGATTGTTTGTATTTTAATAAGCATTACAGTGGCTGTTATATTAGCATCATTTTAGCAGCTCAATGCCCATGACTGCCTCGTAGGCTCCTCACCTCTGTGAGGTGACACGTAATCTCATATCAGCTTCTGAGTACTTGTGTCTGAACACACAGAAACTGTTCGTTCTTTTCACAGTCTGTAACTGGAAAACCCTTAATGACAGTTGAAGAGTTGTTAGTGTCTATGCTCATTATGATGTGCTGGGTTAGGAGTAAAGAGAAGATCTGTTCCACCTGGAGGTTAGTTAGAGGGCATCACATCTTATTGCTGGTTGTGTCACATCGGTTGATCGTTCTGTCTGTCGTTTTATCTCTCTGCTGTTCTGTCATTCTATCTGTCTGTCATTCTTTCTAACTGTCTGTCTGTCGGTCTGTCTTCCTATCTGTCTGTTGTTCTGTCTTTGTCGTTCTGTCTATCTGTCTGTCCGTCTGTTGTTCTGACATTCTATATATCTATCTGTCTCTTGTTCTATCTGTCTGTCATTCTATCACTGGTTCTATCTATCTATCTATCTATCTATCTATCTATCTATCTATCTATCTATCTATCTATCTATCTATCTATCTATCTATCTATCTATCTATCTATCTGTCTGTCTGTCTGTCTGTCTGTCTGTCTGTCTGTCTGTCTGTCTGTCTGTCTGTCTGTCTGTCTGTCTGTGATTTATTCTATCATTGGTTCTATCCATCTATGGATCTGTCTGTCGTTCATTCTATCTATCTGTCATTGTATCCATCTGTTGTTCTATCTGACGTTCTGTCTCTCTATGATAATACAATTTATTTGAATATATATGTTTGTTTATGTTAAGGTTAATCTATCTATCTGTCTGTCTGTCTGTCTGTCTGTCTGTCTGTCTGTCTATCTATCTATCTATCTATCTATCTATCTATCTATCTATCTATCTATCTATCTATCTATCTATCTATCTATTTATCGTGTTCTCCTCGATCTATTGCAGTCACCTTCTAATGCATCTATTAGTCTTTCTGTCACTCTCGCTTTCTTTATTTCTCCCCGTTTTATTTGTTTTTCTTTTATAATGACTGTATGTGATAGCCCTTTTATCCTTTAACAATAGAGTAAATTAGCAAAGCAGCAGCTGCCTTCACTAATAAGACATACTTTACATATATACACACTCAAACGTGTGTAGGGGGCCAGTGTGTGGGCATGGCATGCTTTCATCTGCATGTGACTGCGTTTGTGTGCTTATACAGAGAACTGTCGTGAGCGGATGAGGCACGGAATGATCTGTTCCTTAGCAACAGTCGCATCTGCAGAGTTTTTGTTCCTCTGCCCCACTTTGTACCCTTGCAACCTCTCCAGCAGATTCATACTGTTGCCAGATCTCTCTGCACTAACACTTAAAAACATTATTACATTTTAATAAAGTCTAAAACAGTGGTCATTACTTCATTAGCAGGGCTCTGAATCAAATAATTTTCTTACTCTGTATTTTCTTTATTTAGGATAGATACATAGCTTAAATTTGTTTAAAAGTGTGAAATTTGTTTTTTTCATTTACAGTGAAAAATGCATGTATAAAATCCTATAGCATTAATATTATTATGATAACATCTGTAGTATATTCACTTGACCTTCCTAAATGTAAAAAAAAACATAAAACCGCAAACACACCTAATGTGCATTCATTGTTAATCATTTTGTAGAAGTAGAGATTTCAAAAATATATATATATATATATATATTTTTTTTTTTCTTCTTCTTGCAAACACTAGTATCCCAGGAGGACTTGAACAGAGCCAAACAGCAGGACCTATTTGTGTTACACAGAACTTCGCTGAAATGAATAGAGCCCTAGACAGTATTGTTAATGAAGAAAATGCATTTATTTAGTACAAGTTCCAACCAAGTTGTTAAATATAGTTTTTAACTGTTACTATTTAAAACACTGTCCGCTTCATTGATGTCTCTGACCTCCTTCAGGTAATGGATCCATCCCTCCTCTGTGAAATGTGTTTACCGTTTGTGGTTGAATTAAAATGCTGGATATTCATGACAGTCAGCGCAAATAGACACTGCTGACTCAGTGAGTCATTCTGCTTAGATATCAGGTGCAGAAGAGATCAAGAGACTTTGACCTTAGTCTAGTTTCAGTCCTGAAAGAAAGAACTGGATTTGAATAGAACCAGAGAGCAATCTTAAAAATTACAAACAGCAAGACTAACTCCCAACCATTGTGACTCATAGTCTGCTGGGGTCATGGCAAATTCAAGTACCTATTAAAAACTGAAACCAAACCCTCTTGTACCCCTAAACAAAAGAGACGCTATGCTGTTTTTGATTAGAAATCCTAAAATGGAGTTGTCTTAACCATGAAAATGTGTCAGTTTGTGTGTATATATATATATATATATATATATATATATATATATATATATATATATATATATATATATATATATATATATACAGTTCTGCTCATAAGTTTATATTCCCTTGCAAAACATACTAGATACTGATGTTTTTAACAAATAAGAGAGATCATAAAATAGCATGTTATTTTTGTAATCCTTTGAACAGGATGACACGTACCTTTTTTTATTTTGTTTAAAGATCATATTTTTTTTAGCATTGCCCCTAAGAAGCTACATACAGTATTTTTTACACTGTTTTTCAGAAGACAAAAATTTACAGTTTTTCTCCATTGGTTTGGCTCATTTCTTGAAACAGAAATTACATTCTCAAAACTTAGATCAAAACTTAAACTCAAAATTAGATCATTTGGCAAAACAGTCTTACAGTTCAGCACAACACTATAGCTCATTTGCAAAAGCCCATATATCTCTCCCAAAACGGTTCACTCATGCTTCAAAACTAAATTCCTTTTCCATATAAAGAGTCAGTGTCACGGAAATGGCAAAGATCCTTCTCAATCGCTCATCTCTTGAAACAGACCGGACATTCTCAACACTCTTGGTGCTTTTTGCCAAAATAACGTGGATGGTTCGGCATAACACCATGATTCATCAGCAAAAGCTCATACCTCTCCCAGAACAGTACACTCATGTATCAAAACTAAATTAACTGTTTTCATTTAAACAGTCGGTGCCCCTAAAAAGCTTTGTCCCTTTGGGATTGTGTAAGCACTGCAAGTCAAAATGTTTAGATGTTTTGTCACTATGGCAGAGGACCAATGAAATATTCCTCATGTCCACCTATCAGTCTTAGCCCAGTCCTTCATTGACAATGGTTATTGCACTGTTAGCTGTTTTGTCTAGCTAACAGAAAACAATTGTTAATAAAACTGAAAAAAAGAAATAAGATTTTAGGGTAAGAGTAGCCTCCAAGGTTTGACATCACACATTGCACTCATACTGCCAAGGAAATTGTAACCGTTATCATTCACACACATAACATAACTTCCATACATCAAAAGAAAATGTATACAGCAGTATAAAGAAAATGTATACAGCATAATCTACTGTAATATAAACACACAAACAAAACAAAAAGAAATTTATATGCAGCCTACAGTGCTGTAAATAAAGCGGGAGTTTCACAACTAACAGTTCTTCACTGGCCACCGTCCTCACCCTCCTAAGCATCCACACGCTGCTGTCTGTCTAGCCACAGATTCTCGTCCACATCACAGCGTTTATTCTCCTTTGTGATGCAACGAGGGAAGAAACACTGTGTATGTCGCAACCACCCCCTACAATGATCTCCTGTAATATCCTCACACGCAGCATCCATTGCATGGAGCAGGGACCTCTGATTTTGAGCATGATGCTCATACACTCTCCACCTCCAAGCAGAGAAAAACTCCTCAATAGGATTGAGGAAAGGAGAGTAAGGTGGTAGGAACACCATGACCATCCTTGGATAGTGAACCAGTCCCTGATGATCGGGCCATGGTGGAAATTCACATTGTCCCATACCATGACATGTTTGGTAGGTGAGGCCCTACGAGACCTCTCTCATTTTCAGGGATCAAATCAAAATGAAGGCGGTCCAAGCTCCTGTGTATTGTATGGGCCTATACTGGGGATGTGTGTGGCCACACCATTCTCAGATATGGCAGCACACATAGTTATATTACCCCCTCGAATAATATTATGGCCACATCTTTGGCCCTTGGCCTGGTTGAGGCCAGTTTCATCCACAAACACAAGGACATGAGGGGTCTCATTTCCTTCCAATGCCATTATTCTCTACAAAAGCGTGAATAAAGAACACATTAAATCAGTCATACAGAAGAGGGAAGGGGAAAATCATCAAAGACTAGACTTAATGAAATATTACAGTAAAACCAACAGTATTAGATTTACATGGGAGGCATTGCAGCTCTTTGACCCTTGACGTTTTGGAAAATGGCATTGTCTTGTAGGATTGCAGCGCGGATCTGTCTCTGTAGAGTGAGGCACATTAGGCTTTTGTGAGGCCATGGTTGATGACATGGTATTGTGACCCGAATTTAATCCGGGACAGCATGGTGTCTTCGTGCTCCTCGGGCTCTTCCCCCTATTCCTCCATCATGCACCCTTACTCCTCTTCCTCTTCCTGTTCCTCAAAGAGGCAGCTGCCCTTGTTCATTTACTTGGCCAGGTGCCTCCATGTTCAGAAATTGTACTGGTCCTGCATGGTCAAGCTCTTTATATACATGTTTGGCAGCATTCACAGTGATTGGACAGTACCTGTCAGGTAACTAAAGATACTGTCTGATTGGTCATCCTTCGTTAGTCAAGTTCTAGTTTCACATGACTGTCAATTGCTGTAATAAATGTATCAAATGTTCCAAGGATTCATATATGGTATTCATGGTATTATGTTCTTGACTTATTTTGAAAGTTGAACAGACTATTGTGCATGTGATGACTTATACAATGAAATGACGCTGACACGTTTTGGAGCGAACAACCATTAGACTGAGAATCAACAATCAGTTTAGACAAACGAGATCTATTCACTTGAAAATTGTGCTAAATGTAGGCTACCTGTACTTAATAATTTGCAAAGATGTACTGAGACATTAAGGACATGCACTTTGGCAATTTGATGAAATGAATGAGAAAATCAATTCTGTTGTGAACAATTGCCAAGTGGTTTGGAGGTTTGTCCATTTTGTTTTGAGAATGTAATTTCTGTTTGAAGAAATTAGCCAAACCAATGGAGAAAAACTGTCAAATCTTTTCTAATTTGGCAAGGCAGATTTTCACTGTCTTGCAGAAGATTTGGGGTTTATACCACAAACATTTTCTAATAAAGTGTTGGCGTGAAACTTTAGAGTTTGGGCTTTATCTCTTGTGGGTGTACAGTGTTGAAGTGTGTGGGGTGTCAGACAGTGGAGTGTTCTCATGCTATATTTGATGTCCATTGAGTTCAGAATAAAGTAGCTCTGTAGGGTTGCTTTTCTGTGGGAGCTGAGAGGCTGCAGACTCCTCTGCCCTTTTAAAAAAGACAAGCAGAGGCACAGAAAAAAAACCTCCTTCCCCCTCTCACCCACATGCAGGTATCTTGCCTTATACACGGTCTCCTTTGACATTGAATGCTTTGAAATCCAACAGATGGGCGGAGATGTGGTTTTTATTTCCAAATCCTCCGCAATTCTTCTGCATACATGCAACAGGATAATCAACTCTAGAAGCTTTTCACCCTCTCAGCACATCTTTGAGTACGTTTGAGCGGTCTGTTGCTCTATCACGTCGTCCTCTACTCACTTTTACTAATGAACACAAATGAAAACAGTTAGTGGGATTTATCTGCAGGACAATAACTGTAAATGTGTTTAGCCAAAATGGTGTAAAAAAGTGAAAAAAGTAAAATTGCAATAGGAGTAAATGAGTAGTATTGAAAAATCAAATAAAGTCTCTATCTCTTCCTCACCCACATATAATCATCCAAAGAGATATCTTAGTAAAATGTTAATAAAACAAATCCTTTTCCATGGAAGCAGGCCAGAGACTGACTTAACATCAAGATGAAATGTATCAAGTAACATTTTGTAGCCTCTCAGTCCCAGCAGATATTGTTGAGACTTACCTAAAACCGTAAACTATGCAGTAAACTAGGTAGAAAGGATACTAAAGCTGTAAACAAGACAGTAGTGTTGTAGCTATAAAATTCTAAACTTTTCTTTAAACCAGCAAATTATTCATATATTTGAACATTAATGTAAAAAAAAATGTTTACAGCGGAAACATTGAAATTTACACCAAACTTTAGAAGGACCCTAAAACTGTAAACAAGCCAGTATGGTTGTGTTTTTAACACTAAAATCGTATAATTATTAAAAACTAAGCTTCTTCAATTAGCTGAAATATTTGTTTTAAAACGAAAATATGAAATTTTATGGTAAATTTGCAACAAAGGGCACTTAAACTATAAAGCTATTAAAAACTTTAAGCTTCTTAACACTTTTTTTATTGTACTGTAAACAAGCATAGAAGTTTGTTTTAAAACTGAAATATGAAATTTTACGGTACGCTGGTGACAAAGGGCACTAAAACGGTCAACAAGCCTAGAGTTGAGGTTTTAGCACTAAAATAGGCAAGCGTGGATTTTTGAAACAAAAAGGTAAAACTTTTATTGACAACAAGGTGAGAAATATGAGGTTTTAATATTTTAAACCATAACCTTTACTGTGGAAAGAAGTTGAGGGTTGAAATGTTTGTGGTTTAAACCCTATAACAGTAAATATGTATCTTCTCTTAAAAGGAAATATATACCATGAGCTCAATTTGGCACAAACAGAAATATAGGCTGATGGCCTGTTGGCTGTGTTTAGAGGGGTCACTTTATTCTCAGCTGTTTACTCTGTTATTAGTAATAACATCTGTTAGGGTTACAGGGTCAAAGCAGAATCATGATCCCATGTGTGCAAGTCAAAGTGCAGAGGTCAACACTGAATGTTAGGTTCAGTGTTACTGCTTCAGTGTGTGCACTGGCTTCATACTTAAAAAATATTTACTAAATCAAAACTCTTTTCAAGGCCAGATGAAACTGCCCTCTGTGTCTCGATGCTTCTTCTCTTTTTCATTCTCTATCTTATTTCTTGTGTCACACACTTGAAGAACAAGAAAAGGCTTTGTGTGTGTGTGTGAATTCTGAGCTAGAAGAAAGCTTTAAGGATAAGATTAAGGGACCCGTGTGTGTGTGTGTGTGTGTGAGAAGCATTACATCATCATATCAGGTCAAGAGAGATGCAGTACTGAGTGACACACAGATCAGCTGCTCTCTCTTGCTCTTTATTAGAGGAATGTTCAAATATCCATAACATTTTTTATCTGTTTTCTAGTTTTGTCTGTAGATTTCATAGTAAATGTCTCTTTCTTGTTACAGTCTTTGGTAGATGAAATCACATTTTCACAATAGCTAACCATAAGTAACATATAGTTTGAAATTAGTCCCATAGCATTTGTTACAGATTGTTGTTTTACTTGTTTTGCTTTGTTTATTAATAAACAAGTGAAAATCTGTTATATAGATAGATATAGATAGATGTAAATGAAACTTTGTGTGATGTGTAATGTACCTTTGAATTGAACTATAATACATATGGTTTACAATGCAGTGTAAAAAAATAATATTATTTTTATTGTATATCTACAGTTTAAAGTTCAATGTAATGTTGAAAAAATGATGACCATGTTATTTTTCATCTACCTGTGAACTCTACAGGTAAAATAAACTTATCTGTACATGTCTTTTAGCACAGGAACCAATCTGATTCAACCAATCAACTGGAATCGATAGTTTGGACATCAAAGAGGGTGCGTTCTGTTACATAAGCAGAAAGCAGAGAGGATTCTGGGAGAGCCCCTCCGGCGGGACACTAACAACATAGCACTTACTGTGAGCAAGGGCTTATGGGAAATACAGACATATCAACTAGAGAACACAAGTAGAGAGGAAATGTGTAGCTTTAGCATCACATATTCATGAAATGACAAATATGGCATAAATATTCATGCAGATTTCCTCACACTAAGGTCCCAATGAACCTAAAGAGGTCTGAAGTGTCCTCCAAACCTCCTTTTCATCCTTCCATCCCTCTTTCTTTCTCTCTCTGCGTATAGATTGTGACAAGTAAGCTCTTTAATCTCTCCGTCCTGCTCTTATTCTCTCCTGGCGTGAGTCGACTGCTAACATCCCTTCCAGCTAAACTGTGTGTGTGTGTGTGTGTGTTCGGAAAGGCTCCTTGAATCTCATCAGGAATTCACCTGGAGATATCTCTGCACCAAACACACACACACTTTCTCTCGACACTTAGAAAAAATGATTCATATCACTTTACACAACAGGGGACATCCTCTTTCTTGCAGACACTCACACACACATACTATGTGGTGATCCCTACTCAAGTAAAGCGATATTAACACACACTTGAGAATACACATAAAGGCTCCCTTGTGTTCTTGTGAGAACTAGTATGTGAGAAGTTGTGATGAGTGTGTGTGTGTGATTGTGTGTGAGCACAGACTGCAGCCTGGCAGGAGGGTGATTGGAAATATTGTGTTGGCTGCTATACCTCTTTATTCCCTTTATCTTTGGGTGAGTTCGAGCATCGCTATGCTTACTCAATTTATTTTGGCTTACCTTGATAACATACCACTGAAAATTATGTGTATAGTTATTAAGCTTATTTCAGCAAATGAAACTTTTTCAATAAAATAGCTTCTTTATGTCTTTAATTCATATTTATTTCAACTTCTGTATAATATGTTGAAAACAAGCAAACATGTAAATATGTAAGAACAATTTGCTGTTGTTTTTGGAATTGTGTGATTTCAGATGTGCCGCCCATGATCGGATGATCATAACAGCCAAGTTATTTATTTTGATATATATCTTGATATCTTGACATATCTGTAACATTGAGTCAGAGGCGTTCAGATCCATGTGCAGCATTTATTAAACAGAATGGTCAGAAAGGCAGAGATCAGGAATGGCGTCAGGTGTGTCAGGGATAACCAGAATCGTAACCAGAAACAAGCAGAGATCGGGACAAGCAGCAGAGAATACACAGTCCAAAGGTCAAATACAGGAATAACTAACACCGGGAAAAACACTCGGAAATGTCAGACAGGCTAAACAAGACTTCACACTGAGTGAGAGTGACTGCTTTTATGTGTGTGTAAATGAGGTGCAGGTGTGGCAAGGAAATTGGCTGATGAATGAGGTGCAGGTTTGGCAAGGTGATTGTGATGCAGTGACTCATGGGGAATGTTGTTCGGGTGTGGTGCAACAGTATGAGAGGTGCTAGTGTCCAATTGACATCTGGTGGTTGATGGATGGAATGGTCCTGAGTGGAGTGCCCTCTACTGAAGTTCATGGGCACTCCATCTAATGATCGTGACAATATCTTGTTGAAAAGTTTGAGGTTGGTAAGTCCTTAATATTTTTGAAATAGGTCTTTTCATATTTTTTCATAAATCTGCAATTTTTTAGCTAATATTATTAAATACTTTTACAGTAAAAAAAAGTTTTCTATTTTAATATATTTGAAAAGTAATTAATTCCTGTGATGCAAAGCTGAATTTTCAACAGCCGGATTATTCCAGTTTTCAGTGTCACATGATCCTTCAGAAATCATTTTAATATGCTGATATGCAGCTCAAGAAATTTTCATAATATTATTATTATTGCTCAGTTAATACAATTTTTTTTATTCATTTGTTTCCGTAATTCATTGATTTATTGAAATTTATATAGCACTTATTTGAAATTGAAATCTTTTATAAAATGCCTTTACTGTAACTTTGGAAAAAATTTTATGCATATTGTATTAATAAAAGTGTTAAAATGTCCTCTTACTGACTGACCCCATTTATTTGTTTCTTACTTTATGTATAAAGACACATTTTCTGTTATACAGGCCTATATGCTTTCATATACATTGTATATGTATCAAAAGAGGAAGTTTTTTCATATTCGTCGTGATTCTATATAAATGCAGAGAGACGCCAGTTTGTACTTAGTCTGCAAACTGTGGCTTTGACCTCTGAACTCTGTCTCAATGATTTGAAACATTTCACACTGAGAGTATGAACCTGACAGTCAATTTCACACACACCATTCCATCAATTATGTCTTGTTGCCGATTATGTCATGCATTGGTGTCCTCGTGACAAAAGTTACCTCTAAGTTCATTAGCAAAGAGTTAGTTTGGTTAAATGGTTCATCTGAGAATATTTCAGTGAGTGTGTGACAGATGATGTCAGTGTCTCTGTATGTGTGAGTGACACATCATGCTCATAGTGGAAAGAACATGTTTAGAGCTTTACGCACATGTGCTTGCCACTCCTCTCATCCTACATGTTTGCACTCTCGTGACCTAATTACAGCACTGCTGATGATGGTTATTTTTTCTCTCTCTCTCTCTGTTTTTTGTGTGTTCATGTGTTTTTGTGTATCTGCTATTCCCAGCATGCTTTGGGAGGCTGGTAAACAAAGCCCTGTGGGAGTCGGTCTGCTGCGCTCTATCTCGCATCACCTAGGCAACAGAGCCGCTCCCTCTGTGAAGCTGACATTTCCGGGAACTATACGAGAGAGTGTGTGTGTGAGGGTCTTTATGGATAAAAACATCAAAGTGAATGGTACACAGTGGGTTTTCTCTCATTTAGATGCTGATCTGTATTGCTTCTTGCGTTTCTGTCTAGTACTTTCATTACAGACCTGCAGAAGAACTGCTTTGTTTCTATCTGTTGTGAGAACAATCACAATAGGTTTTTCATTGGCCAAGCATGACATTTGTATTTGTGGTTTTTGGCTGGTTTTGCTTCGTGATCCAATGGAAATACATAATGGCACTATTATTGTTTATCGTAGAACACACAAACGCACACAAAAAAAAACAAACATTAAAATGTATATTACCATATACTGCATACTAGGCTCAGCTTTATGAAAATGACACCGGTTTAAATTCATTTCAATTGAAATTAATTAGGTAAAATTAACTTTGTGATTGCAATTTACGTGTAAATCCAAATGTAATGTAGTATGTACTTTGTGTAGATTTTGAGGATGAAGGCATGTTGTGTAACCTGTTCCTGTTGGTACTGGTCTAATTTGGTTAGGTTCTACCTAATTGTGGGTGATATGAGGGATATACTTTTTTTTTTTTGGTAGTAAGTTGTTGTAATGAAAGTTACGGCATACATTAAAAAAAATATATTTGGATGCATTTTAAAAAATAATTGTAATTGATTCTACACACTTGAAGAATTATATTGCAAGTAGATTCCACTTTAATAATCAGACAGTTATTTTCAAGTAATCTCAAAATAATGGGCAAAAAAAACATGTTATATTATATATATATATATATATATATATATATATATATATATATATATATATATATATATATATATATATATATATATATATATATATATATATATACACACACACACACACACACACACACACACACACACACACACAATCTGGCTGACATCATTGTGTTACTAGTTTATTTTGAAAGGCTTGTTGTAGTCATATCTTAATTCTGCTGGTGTTGTGTAATACTTTAAAGTTTCATGGTCCACTTGGTATGACATCATTGTGCTAAATCATTTACACTGTCTCTGCAGCACTGGGGCATTATAGGAAGCATGGATGAGCCACATTCGGCTCCTCAAGGATAAAAACTTCCACTGATCCTCACTCACAGTATGGGTGAAGCTGTTTAGCTGCCTGAGATTTGCAACATTTTCTAATTTTAACATTTACTTTCAGAAAAAAAAGAAAGAGAGATGATTTCGTGAAACCGGACCCTGACTGGTGAAAGAGTTTATACAGTGAATCCAAGAGACTGCTTTCTGTTCCAGAGACATATTACCTAGAGATCTGTGTATGACACGTTCTGCTCGAGTCTCTGGGTCTTGTGATGTTTGTCCGAAGTGTCTCGTGACCATCTGAAACGCTGGAATCATTTTTTCCGTCTCCCTATGTGGAGAAGGAGAGAGTGAGAGAGCAAGGAATGATGGAATGCTATGTGTGATATGTCAGACTAACTTTAGCATTCTGTCCCGTTAGTAAGTGTCTCCTCCGCTCTGGAAATTCCCTGGTCCTTGTTGCCAGAATGAAAGCACTGAAGAGGGAGATCCAGACCGAGGCAGGGATAATAAAGGTCAGAGGCCATGTGTAGCTGGTGATGTCATGGAGAGAGCGGAAACAAGGAGTGTTTATGAGTGGAGATAGGGCAGCGGTTGGCATCTCGGGAACACTCACTCCCTCTGTCTATTTGTTTCTCTCTTTTCTTTCCCTCTGAACACACAAACAGCTGAGTCTCATGTTCAAGGTTTCTGTGCACACCATAAACATTTAAAAAGATATTAGACTTAAATAGAAAATAGAAATCCTAAATAGAAAACCTTCTCTGCCATTAATCAAAACAGTCTTGCCCCAAAATCCAAAAGTTATTGTCCAAGCAAACAGACTGCAATTCCACGTGATATTATTATTTTTAATGGCAAGTCACAGTTTTATTTTAGTGACAATAACAAACTATTTGCACAGAAATTAAGGGTTGTTTTACTGAAGTGGACTTGGGTTTTGATATGCTCAAAAAACAACAACAACACTTTTTTTGTATGTTGTCACAGACTGGCACACTTGCACAGAATGGTTTTGTAATGAGATCTGGGAGAAGAGTGGCAGCATGAGTGAGATAAATGCTCTATAAAGAGCTATAAATAGAGTTTGAGACACTCTGGTTTAAACGTACTGTTAGGTGCCTCCAGGGAAGCGCCTGTCGTCCTGCTGAGACTGCAGCATGCAAGCTTCCAGATAACACTGAGAGTGCAGCAACGTTCCTGTGAAAAATTACTTCATAACTAAATCTTTACATGCAGTGTTAAGTGAGAAGAGCGATGTGTTGACTACAGACAGAGGTGAAGAAGTGTAAAAAAAAAAAAATTGGAAAGAAAGAAAATGCGTTTGATTAAACGCCCTCTGTGAAATTGCTTGTTAAGAACTCTTTAATTAGACTAATGAAGGAGGCGATAATTAAAGTTGCTCTCACCTCAAGAGCTGAGACTCCCGACCCCGTGCCACTACAGGAAGTCACAACATTTGACTTCCTGTCATTCACACCTCTGGTTAGATTGATGATTTTTAATCATCTGACAGCGTTTTATTCAAAATGTCACCTGGTTAGCACATTTTAATATAAGAGTGTTCAAGACTCTCACTTTCATCATTTTTTGGCCAGCACTAGCTTAGCATTATCATTCACACAGAGGATGTTTTCTTACTTTCAGTCCAGATTGTTTTTTCCCCGTTATTTTTCTGTGCTCTTATGTGTCAGACAGATGTCTGTGACATCATGCTGTTTCACTTTTAAACATGTCTTTCAGTTCTATTCTGTTGTGCTTGGTCTTACAGTTTTTGAATGAAGTAGAGAGTTGACAACCACATTTATTTGCAAAAGTAATTCTGAAATGACCAGTAATATAACTCTCAAACTGTTTTTCACTCGCCAGACTCTCTGTTTCTTTCTCAGGTTATGGTATTAGTGCTCTGAGCTACTGTATGTACTAGGCTGGCTACACCTCCATCACTGATGTGGATTACTCCAGCATTTGTGTGGAGAGTATGGTGGAGAGACACAAGGACTACACTCAGCTCAGCTGGCTGTGCATGGACGCCTGGTGACTGGCCTTCCCTGATGGTGTGTTTGATGTGGTTTTGGAGAAGGGAACCCTGGATGCCATGCTGGTGGAGGAGAGCTACCTGTGGAAGGTCTCTAAGAATACTGCCAAACTGCTGCCCCAGGTTCTCTTGGAGGTGAGGAACAACACTGAGTCTAATATTTTGACTTTAAAGGGGTCATATGATGCGATTTCAGTTTTTTCTTTCTTTTTGGAGTTTTACAAGCTCTTGGTGCTTAAAGAAGATCTGTAAAGTTGCAAAGACTAATGTCTCAAATCCAAAGAGATATTCTTTATGAAAGTCAGGACTCCATCATGCCCTCCTAAAATGGTTAGTTTAAACACTTCTCCACATCTCTTCGCCACTATGTGGAAATATTTACACAATGCCGCCCAAATGTTCGACTTTTAGCTCCCTTAAAAAAATGCCTGTTTTTTTGTGGATCTGTATTTAAGTAGACCTGTACTTGCAAATAGCCACCCATATGAGTCAATCTTTACCTCTTGGGTAGAGATTAATTCTAAATTTGAATAACTTCAACATCTGTCTCATCCCTTAATGAAGACTGGAAGAAAATGACAGCACAGACGACGTGCTACGAGCATCTGACTCATGTTTACTCACATAAGGGGCCACAGATGTAAAGTGTTTTTTCCGTTTATCCTTAAATGAGTCATTTGAACCTTGAGTTGCTTTCACTCAATCTCACAATGCACTACTGCAAGAATTATTCATCATATGTCACAGCACAGAAACAACAGTGTGTGTGTATTTTTTATTTTTTTTTTGCATGTTAAAAGCCTGCTAATAGATGTTTTGACTATTAAAACTCCTAGGAAATATGTCCGTACAATCTAACCTTTCATCACAGCAGAAATCACAGAGCCATTTATATTTAATCTCTTTCTCTCATGTTAATAGTGTAACAGTCAGTTCAGTTTCCTCCCCTCATAGTTTATTCATCAGTATGTCAGGGCAGCACAGATTAGGTCTGCAGTGTGTGTGTGTGTGTGTGTGTGAGAGAGAGTGTGTTCTCGACATTTTCAGGACCACATTAGTGTCATTCACATTCCAGAGGCTTGATTTACACGATGACCGCAACATTTAAAAATATACATCCAAAAATACATACATCTTGTGTTGTTTTTACAACTATCTAGCCTCAAGAAGGAAAGAGGGAGGTTATGAGCTAGAGAAAACAATCACACTGAGCACAGCTTTCTCCTTAGCAAAGCCTGTTAAGTTGTTTTATGCTTTCGGTTATGGAGAAACAAGGTCATCTCTCCTTCTGTTCTGGTGTAATTTGCAGCTTTAGCTATTAACTCAGTACTGAGAGGATAGAGGAGTCCGAATGTTAAGGTATATATGGTAAATAAGTTACAGATTCTGATTAATGTTTTCAAACATCTTGTTAATCTGTTTTTTCAAACACCCTCCAACCACTGATTTGTGTTTTTATGCCTCTGCACATTAAGCTGGGAAAGAAAAATATTACACACTTTATCCTTATCGGTGTCATTATTAAAGGGATAGTTCACCCAAATATGAAAATGTTCATCATTAACTCAAAAAAGACAGAAAGACACTAAATATGGTATTTTGATATACTGGCAACTAAACAGTTGATGGCAGCCATTGACATCCATTGTATTTTTTCCCCTCCATGCTATGGATTGTCAATGGTTGCTATTAAAAGAAAATTTTCTTTTGTGTTCTACAGAAGAAAGACACAGTATTGGAATAATGTACGAGAGAGTGAATTATGACAGACTTTTCATTTTTAGGTTAACTATCACTTTAACAGATTTCTGATAAAAAATGTATGGACTTTTTCGAGGTCTTTTATGACTCTGATAACTCCACTTCAGGTTGATGCACAAGATTAAAACACCTAAACTCTGAGCGGGGTTTTGCAGTCGTGTTATTGTCTCGCAACTATTAGTCATTGATCAAAGCTTCAAGTGTATTCAGTCCACTGATGGGTGAAGAATATCAAGTTTGATATCACCACTTTATGATATGTGCTCATAATAGAACTTTCTAAAAGTTAAAATGAGAATGTAAAAGTAAAAAGAGCCTTGCAGCAGGTTGATCTGTAAACTGGAGGTCTTCCATCAGCATGTGTCCTTGAGCACGACACCGTGCCTTTAGTTATTCCTGTGAGACTCTGCGTCTTGACACATGATAGTGAGTAGAATATAATGTTCAGTTTTTGTTTGTGCCTAGGGCCTTTTCACATATGTTTTGCTTTTTCATGTCTATTTTTTAATTCAATTACTTTACATTCTTTAGGGTTAGGGCAAATATTAAATAGAATTTATATATATACTGTATATATATAGACACACACACTGTATATATATATATATATATATAGACACAAACACAATAGTGTACAAAGCAGTGCTCCAATGGTGCGTCAATGTACATATATACTATAGTAAATTGAGGTTTTGTGTGTATATATATAAAGTTTATATATTTAAAGAACATTTAATGAATATTTGGTACTACAGTATATCAATCCTCCCCTCATGACATACAAACACTCACATTCATAACACTCTGGCATATTAAAACACTCTTAAACACTCAAAGACATTAAACCATCACTGTGCCCACTCTCTGTCTCTCTCTCACACACACATATGTAGTTGTGTATGATTTAGGTTTCAGCCTGACACGCTCCATCAATCACCCACTTCCGTTTCCATAGAAACACTGTCTGCATACACAGGGCTCCCTCTTCATACACACACACACACACACACACACACACACACACACACACACACACACACACACACAGATTGCTTCAGTGAGTGTCACACTTGTCTGTGGTGAAGAAGTGGGAGCTTTGTCTGATATTGTGTGGATTCACTCTGCTGACCCAGGATACAAACAAGTCTTCAGTCTATCTTCTCTCATGTTTACCTAGCTGTCTGAATGAAGATTTACCATAGACATGTCTTTTTATAAGGTTAATTGTATTTTCTACGGGCTAACCCATATCATAATATTAATCAATTTTACCAACCATCAGTTCTTCCAGGCTTTTAAGCAAAGGCCCCTATAGTACACAATAGTTTGTTATGTGTGTTTGTGTGAATTAAAGGAGTGTATGAAGTACATTTACCCACATACAATATTGAAGCTTTGACAACATTAATTTTGAAATGCAACATATAAAGTGGCAATGTTTTGAAAAAAAAGTGAAAATTCTAATTTTATATTATAATTTGTGTTTGCCATCTTTACATTACTATTTAATTTAAACAATAATTTGTTAATTATCAACACTGCATTTTATTGATTGATTTCTGTATAGATTTAGTTTTTCAAACAGTACCTGTTGCACTTTCGGTGTGTACAGAAAAAATTTCTCTGCCCTGATGAAAAGAATAGATTTGTAAATACTATTTCAAATCTGACTTTTGCATTTTTTTTTTTTAATGAAAATTATATTTATATTTATTATTTTAAGTATTTCTGTATCCTATACAGGTTTGTTCCCAAGGTATCCCTAAGTATCCACACACACAGGAAATTCTCTATTAATCACTTTAGAAAATTAATCTGTGCTCTGCACCAGAATAGAAAAGAATCTTCTTAAGTAAAGATGCTGTATAGCAACTTTCTATTAAATGATCAACAATCAGTCCAATTGAATGTATCAGGCACACACTATTGGTTTTACTTGTAATTGGTTTTTACTTGTAATACACACACTCACAGGTCAGGAGTATTGAAGTTCAGTGCTGTCTGACTGATCAAAAACAAAGCTTGCTTATGTCTCAACCTTATTAAAGTGGTGAAGGATGCCCACACACACTCAGACTCTCTTACTGTTCCTTTGTTCTTGTCTTTGGTTTTAGCTAATACCTAAAGCTTCCTAATTACCATGCCTAGAACCCGGTTATATAATACTTCAACAGAGAGAGGGAAGCAGCTGAGGATTGGATGGTAAAATTGCATATCAACTTTAATTTTCTGTCTGGTCGTTTTCTTCATTTTCCCTCTCCTTCCTTTGCCCTCTGGCTCTTACACTCACTCTGAAAAGTAAATGAGAAAAAGAGTAGAGAGCGAGGATAGAGAGAATGAGCCTCCTATCAGATTTCTTTGCTTTTTAATGAGAACCGTGGATGAAATAACAGGGTTGTAAATTGATTATATATTTTAATTATATATATTACATGATATGCCGATGCCAGTATTTGCATCCCGTGGATTTTTTTTTTCAGAGAAAAAGTCCCATATTAAATTAAAAGAACAGATTTAAATTGACAAATATAATTATGGTATCAATGTCAATCCACTAAGTCTGTATTTTCTATTTTCATGGTCTATTTCCTGACCATGTGAGTTAATACACACTATTATACAAAATCTAACAGAATGCTTAAAAAAAAAAAGATTCTTATGTTTCTGTCCATGTGGGTGAGCTCATTGAGCTGTCAGTTCATCAAAGTGTTGATAACTCCCTTGTTAGTATCAAACATACACAGCAGCGTTCTAACAAGAGCTGGAGTTATGCAATACTGCAGTCATGATTTCTTGGTCTCAGACAGTCAGAATTCTGCTCATATCAATCATATCAATCACTGCAAAATGAAATTTGGGATGTGATGGTCTCAGTGTGTGGGATATTCTGAAGTATGAGACACGTTAACTTACCTCACTCTCAATGTTTGTAGACAGTGCATGTCATTTCAAAGTTATCATCTAAGTGTCTGCATGTATTGGAATGGAGTTATGCATCAGAATTGAATTGAGAATTCATATTCGATTCTGGAATTTTTAATGGAATTTGATTTCAGGTTGCAATTGGGATGCAGATTTGTTAAAATGCATTAAAATTAGAGAGGTCCCATAACTGTTTGCAATAAGACATTTTGAATGATGACTTGACAAAGTTTGACAGAAGTTTGAAAGTTCATAGGCATTACAGACGAACTGATGGATGGTTGGATGGTGGATGAATGAATAGATTAATATGTAGACTATTAATATGTAGACTGTATGAACAGATGGATTTATAAATATGATGAATAGGTAAATGGATGGATTGATGGATGCATGAAAGAAGAAATTGATTGATTGGTTGGTTGGTTGATTGATTGATCAGTAAGTTATTAGGACCAGGATTGAAGAAGACTTTCCACATAATGCATTACCTGTGTTGAAATTCTTTAAAATGCAATTCAGTAAAATGCTTCCTGTTATTTGAATTCATATTCCAGTTGAACTTCCTGTTGCAAATTTAATTCAAATTCACAAGCACGGGTTAATTAATTTAGACCAGCATAATCCAGAAATAAAATCTGTGATGTGTGGTTGCACACCACCATATTATTGATCTTATTATATACTAGAAAGTTCTCCTCCTTTGGCAAAACTGACAACTAAAGGCATTAATTAAACGACAATAAGTTATTCACAGTAAACACTGAATTAGTGCATTTCAAATGTATTTCCAGCACTTTCTCTCTTACGTATACACAGACATTGTTCGGGGACAAAGCAGTAATGTTACTGCCCATGTGTCCCAGACCGCTCTTGTTTCTGGTTTGTTCTGTGTGTGTTTTCATGTGTGAATGCTTGTGTGTCTGTGTGTGAGAGAGAGAGAGTTGCAGATGGGGATTTGGAGAGATGATTTTGGGACCTGTGTATTTTGTCTTATTAAAGATTTAGGCGCTCCGCTGACTGACTGCAGGCTTTACATAAACACTGACCCGAACTGCTGTCACATACAGATTAAAATTACATCATCTGACACCAACACCCTGGCAGAAAACGTAAATAGTTTTGTGGGATGCTGTATACATACTGCTTTGAAATAAATGTGTTCATGTGAAAGCATCTGTTCCTGTCACCCAGTAAGTGAAAATAACTACCCCACAGCAACCAACCCACATCAAACTCTTCCTGCCTGGAAGGCAGAATGATGCTCAAGACATCATGAAGATCCTGTATCCTTGTACAGTAATGTTAAAGGGGTCATATTTTACTATTTTGTTGCCTTTAATTTTTCACATATCAATTTTCCACCATTTTAATACTGTGCCTTTAAGATAGACTGATAGAACAATAGACAGAACAATAGATATATGAATGGACAGAAAGGCAGAATGATAAATTGACGGATGGATATGGATGGATGGAAAGACTGAATGACAGAAGGATGGCTAGATAGACAGAACAATAGAAAGACAGATAGATGGATGGAGGGCTGGATGGGTAGAAAGGGAGAATGATAGAACAATGGAAGGACTGACAGAACAAAAGATGAATGTATGGATAGACAGATAGACAAAATTACAGAACAAGACATGAATGGATAGATGATTAATCAATAAAAGAATGATAAAACAATGGATGATGGATAAACAGACATAATGATATAAGTATTGCTGGATGAATGAATGGATATGATAGAATGATGGACGGATAAATTGATAGACAGACAGAACAATAGAATGATAAATAAATAGGGGAAAAAACACTTTGTGCTCAACTCAAACCACTTTCTTTTGCGATTGTTAATAATTCTCTTAACACCCCCCCCCCTCCAATTATGCACAATTATATGATTAGTTGCATTGTATTTCAGTGTAGAGGTAGAAATCAAGAAGGATATTTTATAGACAGAATGAAAAAAGAAATGAAGAGAGCAGATAGAGAAAATGCAAAATGGAGGCATTATTAGAGGCCAAGTAAAGAAAATGAAAGCTATTTCATGTAGTGGAAAAGAGAGACATATGGAGAGTAGGACAGAGAAACACTATTACTGTTTGTGTGTGTATGTGTGTGCCTGAGGCAGATTAGACAAGCTGTGTTTCTCTCCTCATACATTCACCTCTCATTCCAAACGCAGATGGATGACAGTATGTCCACTTCCATCACACACGCACACATATATATACCATGTAAACAAATATCTGCAGTTGAAGTGTGATGTTATTGCTTCCAGTGGTTGATCAGAGATGTGAGATGCAATGCACCACACATGGTGTGTGTGTGTGTGTGTGTGTGTGCGTGTGTCCAGATCTTCAGATCGACTCCCTGAGGAAAATGTTTATTGCTCAGAGTTTGCTCGTTCATAGCTTATAGTTCAGGAAAGTTTTTAGTTGTTACTTTAGATATGAGCTCAGATAATTTTCCACAAAAAGCCAGTTTTCCATTCCACTGCTCTGCTTTTCCATTGTTTTTCTATGTAAACATTCTAGATGGACATGTTTAACTGTCATATGGTATTCTGAAGACACCGTGCTCAAATTAAAGCATTTAATATTTTAATAAACTCATTTCTAGACAAAGCGTCTTGTGATTTTTTTTTTATTTATAAAAAAATGCATTATGTGTGAATGGCCCCTTGGAGTATAGAGCTGTAAAATTCATGCAGATAATTTGGCCTTTTTAAATTTGGAAGATTTTGATGAATTTAATTCATCATGAAATCTCTTTTGATTGAAGTAAATGAGCAAATCTGAACACAATTTAAGGCAGTCAGCACAGTTGACATTTAGGGCCCTATCTTGCACCCAGCGCAATTGACTTTGTACACCGACGCATGTGTCATTCCTATTTTGCACCCGCGCAAAGCGCGCTTTTCCCTCCACAGAAGCACGTCGCTAAACTAGTGAATGAACTTGCGCTCCCTGGGCGGTTCAGCGCATAAAAGGAGGCGTGTTCCGGCGCAAACAATCCCTGGTGCTATTTTGCTGTTCCATTAAACAATTGCGCCACTGACCAGAAAAAACCTAGTCTAAAGTCAGTGGCGCGTTGCGCGTTGTTCATTATGCTATTTTAAGGGCGCATGCTTGACCATAATGTATAGCGTGCACAACGCGAATACACTTTGCTCATGTAATCTACACAGATGCAACAGTTATTTTTGCAAATCATAAACTGTTACACTAAAAAAAAATATTAACACATGAGATGACGGAAATCATTGTGGTGTGCCACGAAGATGTGAAAAAATAGGCATATATCTAGCTTACAAATTATTCAGGCTAATTGTAGTAATTAAGGATCAGACCTGTTTGCCCAATAGTGGCAAGACATATAGGCTATGTAAGGACATCTGACAAATATGTTTGTCCGTCAAGACCCAGGAAAAAAATCGATGAAACAATTGTGGCTATTTCCTCCCACGCCTGTTTAACCGACGCAATTTTGGGTGGGTTTCTCCCATCCCCATACAACACAACTTCTCTGTCTTTCACTGCTCTTACAAGAACATCAGTCTCCTCGGCTGTGAACCGCTCCTGGCGTGCGCCTGGTAAATACTCCATATTAATAGCAATCCATAATGGAACTTGTGCACCTGCTTTTAAAGGGAATGTTGGATGACGCTCTGATTGGTTTATTTCACGTTACGCCCAAACCACACCTATGAATAATGAAGCTACTTCAGACCAACCCATTTTAGATTTGCGCCGGGCGCAAGAGCCATTTATCCCGCCGGGAAAATAGCAACAGCGCCGAGACCCGCCCACAAAGTTACTTGCGCTTCACGCTTTGACACTTGCGTTTCAGATCGTTTAAATAGGGCCCTTAATATTATTAATTAGCTGTAAGTAATAGGATTTGCTTCAGGAACCAGATTATTTTCTGGTCTTCTGAATGGCGACCTAGTATGTTGGGTGACCAAAATGATCATGTTCGTAAAGCATTTAAATGTTTTAAAGCTGCGGTAACTTTTGACGCTCTAGCGGTTAATAAACAGAACTGCTTGCGTCTTGCGGAAGAACTACTTCTCTCTGTTTATGTCTTCGCGGTACCCCCGAAGCAATCTAAAATAGTCCGAATATAAACACTTATTATAGGTGCACCCTAGTGATTCAGGACAAGCTAAAAACACGGTTTGGAAAATGGATTCATGGTGTACTCGCTTATTATATAAATTTTTCTACATTTTGAACACAAACAAAGTTACGGACCGCAGCTCTGATTGGTTGTTTCTTACCGGGAGCGGTCTGTAACTGCAAATGGCAATAGGACCACTGGGAGGAGCCAGAGGAGCTTGATTTTTTTCACAGATTATCTGTCTCATATTCTACTGTCAGGACATAATGACAGGTTTAACAAATATGTACAAAATATTTTTTTTACAAAAGTTACCTACTGCAGCTTTAAAGGGATAGTTCACCCAGTAGTTAAACTAAGTAGGACCAACAATATACATAATGTGAAATTAATATATAGTTTACTCACAAATGCTTATGTGTTTGTGTCTCATATAGTGATCTACTGAAAATTCAGCATCATATATAATCGATCAATCAGTGTTTTAACCACTGAAAGAAATCAGTGGCTTGTAAATTATGTCACATATCACTTTTTTTTTTTTTTTAAGTCCAATTATCTGGGCTATGCTAGTCACATTAACTTCTTATTACTGAAAGTCAATGCTATTTTCTCATTTGTTTCTCATGTAAAAGATTATATTTAAAATATAACTGAGAAATCCATTAGGTTCATGAGCTATGAAAGAGCAACTTTTGTGCCACAAAGCAAATGAATTTCCCTCTGGGTTTTGATTAGCACATGTACTCTGTACAAACACTTCACCTTCCTAAAAGTCAAGTATGTGCAAATCAGCATGTGCATTAACAACCGTTTTACTCATACAAGCTCATCTGCACACACTTTTTCTCTATTTCCCGGCTAGTTTGATGGTCATTGCAGATCCTTGTGTTTTGATTGGTGATTAGCCCGTAAAATGGCTCGAGTGCTCATTATATTTCTAGATACACACACACATTCTCATTTATCTCATCACTCTGATTTCCTCTTTTGTCCCATCTTCTCTGTCTCTCCTCGTTCTTTTTGTTTTCTTTTTTGGGTGGCACTACTGCTTTAATCCTTCTTTCAGGATTTATCTCCACTCATGAAATGACAAAATCCCTCCTTTCTTTTCTCTTATTTTTCCTCCTGTCATCCGTTCAGCACCTGATTAGGAAGAATTACTTGGCATGTCAGCTCATTTTTTCCTGTTCATTGTACTTTTCCTTTGTGTGTGATAAGAAATAACTAGCACACATAGACTGGATTTGCTTTCCAATAATAAAATGTTTCCTATAGTGAATATGAGTGTAAAATTACAAGAATTATCTTTAATAATTCTTATTATGAATTAATATTTAATTATTTTGATGTTAGATTAGAGATTATAGCTTTGAACCTTAGTATTTTTTCAATTTCGACATATTACGGACAGTATGGGTTTTATATATACAGTACTGTATGAACAACATATTCATAAGGTAAAATATTAAAACATGACAGTTAGGTTTATTTGAAGAATATAAAGGCATCACCACTGTTTTGAAGTATTGTTTTTCTGGCATGCTGAAAAAAAATGGCGTAGAAGTAATTTTAACTCAAAAACTGCTAATAATTTAACAAATTGAATTATACATGAAATTTTGAAGTAGAAAAGCTGAAAACTTGTATCTTATTGAATCTTTTTTACAGATACTATATATGTATTTATCTATCTATCTATCTATCTATCTATCTATCTATCTATCTATCTATCTATCTATCTATCTATCTATCTATCTATCTATCTATCTATCTATCTATCTATCTATCTATATATATATCTATATATATATATATATTTTTTTTTTTTTTTTTTTTTTTACAGAGTTATGCCATGGAATGTGATAAGTTTAAAATGTTTAAGACAGGGTGTCTGTTGGAGTTACTGATTAATGTATGATTTGTTTTTCTAATGGAAATAGTTTTAAATAATTAAAGTATATTAGCATCTCTACATGTCTCAGCATGTGAGTTTTTTGTCTGTGGCCACTTATATTCTCAAATTTGTTAGTAGAGGTCATGTGGATTGTTTTAGCTGATATGGAGTGTTTGTGGATGTTTGTTTTCATGCGTGTGTGTGTGTGTGTGTGTGTATGCAACCCTCTCCCACACACTGCAGCCCAAATCACAGAGACAGAACCACTCGCATCCCAACTCACTGTTACTATGGAGACGAGAGGCCAGTATTGACTGCAGAGCAAGTTGCTATGGAAACACTGGATGCCTACTGGGAGGGGGCCACCATTAATTAGAGCCAACGAGAGACAGATAGACAGGACGAGAGACAGAGAGAAGACGACAGTTTCTGTTGAGGTTGGAGCTGGGCACAGTGTATACAGTCAGAGCAGGTTCTGTCCAATTTTCAGGGAGGTGCTGCCTCGCGTTCTGCACGAATGGATTATAGCAGCATCTCTCTTGCTATCTTACAGCTCTTTCAATGCTATTCCAACTGTAGAGCCATTATTTTTTAGTGTATACTCTTTATTTTTCTTTATTTATTGCTACTGGAATGCTTTTGTATGGTCCCCCATAAACATTGACATATATAATTTACTGTTAAAAAAATGTGGGTCATGTGTGTGTGTGTGTGTGTGTGTGTGTGGCCATATTACATTGATCATTAATAATGTTATGATTTTTTAATTCAAATGAAGGCTGTTTTGAACTTTCTTTTTATCAAAAAAAAAAAAACTTTATTACTTTTCTCACAAAAATATTAATCAGCACAACTGTTATTAGCATTGATAAAAAACAGAAATGTTTCTTGACCATATTTGAAGGATTTCTGAAGGATTTCATGACACTGAAGACTGGAGTAATGGAACAGCAGGAATAATTTAATTAATTTAAATAGTGATAATATTTCAAATGATTACTATTTTTACTGTATTTTTTTCACATCTTTAACCAAAATAAATACAGCCTTGCAGCCTTGGAAAGAGACTTCTTTCAAAATATTTCCTATATGAATATATTACCATGTTTTTTGACACAATTTCATGGGAATATCATGGTTTTTATGATAGTAATATCATGTTAGTATAGGAATATCAAACGCCTTGGAAAGACCATTGTATATAAATATGGCAAACATACACATACCAAAATAGCTTGCAGATAATATTTTAATACAGTAAATTAAATCTGATACAATATTTACATGATACTCCCAAAAAAGCCGTGGTGCATAACCAAGCCAAGGTACTTTTTTGCACTTCACTTACAAACAGGTGCCAAAAAGGAAAATGAATGATTTAAACAGTGTTATGTTTTAAGTTTATCATGGTATCACTATGGTAGACTAGGAAGTATGATGGAGTAAAAACTGTGGTACATTAAAATGTACATTACCATGGTATTACAATTTCAGTTTGATGAGATATATCAAAGATATACCATGTCCAGAGAAGAAAATATTAGAATACAGCAGTGCATATGTGTGTGTATGTGTATGTGTGGCATCTATAATCTTGTAGGGCAATACCAGGTCTGCGTGTCTAATCTGCCAAATGGAATTGGTTTTAAGTATGATGTCATTGTTGTTGTGATTACAGTTGTCCCTTTTGTGATGTCAAGCCTCTCCAGCCAATCAGAACATGCCAGCTTAAGTCCATGTGGAGAAAACAAAGCAGGTTTGCGTCAAATTATTAGACAAATACTAATTTATGACAGCGGTTAGGATTACAGTGAGGGTTAAGGACATGAGTGTGTGTATTTAGTGCAGTCATTTGGTAGTTCATTGAGGTTTTCTGATGCTGTCATTAGTTTTTATGGGCTGTTTTTGTAAACATTATGAGTCAAAGCCGAATATTAGCACACAGATGAACTTTCCTGATATTGCGTCAGCACAGCACTGCAGTAGAGATGGCAGTGAGTTTCATACAGTGAGTCTCTCCCTCTATCATAGTTGATATGCTTTACTTGAACAGTTTTTCTCTGTTCAGTCATGATGTCTAATAGGGTTTTAGGACTACAGACTCTTCCCACTGAAGCTGAGAATGAAGGCATCAACAGTAAACTTAGTTATGAAGGATGTGGGTGTATTTTTCCAAGTGCTCATCAAATTTTGTAGACAAGTGTCATCAAAATAGTTGCATTGGTCTCTCTTTTCTCTCTGCATAGGGAGTTGCTGAGTATGCAGAGCAGATTAGATTTGAATGCTAAGCAGAAAATATCATATTACTTAATCCTATATAAACAGAGTGTTATGAAGTGTCATGTTTATCCTTTAGGAGATCTACATGGAGAAAGTCCATTAGCATTCCTGTTCATTTCAATGGAAGTTGCCCAGCACTCTGCACACAGTTGACATGGTTGCTTTTGAGTCAATCGCTGAGCCGTAAAGGTCATGTGACTACTCATTCTGGAGCTGTTGGGAAATTATATCATAAGAACATGCACAGTCCCAAAACTTTCATCAGCAACTATCCTGAGCTGTGACATTATTTGCACCAGAAAGGGAAAATGTTCATGTTCATGTATCTGTTACACTAGTAAATATATGAATTTAAAATGATTGAAGTTGTTCCTATAGCCGCAGTGCCTTTTTCTGATTGGCTCATGCACACTTCCTGGCTTAGATTATTTAAAAATGACTAAAACTGAATTCATATATACATGTTTTTCTTTGTGTGTGTGTGTGTGTGTGTATGAGAGAGAGAGAGAGTCAGGCTAACCAAGACTTGTCATTTGCACTTATATATTGTTGCTCTTTTGTTTGACTCCTTTTATTGTCCTTTTTGTAAGTTGCTTTGGATAAAAGCATCTGCTAAATGAATAAATGTAAACGTAAATGTATATATATATATATATATATATATATATATATATATATATATATATAATTTTTTTTTTTCAGTTTTTTTTTTCAGTTTTTATGATTTTGTGTTGTTTGTGTTTGTTTTTATTTTATTTTGTTACATTGTTTTTTATTTTGTTTTGCCAACAGGCAAACACAACTCTAGTTATTTTTGCAGTTATGTTTGTTGCCACTAGTGGTGCAGATATTGCACACTGTTCCTTTAATTATTTCTGTAGATTTTTCACAGTGTTCCTGCAGCTTTCCCAGATGGCACTCTGTGTTTGTGTGTGAGTGTGTGTCAAGGTGCACAACCTCACACTTGAGAAATGTGTCTGACATTAAATTGATTTTACAATCTCCCTACCAAACCACACCAGTCCACTGCTGGGGCCATTACTCCAAGTTGTTGAGTGGAATACAACACTGTCCTCCCTCTCTCTCTCTCTCTTGCTCTCTCTCTCTCACACACACACACACTCACACACACACACACACACACACACAAATACAGAGATAGCTCACTAATCTATGTTCCACATGCTTATTACCCTTAGCCAGCGACAGTCACCTGTATTATTGTGGAAAGATAGCTTATCAATCTCTCACATAACACACACACACACATTAGACTATCTCCTCATCAGAATCATGCTGACAGAGTGTAATGTAGTTTAGAGACTGCTGAGTGTGGAGTAGAAACAGATTTTCTGGAGTTTTCCATCTCATTAAAGGCCTGGCCAAGGTCACCATCCTCTCCTGCTCTGTCTCTCTCTCTCTCTCTCTCTCTCTCACTCGCTTGTTCTTTCTCTCAGGGGAAAGGTGAGCTGCATGCTGAGTGAGTTGTGTGTATTTGCTTGCTAATAAGAGTGTGTACGTTTTCTCTGTAGACTTGCAAATGATGCAGTGGAAAATAACCTTCCATGCTGTGTCTAAGATGGGAGCTTTAACTTTCCACGTTCAGGCGGGGTTGTTCTGAGACCCATCTGACTGCGCATGGGGCTGAACCAGTCGTTCATGACCTCTGCTCATTCACCTTGGCTGTTCCCATGGCGATGGGTAGCCTGCGGGATGCAGGTGAATGGGAGGAAGCCTGACGAGCATCTCTAGTGCTCTGATCGATGAGAGAGAACAGGAGTAAGCCTAGGATTGTTCTTTAAAAGATGCTCCTGTGGGATTTTGAGCCTACACACTCTCGTGGAGAAAAACAAGGAAAAAACACAAGTATTCATGGGTAGTTGACACATAAGTTAATATATACATTGCCTTTTGAAGTTTTGGGGTCGGTACGATTTTTTAAATGAAGAAGTCAGTTATGCTTGTCAAGGCTGCATTTATTTATGAAAAATATGAAAAGTAATATTATTATAATTTAAAGTAACTGCTCTATGTTTTAATGTATTTTAATTCCATTCATCAGTGTCACATGATCCTTCAGAAATCATTAAAATATGCTGATTTAATGATCAAGAAACCGTTCTTATTACTCTCAGTTTTAAAAATAGTTATGCAGCTTAATATTGTTGTGGAAACAGATTTTTCAGGACTCTTTAAAAAAATACATGGTTAAAAACAATCAGCTTTTTTTTTAAGCACATGTATTATAAAATGTATTTACTGTATTTAAAAATAATAATATTTATAGGGAGGTGTGGAATAATCCCTGGGCCATTGCCATGAATAAAAAAAATATTTATTATTATTATCATTTTTTAAATGTGGTATTAATATTTCTAATCAAGTCTTTCAATGAATTTGGGGTCATAAAAGCTAAACATAACATTGTAAAATAATTAGAAAAATGCTATTTTAAATTGTTTTCAATTCAACGTGAGAAATTTCTTCATTTAGAATATGGGATTTCATTTTCTGCCAGGTGAAAAAGCACAAGCACATAATAAGAAAATATAAAGAAAAGGTGGTAAAAATTATCTGATGATGCATACTTCTTGATAATCGCCTCATGCCTCGCATTACCACCTGCACCTGCACTCTCTAGTGCCTCCACAGACAGACAGAGTCACAGTTGGTGAGTATGGGTATCTGAGTTTATGTAACTGCCTCAGCCGGTCCGTCTCAGCGCAGAGATGGGGGAGGGGGGCGCAGATGCAACCGTATTATTTTCTAGTTACATAATATTTAGTGTATGAAGAGCTGGCAGCAGTGACCAGAATTTCAATGAGATTTATTTTATTTTTTGGCTCTTTGCTCTTCATTTTTAAGGACACCACGCACACACTCAGACAAGAACACATGTACACACTATGCTGTCTGAATCCTCTCAAAGCCTCTCTGCTTTCTCCAGAGGACTTCATGTCAAGTAAGGTTGACTGAGCCTCACTTTCATTGCACAAGGTGAAGATGGATGGACAGTGATTTGATCTCTGCCTCTCTACAGGCAGCTGATATAAGTGTACTTTTTACATTAGAGCTGTACTTCTGTGCGCTCCTTCTTGATTTTTCATGAAGAGCTCTTTATAAATCTGTAAATCACTTTCTAAAAGTGTTGTGTATAACCGTGTTTATTTGGTCATTTACTATGTTAATACCATGGTATTTTTTGAATCCCATGTAAAATATATAATCATATACCATTACAAAAAGTATTGTGGGGGTATCATGACACAATGCTGGTATTAGAAAGAAGCACTTTGATATATATACCATGGAATTTAAATAAGGTACTTGCAAAATATAAAAGAATAGCATCACTATGATTAATGGAGTAAAACTTGGTTATACTATACATATTACTTCATGGACAGTTTAGTCTTGCACATAGAAAAAAGTTTTGGTTTAACTTTATCTTACTGTGTTCTTTTTATATATATTGTTTTAAATATAATTTTTTCCTGTGAATTTTCAGCATCATTGCAGTAGTTTTCAGTGTTACATGATATTTCATAAATCATTATTCTGATTTGTTGCACAAAAAACATTTATTAATTATTATTATTATTATTATTATTATAAGTGTTGAAAATTAGCTTCTTAATTTTTATGTTGTGTAAATGTTGTGATACTTTTTTCAGTATTTTTTGATGAATGCAGAAGTCAATTCAAAAGAGCAGCATTTATTTGAAATAAAAAAAACATCATAAATGTTTTTACTGTCACTTTTGAGGAATTTAATGCATTCCTGCTGAATAAAAATATTAGTTTCTGACCCCAAACTTTTGAACGTTAGTGTACTTCAGAGAATCTTAGTAACATCTCTTACCAATTACAGTATCATGGTAGTTTTTTTTTTTTTTTTTTTAAGGTAATTGAATAGTCCAAAAAGAATACCATTCAGAGACCAGAATACCATAGCGACTCTATGTATTAATAGTAAGCAAGCACCTTGAAATTATTCAGAACCCCTTTGCAAACATCCAGAAAGTGTTCACAGAAGAAGCAGCGTTATGCAGATAATTGTTTGTTCTGACATTTTATGTGATGGGACCTTTAGAAACGGGCCCGACTTGATTATCTCATTAAAATCCCGTCTGATTTGCCCCAGTCACCTGTGCTAGTGTTTGTGCATCCCCGCATGGCTTTTGAGCAAGAGATGTTTCCATAGCAACATGTTTCTATAGCAACTGGATCACAGTGGTTGCTGGAGGGTGAGCATGACTCATCCTGCTGAGGGGGGTTTAGAAGAGCCTTCGTGCCAAAAGCTACCAAAGTTTACTCTGATATAGTTCTAACAGCTGTGACTGTGTTTCAGTCACTTTAGACAAAAATACCATGGTATTACCATTAAAATACAGCATGGTAAACATACTCTGAGATGATACAGTGATGGTATCAGCTACTGAAATTCATTAACAATGTGTTTTTGGACATGCCATTTATTTTGGTACCATGGTACTTTTCTATAAGGTTTTACAGTTTGTTTTTATTTATGGCAGACATTTGTGGTTTGTTTTAGAGTTTCTCTGTGTTGAAGATTGTTATATGAAATTATTTTCTACTAATTAAATCTGAGAACAGTGAAGGTTTCCTAAATTAGACTTGTGTTTTCTCACTGCATCTGCTAAGCTTCAGTCAGGTTTTGTTTGGAAAAAGCAAAAGAAAGAGAAGAAATGACTGACTTGCTTTCAATTTTGCTGTTCGAGATCCAAACACAGCCAAATGGTCTATTTATGTTCCTTTCGGCTTCGTACACAGAAACACATTATAATGAACTGTGAGCATCCTGGTTTTGGAACAGCTGAGTATTTTGTGTGTGTGTGTGTGTGTGTGTGCGTATGTGTGTGTACACGGCAAACAGATTTTAGTTTTGTGTTTGGCAGCTGCCATCACTGAGCAGATTTCCCAGTCTGCTTTGATTCGTATTAGTGCCCAGATTGTGAGCGCTGAAGTCTTAATTATAAGCAAAAACAAGCTCATCTCGTTTGATTTCCCACTTCTCAAGAGGACACACTATCAGGAGATCAGAGAGTCAACAACCTTATGCTGAACTGGTTATTTGTGGGTATTTAAAGTCTGTGTTCGTACATGTTCATTCAAATCCTCATTCCTGTGTGTCTGCAGAGGCTGTGGAATCAACTGAGGCTGTAACGTTATAAACGTTATAATAAGGCCTGTTAATGTAATTTTTTATGTACTGTATAACTGTTGTCAACCCTATAGTCAGTTTTATTTGCACTACTTTGTATTTTATTTGCAGTATGCAAATGCTAACTGGGTCTGAGGTTTCTGTGAGTAATGTTGCGTATGAGACATTATATATATATATATAAAACTTGTTTGTCCCCCTTATTAGGCAAAGCTCAAGGGAAGTGTCAGTATAGTCTTAACTGAGGTCAAAGGTCAAGAGAAGCCTCTGTGCAAATCTTATTTTTAGAATATAATGCTAAAAACAAATGTCAACATTGTAATAGGATCAAAGTGTCAGATTCTTAATTTATGATTACACTTTTCGGTAAATTCAATGGCAATTTAGCAGAGGATTTGGATTGCAGTCCAGATGTTTTCATCGTCTGTAAATCCTGCAGTGTGCCATAGCTGACATCATGATAATCGGTTGGCAAAGATCAAACCAAGCAGGTGTTCAGGTCTAGGTCATAGTAGCATATGACCTTTGACCCCTCAGATGATCTTTTTTTATCCCTGTTCCGGAAAAGCAAAATAATTTTTTATCTAACACTGTTAGTTAAGAGAAATATAGCTACAAACCAGCTTCCACATATACAAAACCTCTGTGATCATCTTACCTGGTATGAACGGTCTATTATATTAAAAAAAATTTATCCAGCATGGGTGACAACTTCTATATTTGTTTGTTTTAACTGATTTGATAATTATTGATTTATTAAAACTGTTTATTTAAAACATATAAAAAAAATGATACATATATACATATATTGCCAGTGTTCTCTAAAAATTATTACATCACAGCTCAGCGTTACAGCATACATGGGTAGTTCAGAGAGATATTATGTGATAATACGAGTCAGCTGTGAGACCATGTATGGATGTCAGTGCTGTCAAAATTATGGCCCAGGGGTTATTCCACACCTGCCTAATCTTTCTCTCTCCCCTTCTGTGGCTTTATTCCAGGACCATTAATTTTCCTGAGTGACTGTCACACGTCAGTGTGCGTCTGCCTGACTTGGTAATCTCGGGGTCACTTGACTCCTGTGTCAGCGTCCAAGGACGTTCTGTCACTGAGCTTTTTGTGTGTGTGTGTGTGTGTGTGTGTGAGAGAGAGAGAGAGAGAGAGAGAGAGAAAGTGATAGCAAGGGGGTTTGCATGACCGGGACCTGCTGGAATGGAAAATACCATCCACGATCCATCACAGGACAACACAGGGGGAAACCCAGAAGCCCTCCTGCGACGTGCAGCCAAAAAGAGAGTGTGTATTGGGATATTGTGCTTGATGTTTGGAAATTCACACAGTTGTGCGGCCCAGAATAGATACCTAAGCTGTTAACATGAGTCTGGTTATAGTAAATCAGCCTTGATTAGCATGAATCAGGAATATTGATGTTTCACGACTGATCTGAAATCAGTCTGCAATCAGCCTTACACAGTTTCTCAGGCTCACATCTGAATAACATGGCCAGATATGCTGATCCCAGACCAGTGGTTATGTCTGAAGTTCCCCTTGCAGATTAGAGCAGGTCACCAGACTCCAGACGCATAGTCATGTTGTTTAATTAGTTTTTATCATGACACAGCTTTGAAAAGCTCTACTGATAACATTGTGTGTGGAAGAGAGAGGCAGACCATATTCAGAGTGTTTGGCTTGAGGTTTCGGGCTATATTTATTCATGGCTTCAAAGTGGAACCTTGGTTCCCAGAAAGGGTTTTCCATACAGATATGGCTTGGAGTTCACATTCTCTCTCTCTCTCTCTCTCTCTCTCTGCAGTGGTGTTAGCAAACAGGTTGTAACCAAGCATCGTCTGTGTTGAGGTTTATAGATAAACAGTTTCCATGGAGACCACCTTGTGTTTTGGCAGATTTGTGTTGGATCGTTTGCTGTAACTTATTTAGCCAGTAAATCAATAGTAAAGCTGTTTGTCAACAAGTTGTGTAAATAGTTACTAAATGAAACGTGTTTTAACTTTCCACCATGTCAGAGGTGCACCAAACAACTGTTTCTTTGCTTTGGTATTAAAATAAATCATCTTAAATGTTTCTGTGTAGTGTGTTTGAGCAAGATCCATACAGAATGTCTTTGTTTTTTGTGTGTGTGTGCATGCGACTGTACAGAGAACATTTAAGATCAATCACAGCTTCCCTTCTCACTCGAAAGAGGATTGACTGTTTCACCAGGATCCAACAGTCTCTATATATCCTCATCATTTATAGTTCCAAAGCTTGGCATCAGTAAGAATGTTTTTAAAAGAAGATTGTAAAATATAAATACGTATAAAACGCTATTATTTAAATAATATATAAAAGCTTTTTTCTATTTTAATATATTTTGTTAAATATATGAAATGTCAGAAGCCATTACTCTAGTCTTTAGTGTCACATAATAGTTCAGAAATCATACTAATATGCTGACTTGGTGCTCAAAAGAACATTTCTTTACGTTATTAGTGTTAAAAATGTATTTTTTATTTATCCAGTCAATGGAATCCAAAGTTGTTTGGACCCCATCATTCTAAAACCTTTTTCTTTTCTGTGTTCCATAAAACAAAAGAAAATCATATAGGTTGTCGACATACTGCTCTAAGCAAAAGCATGCTGTTGCTGCAGATTCAGTGGTAACATTAGTGATTGCCATCCCAGGGGCGTCCTCAGGGCTCCCAGACACACTGCCCCATATATTTAGTGCTATCCACTCAAACACACACACTCTCACTCACACACTTACTTTTGCCCTATTTACCTAGTGCCTTTAGCAGCTGTAAGTGTCGGGTTTTCAATAGTCACATTTTTCCTAGAGATTCAAGGATAATTGTCTAGAAATTATTTAAAAACATAATTTTGGTCATGTGTTGTTTTTGAATATGTGATTTATATATACATATACTGTCCCTAAACTATTTAACAGTAGTGTATATTTATGTATTAAATGAAATTTATATGTATTTATAACATTTATCTTGACCTCATCTATCATCTTGTTTTTTTTTTGTGCCTTTTCTGCACAATTATTCACAATGCTGACTTTGAATTTGTTCAGAAGAAAAAGTCTTTAAGGCTGCCTACTGTCTAGCTTGGCTGCTTACTGTTTTAACACTGTTAAATTGGTGCTGTCATAAGAAGTATAAATAGGAAATCACATGCCCATGTGATAAGAAGTTTCCCACTAAAGAATGTATTCGTGAGAATTTGTGTGTTTTGGGTGAAGTGTTGATGGAATGTGGACATTTTGCTGATTTGTTGACAGTTACATCACATAGAAATTTTTATCATGCCTTTTATTTAAATAACCCTAAAAATACAGGTTGAATTTTATGTACAATGTACATGCAAAAATGCCCATCTTATATGCATGTAAAAAGATAGGTAGTATTTCACACAATGTGTGCTCTTCTTTAGTGTTACATCTTGACCCAATTGAATTACTTTTTTTTTTTTTTTGCAGTGTGGAAACTTTTATTTCCATGGCAACCTTGTGTAGGAAATTGCCAGAGATTTGGAAAAATGTTTTCAGCCAAGTAATTTGAAGAGCTCATAATAGACAAAAACTTGAAGCATCCCACCACTTGGCAGCAGAACATCCACCCAAACCTCCATGTCTCTGATTTTAAAAACACAAATAAGATTCAGACAGATTCCAGACATTACTGATGATCAGGAAACTGATGAATGATTTTCGAACCTTTTTGCATCTTGTATGTCATATCAAAAGGCCAGTGGCACCAGTCTGTCTGGTTCCATGGCTGCTGGCAGCCAATTAGAGAGGCTGTTCAGCTTGTATAATTAAAGATATGTTATGTAATGGCCAGGTGCTGAGAAACAGATTGAGAGAATAAATCATCTTCTCCACTCATTTGTTTGTTGGCAGGATCTGACATGGTAGTCAAAGGCGATCCGGTGCATTTAGTTAATTGCAGAAATCGATATGCTGGAACAGCTTTAATCAGAATCTAGCAATCAGTATTTACAAATCACACATAAAGGCACTAAAGCATTAGCTCTGACCCAGCCTACACTAAATACCATACACACACACACACACACACACACACACACACACACACACACACACACACACACACACACACAGACAGATGTGCAAGCACATACAAATGCATGAATGAACACAAACATATGCACACATGCGCAAACATGCATTCTGCCACTCAAAGTCAATAATGTGCATCTGTGGGTGATGAATGTATGATTTATGTGGTTTGTTCTCAGTATGCCTTCATTCAGAATGTTCTGGAAATTAGTTTGCTCACTCAAACACATATATTTTGCTTGCTGCAGGGGACACTGGAGTTTTATAAGAAACCTTTGTGTATTTTAAAGGCATTGACTGCATTTGCCAAAATGTGCATTATGCAACAGACCTTACTGCAGAGAATTAGGGCTGCACAATTTGAGGATAAAAAAAAATAATAAAAAAATTGTGAATTTGCTGATTAAAGCTTGCAATTTAATATTTAATATTTTTGTGGTAACACTTTGCACGTTCCTTTTGTTAGCATTATTCAACGTAAACTAACAATGAAAAATACTTGTAAAACATTTAATAATCTTGGCTATAGTTGATTCCAGCATTTACTAATACATTATTAAAATAAAAAGTTGCATCTATTAATGTTATTTAATGGACTTGAGCTAAGACAAACTAACAATGAACAGTTTTAATTAACTAACATTAACAAATATTAATAAATACTGTAACAAATGTGTTGCTCATTGTTAGTTACTAATTACTGTCTCGCATAATCAATGCACTTAACTTGACTTTTTAATTCCAGTGTGACAAATGAACTAGCAGTATTAGGGCTCTTTCTTGGCTTATTAAATAGTAGGGATTTTTACAAAATATTGTTTATTTCTTAGAGGATAATTGTGAGGTCATGCAACAACAACATAGAATGTATGGTTGAAATGTTTGTTCTTTGTACACACAGTTCACATTATTGTTACAAAATAGTGGAAAGTATATACTACTCAGTAGTAAGCAGTACTCTAGTATTCCATTCCTAATGTTCTATATAAACCATATCTCATTTTGAGAATGTTTATAAAAGTTTTGGGAAGTTTAACTACTGTAACCTGAGCGATTTTGTCAGTAAAGTATGGCGGCGTTAGAAACACCAAATCAGAACTCAGTTCCAGCCTCAGTGCCTCAGCTTCTCTGAAAACAGTGTTCATAAACTCAGCCGACTCTTATTTCAGCAGGGACCGGCATTGCTGTCGAGAACTGATGTAGAGTACATGCAATCTACAAGTGTTAGTTATCTTACATGTGAGTGATAGTGATATTGATTAAGACAGACAGACAGATGATAGACAGACAGACTGATAAATACATGGATTAATTGATTAAAGGAAGTATGCCCTAAACATGGTAAATCACACAGTTAATTCTACATCTATTTAATCAAAGCAACAGCAAATAACCATAAAAGAGTGTCATGCTTATCTCTCATGGGCATGAGTAGTGTAAATTCTGCAATTAGGCATTGCAGCTCAAAAGCATCCAAACCCCTCATTTCAAAATCCAGGTCACAGGCTTCCGGCCTGCGGCCAAATCAGACATGCTGAGTGCAGCTTTATCAGAGCAGGAGCAAGTCTAACAAACTCCTCTGATGCTGGGACCCACGGCCTACAACCACAAAACCCGTGAGGAGTTCACAACATAAGAGTGCACGTATTGGAATTGTATATGATTCAGTATGCAGATTCAAATCTTTTGAATAGCAGTATGCTACTTTGTCACATACTTTCAATTTGCAGCTATTATAATTGTCAACTTAGAAATAAATGTAGTTGTTTTGCATTAAAATTAATGTTTCACAACAGAATTATTGTAAAATTACATTACTGATGATGAGTGATTTGCTGCAAGTACATCACGACACAAAAAGAGTTTGGAGAACACTGTCTACCATAAATTAAAGTTGTCTTTTTGTCCAATTTTCTAAATAGTTTTTTACTTCAATTAAAAGTTTGTAATGTTGAGATTCTCCTCATAGACAGTTGTTTGGTTTCATGAATTTATAATGCTTTAACAAAGACTTATTTTTTTAAATCCCAATGGGAAATGAATTATAACCAAATATGCGTACTATTTGCATACTATGTGAGCAGTATACATACTTTACAGATAGGACGAGTATAGTATTATGCCATTTTGAAAATATAAATGTTGCTGTTGGTTGCTTTATAATCTACAATCCAGATGGCTAGGTGATTAATTTAAGCCAGTTCTGTCCAACCAAAAAAAAAAAAAAAAAGTGGTAATAAGGTGAGAAATGTTTTTGAGTCTCTTAATTAACAATGGCTAAGCCAAAGACAGCAGCACCTTCTTTGCATAAAGACACATTGTGATCTGGTCTTAACTCGAGGCATTAGCCATAATGAGTGACTCATGGACTTCTGCTGCAGCTATGCGTTTGGTTAAGATGAACTGTTTATGAGCTCTGAGTTTAAGGGTGAACGAGTTCACATCATATAAGCAGAGAAGCAAGAAAAGGCTGATTGCATGTCTCTTATTTTTAACAGACTGCATCATGTCCTTAAAGCTAAAGTATTCAGCTTTTGTGCCACTAACGTCACCAAAGTAAGTTGCAAAATGATTTTATATATCAAAATGTTTCCCAAACACTTCATCTTTCTGTCAGTAGCTGGACAAACTCACACCATTGGTTAAGCTTATTTTGCTGTGTCGGGTTAGTCTGGATTCTTGAAAAACTTTTGTGGTGAATAAAAATATTCATTTCTTTAAAAAGAAAAATCTTACTGAGCCCAGACTTGCATATTGCTGTTTTTTGTTTCCTCCTGTTTTAATTAAACATTTTAATAATCACCTTGACGCACATTGCTCGTCTTTGTTATTGTTGATGAAACCTTTTGAAGCATTTTCGTCAGTAATTCCTTTGACGAGATGCACACTGGATAGATGGAAGCATTTTAACATTGCATAATTAACACACTTCACCTTTAATGGGGAAGGATGAATAAATGACCTCATCACCTGTGCGCTTTCACAGACTGTTAGTTTGATAATTGCGTCTCCTATAGAATTTGGCAGCTCTCAGTGGCCGTAAAGGATCTTGATTCCCTGAGGGCTGAGTGCTGGTATGACAGCTGTTAGCACACTAGAAATGCTGCAGTTACTGAGTGTCATCATTATAGTCTGTCCACAATTCTGTGTCGGTTGTCCACATAGACACACAAACACACACACATACATGCCCTTCGCTGCTGGACAGATGGTGGCTTTGAGCTCAGGGTCCTTGAAGGAGACACTCACGGTGGAGTAGAGAAAGAGCAGACATCGATATGAAGACGAGAGCATGCTGTTACTAATGTCCCTGGAGGATGCTGGGAGTTTGTGAAAGTACTGTAATTTCTGGCTGCTAACAAGCAGGAGGAAGATTCTAGGTCATAAAATTACACTTTTCTGCAACCTCAAATGCACGGCTCTGTGCACAGTTAGATAAAATTAAGTAGCGCTGATTTATTGTGTTTCTTTTGTGTGTGCGTGTGTGAAACATAAAGTTAGGTTGATTTTTTTTTAAATATGATGCTTTATAATAGACGGTATATTGGATATTAAAGAAACCTTTCTCACATATAAAATATTTTTGTCTTTCAAAACAACAAACCTTCCCCTACAAACAAAATCAGCATATTTATGTGAATCAGAAGACTGGAGTAATGATGCTGAAAATTCAACTTGAATTCCATTTTAAAATATATAAAAAGTTCAAATTGTAATACAATTTTTACAGTATAAGTGTGTTTACGTTATTTTTAAATAATTGCAGCCTTGGTAAGCATAAAATAAATGTTCAATACCAAAAAATAAATAAAATAAATAAATTCTTACAGACCCCAAATGTTTTAGAGGTGGTGTTATATGGCTGTCATCAGGTGTTTGTAGAAGCAACTTCGATTATAAAACTAATATTAATAACAGTATTCGTTTTAAATCAAGGCCACAGTATTCTTGGCCCTTGTTTCAGACGGATGGCTATAAAACTAATACGAAGTAGAAAACAGGTCTTTTACAGCAGTGGAAATAATAATTCAGTGATCACTGTAGACAAAGACGTAAACAGTCATTGGTTTAAATGACCTGCTTTTGAGTGTCTGTGGTGATGGCTTTGGATGGGAGCATAATTTAGTGAGCAGTTCACCATTAAATAGAGTGTTTTGATCTGAAGGTTAGATGTAATTTTGTAAGGCCCATATTGTGGGAAGTGTGTGATGCTGACATTATCCTATACAGTGGAGCGAGATAATTATTATAATGACAACAGTAATGCTGCGTGTGAGGTCAGAATTTACTGAAGAAAACCACGTCCTTCGCACATTCCTTCATATATCTTTTTGTGTCAAAGTAAATTGTTATTTCTCAATGCCTTTCAAACCTGTGACATTTTCCTACTGTTTTCATAGGATCGTTTTGTGCCAGAAAGAAACTGAAGCTTATATTTTAGAAGATACTTTACCATAGTTTTCAAACCTCTTTGCTTGCTTTCAATTCAAATGTGACGTGTTTTATGTGAGGTTTGACGTCAGTGAAGCCAAATGTGATCAGTTGACTTCAAACCCGATGCATGCAACACATCTTGAACACATCTCAATCTGAATTGAGTAAGAGACAGCAGGAAGATTTTAAGGGAATCTTTATCCACGTTTTGGACATATGGACTGCTTTAATGATACTTTTTTGTAATTTTTTGGAAGAGCTAAAACTCATAGTTTGAGCACATTAATCTAGGATGAAGTTGTGATCAGGTATCTAGAAAACATCAAACATAGAAAGAAAGTGCCACTCTCTCATTCCTGTTGGAGTTCTCAGTGGAAGTTTCTCTTTCAGTTCTCTCTTCTCTCACACTCTCAGTGGATTCCATGTTGACACCTTGAGGAGTGAATTATTCATTTCTTCAGGCAGATGAAGAATGGGTGGCTGGGGCACATGATGCACTCACACTCATGCACACACACTTACATACACAAACACTTAAATGTGCTCATGGACACATACAGAATACTGTACAGACACTTTTGTTCAAAAGTTTGGGGTCAGCATGATTTTTTTTCTTTTAAGAAATTAATATTTTATGCAGCAAGGATCTATTATATTGGTCAAAAAATACAGTAAAGAAAATTGTGATATTTATTTGGAACTAGTTATCCTAGATATGATCAGATCTCATAATGATAATATTCAGATTATCTGTTTTGAAACCTGGTGGCCATTTCATCTCATGTTCGTTAGAGACTCAACACTCAAGCAGAGAACATCTGGTCTATCAAGTATTATCACTATGGCAGCAGCTTTCACTACTTCATGTATGTTCTTCCCAAAGGGGAGGAGCTAAGCCCAGAGGACGCTGCACTTGAGAGGATACTGCGCAAGGAAGCGGAGGCTCCACCCACCGATGTAAACTTTCAGGAAGTGCATTCTGAGGACTTCCTGAGTTTATGACTTCCTGAGATCCTGTAATATTTTGAAATGACATGTTTGACTTTTATGCTACTTTATACTGATTTAGAATTGCTTCAGTATTTGGTCTTTCAGTATATTTTTTTAGGATGCTTGATGTGAATTTTTACTCTGTTCTGCATTTTCTCTCTCTCTTTCACTCTCTCTCTCTGGCCTATTTCTCTGTTCAATAGTCTTGATTGGTAGGACAAGGTTGAGTGCTTGACACCTGCACACTTGTTCAGAGATAAATCTGTCACAAATGCTTCTCAAACAACAAGCAAACAGACAGACAGAAAACAAACAGCCCTGCTGTGTGCCAGAATATGACAGACGTGTCTGCGCTCTTTTGGATGAGGAATGGCTGCAGTGAATTGGAGGAGGCCATTAATAAACCAGAAATCATTTATTTTTAATTTAGCTCTGGAATGTAATTACCGTCTATTTTTAAGACTTGAGGAAGGTGCCTGGATTTCAGAATAGCTTCCTGTGTGCCAGTGTGAACATAGATTGAAATGGGATTTTTTTTAAATAGTAAATAGAGGAATGTTATTCTTGAACCAGGAGAGACCAAAACACATTTAAAACCACACTATATTGTGGGTGGTTGCCAAGGTGTTATGAGTTCTTTTTAGAATGTTGCTAGGTGGTTGCTAAGATATTCTGAATGCAAAAGTGTACCAGTGTACATTAGTAGTGATTCATATATCAGTCGTTTCATAAATGTTCAGTTCACAGTTGAACGTGTCCAGATTGAATATGTTATCTGTGAAAGCTGATGATGTTTCACAGGTCTTTCCCTTTCATTGAAGCACTAAGCAATGACGTCATGTCAGGGATGGCATCAGATGGATGCTGGTGTCAGGTGAGCCGCACATATCAGGTGTAGATTTATTCTGTGATCGTATCCTCACGACATGCTGTGTAACGGTTCTTCAGGAACCCAGTGCTGCCTAAACACCATAAAGCTGCTGCAGAGAACTGGAGACCTTGATTAGTCTAATGGCCGATTATGTGTCATTTACCCCCTTGCAGTGCAAACACACAGGCAAGCTTTACTTTATATTGACCTCTAAAACCATGATATTCAATAATGCACTTTTGAATAATTGAGTAATTTCCGAAGTGAACTTGTGAGATATTTTCTGAGCTGGTGTCTTGTCTTGAAGAAGAACTAGAACAGTCCTTGTATGGTCCAGAGCAAATTTAATTCTGCATGTCATGGACAGTTATATTGCTATGTTGACAACAATTATACCCTGTTTGAAAGTTGAAAAATGTTAATGAGGCCTTAAAGTTTTATTTACTTGAACAGATGGATGAATGGGTAGATAGATAGATTAGATTAGAATTTTGTTCAGAGCTCATTTTGAATGGTTGTCATGGTTGAAAAAACTAGCTTTTTGGGTACAGATGGTATAGTTACGACATCCACCAGCAGGGGCTAGCCAGACCAGGTTAACCTGCCAGATCTTGACCCTGTGGTGCATGCCTCCCTCTTACAGACACACTGTTTTCATTAGTCACTGTGCACACAAGAAAATAATCAGAAATGATAATTTGACCCTTCAGTATCATTTATCGAAGGCTGAGATCTGCCTGTTCATCATAGCTCATGTTTCTGTAGGGACGAATGCGTGCTGTTGATCAGCAGGGGGAGGGGTCAGGACACACCATTACATCATCATCCAGCAGCGGCAGCGACAACATAGGCTGTGGTATTGATAGCAGACACATAAACCCCTGCTCACAGCCAGCCAGCTCCGCTGACAACACTAGGGTAAACATTGCATCAAGCTACATTACGGACAGAGGTCTGTGTGTGTGTGTGTGTGTGTGTGTGTGTGTGTGTGTGTGTGTGTGTGTTTGGTGACTAGTGCTCATACGGTTAAAGCAGGGACATTTTTGATGTAGAAGGCAGCACTTCAAAACCTTACTGATTGATTTCATTCTTTATGTTATGAGTTGAAAAATTTTAATTAAATTGAAATGTAGTTTAAAACTGATATGTTTTTTTTTCAGTAGCCCAAGCCAATCTCTAGAGAGCTGTGTAAGCAATTTAATGCTAATATATATGTACAATTTAATGATAACACAACATGAATGTTTACATATTTGCAGTATGTAATATTTGCAACTTTATTATACTTTACATTATTTTCTCAAAATTAATTTTGGGACCGATATGAGGGTGAACTACAGCATGTTTAAAAGTCTCTGATGATGCAGAATATGGACACAAATTGGCACATATTATAAATATTTTCAAATAGTGCCATCATTTTAATATCATAAATATGATATATTAGTCTGTAACTGGTAGTTTTTGGTTTAAGTCAACTTGTTTGCTTTTAATGTGTTTTTTGGTTTACACATGTTGTTCTGGGTCTGGTTTTGGGTGGATGGATGAATTGATTTTGGATGTAGGGATTGGTTTTGGATGGATAAATCTGTAGTTTGCTTGTATTGTGAATGCCAACATGGAACTCCAACAATGCATTATCTGTGTTGTATTTGAATTTCAATCCAATACATTTTTCTTTCTGTCATTTCCAATTCAGCTTCCTGTGTGGTGTGGCCAGTTCAATTCAAATTAAATTGCTGTATAATCAAGATAGTGGGGATTTCAGGTAATTCCTGGTATATTTTCATAGGTTTCTCTTTTATTGCACAGTGGCACAACATATAAAGTTATTTTATGATGAGCTGCAGATTCTGAAATATCATTCTTATTCCTATTCCATGAGCTACTCCAAAACACAAAGCGAAATGATGGAATGATCATAAGAATGTTGAGTCCCAAGCCAATCTCTAAACCCAATACTAAAACATGATTGGTTGACAAGATTGTAGCACTACAACCAACCAAAATGTATATCCAGAATGAATCTGGTTTGCAACATTTCCAGATGCCATTTGATCATCTTTTGCTCATCAATTCCAGTTGTCTCTCTACAATGCCTTTTAAGAATAAAAAACGCCCAAAGTATTTGGTTTTGCTGTATGACAGTGACATCAATTTCTGTGTGGCTGAATGTGAATCTGTGCATATTTTGTATGAGCCAGTTCAGACACTTACACTTCAACTCACATTGGTGTTAAATGAGGACTACTGCACAAAAAAAAAAATTATATATGTTTTATTATTTCTAATGAGGGAGGTCAGTAGCACCAACCCAGAGCCACAATCTGGGATGAATCAAAGACCATGCATTTAAATAAAATATCTTTGTCACTTTTTTTGCATTTCATTTCTTCCGGCAGAGAGTTCATTCTTTGAGAATCTTAGAATGTCAGCTCTCCCTATTTCTTCCTTTATCATGCTGTCATTGTCTGCTGAGAGCTGGGCTTTCCATATTGGGTCAGGCCACAGTGTCGCTCAGAGCTGCCGCGGGCCGCCTGTCTGTTCAGATAGTGTATCAGTAATCTCCAGCTCTGAGCAGCCTGTGTGAAGCGGTAAGGATTCCCCTGGGCATTGGAGCCGCTCAGGAACACTGCAACAGCCATGAAGGTGTATTAATAGACTGAGATGGTGAAGCTGAGTGTCCTTGACTGCGCTTGAGTGACTGTCTGATGGACTTTCTGCTGTGCGAGGACCTCATCAAGCCTTGAGAATAAACATGCGCAGATGACAGGAGTCTGTGTTAAACACTGAGGTTAAACTACGATTGATCAACTGAAAATCATTTGGAAATTTTAGTGGCCAAACTTGAGCTTGGTTAACTGGAGTTATGGAACGTTATCAGGATTGGATGACTATTGGAGTTTAAATTGATTTAGGTGAGCACGGCTTGTTTCCAGTTGTATCCTGAGCCTCATTGCACACATCAGACAACTGAGCCAAAGGCCACTCATGGGCAAATGACGGCACAGATCACGGATAAAAGCCACTGATTCTCTTTCGGTTGAAATGCACACATTGTTTCGGCGATGTGTGTCTGACTGTGTGTGAAGAAAAACATCAATATTGCTGCCAAATGTTCGATGTAGACAGGAAGCAGCATATGGCTTTATCCAAGCTGTGTATAAACAATACTCAGCTTAAATGAACAACCTTGATCAGAAAAGACTCTGAAATCACCACTAACATTCTGAGTGTTTTTACTTGGTCTGTTAACTGGCCAGCATGATTTAAAGGTGCCACATCTCCTATAGTAAAGGTAAAGTTCACCTTAAAATGAACAGTCTGCTATCATTTACTCACCCTCATTCCAAACCTGTAATACCTGCTTCATTCTGGAAAGCAAGATATTTTGAAGATTGCATGGGTCCAACTAACTTTCATTGACCAAACAAATATCACTTTTATTGTGTTTCACAGAAGAAAGTCATACAGGTTTGGCACAACATGAGGGTGATTAAATGGTGGCAGAAATTTACAACACTGACCATTAATATTTCATTAGACAAAAACAGCTGAATCTGGCATTTAAAACTGCTGGGGATATTTTTAAATGTGACCATACTTGTTTCATCATTTGATGGATAGTATTTGTGCTTTGTTTATGAGTAGGCCTGTCTCTAAATCTAGATGGATTCACCAGCAGGCTGTGTGTGTGTGTTGTGATGACCTCAAAATCAATATTTGCATCAGACTTGTTAACCTCTTTGTAATGCAGTCAAATGACAACAGAAATGCACATCTATATGTTCTTCCACCATTTATTAGTTCACCAAATACAGTGAAAATGGTATTATAATATGCAATGATTCATTCTTAGAATGTCATGACATTTTTGTTGCTTTTTTTGCTTAATAAAACAATGTTCCGTTATTGAAAAGTATTAAGGTTTCATGCACAACAAACCATAGTCAGTTTCTTTAGAATAATGGTACAAAACAAAGCAAAAAAAAAAAAAAAAAAAAAAAGATCAAACAAAATCAACTGAAGAAACGTAATGTCCAAAAACCTGTCAAATAACAAGTTATTTGAAGATATTCGTAAAAAGTGCAGTAGATTTCTAATATCGTCATTTTCCTAACAAATTCATCAACAAAGCTCAAGTCACAGTTTATGATTTCCATATAACAGTAGTTCAACACGGATGTGTGTGTGTGCAAAAAACCCGAGAAACATTCATTCATCAAGTCTTTAAAAAAAAAACATTCCAACCCAACTGAATTATACTCTCGTCCATGTCTAAAGATTTTTCTCTGAAATATAACCATCATTGTTGATAAATCTTTAAGACTACATACTAGCATCATTTTAAATAACAAATATTTAGATATAAAAATACAAATATGACTTTTTTTTTTAAAAAGAATCGTGCCGGGGTAAGATTCATGGCGGCACCTCTGTTGGCACCGGAGTGAAAGTTCATGCAAAGAGATGGACACGACTAGAGAAATGTGAGGAGCTGATGGAAAACAAAATAAAAAACGTAGGCTTGGAAGAAATCGAGATGCATTCGTGTTGGGTTAATTACAAGAGGTGGCACGCACAATGTTCCTTTGTGCTTGTACTGATGATGTGAATCCGTGGCGCAGGTGCATGCGCAAATCAGCTGCAGTGAAGAGCAAAACGACAGATCACCAAACGACGCTTTAAAGACTACACGCTTTAACACCTGTGGGCATGTGTATGATAAACTTCTCAATTTTTGAAAAAGAATATGACGCAAAATAGCGAGAGAAAATATTCACATTGCACCATCCGTATATATAGTTCATTTATCATTATGGGAGCGCTTAAAGTCTTTGTGTGTGTTAAATCTAAAATGTATCTAAAAGCAGCAGTCGGATAGAATTTGACGCTCAAGGCAGATTTATGTGTGTGTGTGTGTGTGTGTGTTAAGGGGAAGGTCTTCGAGCTAAGATACTGTACATCTATAGTAACAGAGCTTAAGATGCGGTTCAGTCTTCGGTTGAACTTTGTGTTGTTTACAGCGCTTTTGGAAGATGATGGTCGTGGAATAATAATGGCAAGTCAATCCACCCTTATTCACAGACCCGCAGCGCGCGCAGCCTCAACATCTCCGACATCTTCTTCAAAGCTTCCATTCGGGTTGTCGTTTATATTGTAGAATTGCCACCAAACCCCAAAGGAAATTCCGTCTCTCCCTTCTTAATTCTCCTTTTCCCTTTTTAGTTTAGTCTCCTCGTGGTTCGAGCCTCGTACCACCGTCTCTCCATCTCTTTGCAATCATCTTTACATGCACAACCGACAAGTGCTTCGAATCGGTGATAAAAATCGAAATGTCTGCAAGGCATCGCACGGGTTTACACGTCCGGTGATGATTTGTCGGTCATGCCTTTAAGCACCTCATCTATTCGGTCGTCCTCGATGACCACTGGAAAGAAGAAAACAAGACAGCTGATGTCAAGACTTCGGCAATCTACCATGTGTGGTTTGTGCGCTTTGAAACTGCGCAACAAGACCCAATACACCACAAACGCATTCAAATGATCAAAGTGCACATTAAATGCGTAACAATATCACCTAAATCAAGGGCATTCCTCGGTCGCCTTTCGGCATATTGTGGAAGACCGGTGACAGTTTGACATTTTTACAGTTGTTAAACTCATAACGTCAAAATATTATCCAATCGTTTAAAATGCATTTAAATCGATAATTCACTTTAAAATAAAAATTCCGGCTTTTGCTCGTCTTTATGTTGTTCCAAAACCATATGGGTTTCTTTTATGAAATGTTATGAACTGACAGGCTCGGTCACCATCACTTTTTTTGCATTTTTTTCTCCGTGCAATGAAAGTGAATGGTGACCGAGGTTGTCATTCTTCCTAACATCTCATTTTGTGTTGCACAGAAGAAGAAGTGAGCGAAAACAATAGTATTCCTTTAACTTCAGTAAGTTATCTTCCAGCAGGACAACATCCTCACCTCTCTTTGCTCTGCCGATCTGTCCGAGTTTTGGAGGTCTTTTCGCCTGCGACGCTCCGAAGAACGAGTTGGTGTCCTGCAGCCCGCAGCTGAAGGACATCTGACTGACATCGTTGTCCGCTCCGTATCCGCTCATTTTCCCCTCTCCGTATGGCAGAACCTCGGACATGACTGTGTAGGACAGGCTCGCGACTCAGAAGGCGCTAAAGAACTGATGTAGATAGGCAGTTACGGTGGATATGGCAATTATCCCCGCAAAACAAGTGCGCTTCTGTTTATTTTGTTTTGTTTTTGCGTAGATATCCCAGCGCGTAAATGTTAGACCCCTCGCATCGTCAACTTCCACACGGACTGGAGTGCTCGGTGCAGTATGAGAGAGCGAGCGAGAAAGAGAGAGAGTGCGCGGCTGAGTGTACGACTACAACAGCGGTCGGGTTAGTCTGCTGTAAGATACAGGAGAACCCGCGATCATAAAGGAAAACCCGGGCGGAACAGTGAAGTCATCCATCCGGGCGTGTGTGTTTAGGAGAGAGAGAGAGAGAGAGAGAGAGAGAGAGAGAGAGAGAGAGAGAGAGAGAGAGAGAGAGAGAGAGAGAGAGAGAGAGAGAGAGAAAGAGCGAGAGAGAAAGAGAAAGATGGGGACTTCAATAGGTGCAAGGGTGGCCCCATCAGGCGAAAGCACACACAGTGCCTTGCAGTCGCTTCTTTCTTCGTGATGCACGGTGTGCGCAGGGGTCTTTGTAAAGCCCGTGGCTTGGAAGCTAAAGGAGAAAGATAAAAAAAGAAGGGAAAATATAGGCCTACCTGATTCATGGAGCGCACTTGAATAAAACAACTCAATACTGCAACCTGTAATATAACGTTACATTTGCTGCATGCATTGCTATGTGGATATTTGTTCAGATTTGGGCACTTTTTTTGTCCTGAGGTAAATTTTTATTAAAATATAATATTTTGTAGATTATATTTTTATCTGCCATGACGTAAAAAATACTCCAGTCTTTTAGCATGCATTTAAATTGATATTTCACTTACCGTAAATTAAAATTCTGTCATTTGCTCAACATTGAGCTTAAGTTTTTTTTAATTAATATATAATATTTTGGGTATTTTTTTTATCTGCCATAACCTCAAAAATTCTCCCTGCGTTTAACGTGCATTTAAATTGATAGGCTAAAATATGTTTAAAAAAAAAAAAAAAAAGGTCGAGCTAGTGATTAAAGCTAGTGATTTTTTTCCTATTTATTTTTTTTATTTTTATTTTAAAAAAGTAAAACAAACATTAATAATTTCAATATTAGGCTAATTTAGTGAAATGGTTTGAATTTTATTTCCAGCATAATAAATTATTTTCCCCCTAGATAAAGGCTTTGCAAACGTATTAACAACAGTATCAGTGAAGAAAAAGAAAATCAAAGGGTAAAATAGCCTATTATTTGAGTGTCTATTTATATATAAACTACTTTGAAATTAAGGCCCGTTCAAACCAAACGACGATAACTATAACTATAAAGTTTCAATAATCATTCTAATTCTAAGAGAACAGGGAAATCCACACCACAGCTATGAAAAAACTTGTAATAAACACAGCGTTATTGTCCGTTAGGACGCTCGGAGTGAACTGACATTTAGCTTAAGTTAATGAAAAAGTAGCCTGTCTACATTTTATTCCATAAATGTTTAATAACGTATGATTTTCAACTTGTTAATTGTCTACTAGTTGGTAACATTAATAAACAAACCATCCAAAGCAGTTTTTACCTAACATAGTTTTGTCTTCATTTTGCGCACCATGGCTGCTAACTTAAATTAAAAAAAAGAATTTTTTGTTTGAAATTATAATGACCATTGTCTTCCGGTTCCCGATAAGTGGAGGTTAATAAGAATGGGGAAAAGGCTTTGTAACTATCAGTTGTTGTCATTCGCTTTGTCCGATTAGATTCACTCATCGGTGTACCGGGGAAATGTCACCGTAACACGCCAGTTCTGCTGTGCAGACGTCATAGGCGTGCGTCACGTTCAGCGTCGTCTGTCCTCGGTCTCCAGATGCCGGAAGCTGTTCGTCACCGTGGAACCACCTGTGTCTTTCCGATACTTCTTTTGAATGAATTATGTTTGAATGAAGCTAAGTAGAGGTTTACGGTAATGATGCACCTGGCTGGCTTGAATATTATCTCAATCTCTTTCTATATAGTAAGAGACAAAGCTGCTTCAGCACCTTGGATAGAGCTCACAAAAGAGCTCTAAAATGATCTTTCAACGATTTTTGGATTAAGTATGTATATTTTACTGTTAAAATATGAGTGAAAAGCATATCAAATAAATATCTAACCTACTGTGTTCCCTGCAGCATTACAACTAGTGAGTTTTATGTGAATCAACTCAAGCATTAGATTGTTAGTATGGCAACAATCCTCAGAAGACTGCAGTTTTCCAAGCTCATTTTCATATCTTCAATGTCCTCATGTGCACAAGGATTTTCACAGTCTGTGCCGTTTTACTGCTCGAATAAATGAATGAATGACATTAGGCCGATCCATACTGACAGGTCTTTAGAAAACCACTGTGGTCAGGGCTCTGAAATAAACAATTTTTAGGGATTTATAGAAAACACCAGAGCTTCACTGAACTCAAGAATTTCAGCGATTCATACACTCACTTGAGTTTGTGACAAACAGTTATAGCCAAATCTTTTCCTCTGTTACCACACTATCAAAAGACCAAGCTACGTAATTTTTTTATTGTGACCTCAGATTTAGCCAATTTAGTACCCAGTTTGGTGAAAATAGCTCATTCCTTTCAAAAAAAGTGTTTCAGTAAACGTGGCCCCACTCCCTTTAAATGTTTTGACATCCTTTCATGAACATGAATGGAAAATAAATTTGATATTCACTTTCCAGAGAATCTTTCTGCACTGGTTTGGTTCTAATCAGGCGAAGAACCTAGGAGTTCACAAAAATAGGTTTTGCTAAAAATCTAGAATGTTGGACAAATGTTAAGGACTGAAACGAAATTTTACCTTTTCTTTGATCAGAGCCATTGTCTTGAGCCAACAGTTAATTTCAAGTTCAATGTTATTCTTGTCACTACAGCAATGTATTTTAGTGAAATAATCAGACCTAAATTAATGAGAAGAAAAACCTATCACTTTTTCTTTCTCTTTCTTTCTTTCTTTCTTTCTTTCTTTCTTTCTTTCTTTCTTTCTTTCTTTCTTTTTCAGTCTAGTGTCCTTGTGTTCTGTCACAGAAGTTTGCTGTGTGAAAGTGTCCTCTGGGAGAGTGTTTGTGGTCACACTGGCCTCTGCTGACTCATGCGCTGTAATTGCTGACTCACTCTCTATCCAGCATTAGAAAACACACCAGATCACAAAAACCTGAGTCAAATGAAATACTGAGAACAGAAATGAGCAAAAATTGCATAGTTTTCAGGGGTGGGCGATAAAATGTGCAGATGCAGTTTATACGTGAGCCTTCTTTTCAGTTGAAAGGTCAGCAAGAAAAATTAATTTTGCAATTGTCATTTCCACCACAACAAATAATTTTGCCCCTAACAAAACTTTTTTCCAGAAGTTAGTGTGCTTTATTACAAAGGCAACAGCACTATGAATGAAGAATGTGCCTAAAATAAGATGAGTGATGGGTAAAGAAAAAAAAAATCAAGATCAGTGTGAAAATGTTATGTGGTATATTAATCATAGCTATAAATGTATAAAATTACATTTGGTTAATTTGTTTACTTATTTTAATTAGTCTTTAATAAAAGAAAATGTATTAATATTTTATGATTATTTGAATGCCTGGGTCTGGAAAAAGGGTAAAACAAAAGTTTGGGGTCAGTAATATTAATAAATTAATACTTTAATTTAGTAAGGATGCATTAAAGTGATAAAAAATTATAGTATATGTTGTAAACTAAATGCTAAATAAATATATTATGTTATTTTTATTCATCATAGAATACTGGAAAACCAGTGTTATCACAGTTTCACCAAAATAACTAGGCAGCAAAACTGGGTTCAGCTTTTAGAATAACAAGAAAACAGTTATTTGAAATTCTAATGGTACTTCATAATAATAGTGTTTTTACTATTTTTTTGGTGAAAATAAGAGAGAGAAAAAAAGCAATCTTAATACAAATTTAATGGTAGTGTAAAACATAAAAGGCATGTTGAAAATCATCACATATTTGATGGAAAAGGTTTCCAAGGCACTCTTTGATGAAAAAAAAACAAAACAAACAACAACCTTTAAATCCATTGGACATAACAGTGCCAAGTTGAAGAAACAACTTTAAAGTGAGAACACAGAACCTTCTTCTTTGCCGCTTTCGGCTCTGCCGTTTCAAATGTGAGATGTTGGCTCCAGTGCAGAAGTTCAGGATGGCAGTGTAATTGGCACCAGCTGATGAGTGTCTTTGTACATTTGTTTTTATTTGAATTAGTTGACACAGAAGCATTTATTTAAATTTAAGTTTTCAAACTAACTTTATTTAATATATATTTGAATTTATCCAGAATATTTTAAGAGTTTTAGTTTTAGTGAACAATAACAACACTGCAATATACCATGAAAGTACCATATTCTTATCTGATCTCTTTACTGTGATGACGTCACAAGTACTTATTCACAGTAAACTTTGCATGTTTTACTTGTGAAATTGATCAGGTCTTCAAAATCTATTTACAAATTCAAGTTATTTTTTTTTATTATTACTATTATTTTTACAAGACATTAGTCATACAAGGCAACTGAACTTAAGTTTTTAAGTTAAAGGGCAAGAAGCAGAGGATTAAAAAAAAAAAAAAAATCATTGGTGCAAAAGATGCATTGATTCATGCTAATATATTTCCTTCACTTTTCCAGAGTCTGGCCCTCCTTTGCTCTCTAGTGGTTTAAAGTAAAATGACAAGCATTGCTAAACACAGCATCAACAGAAGTTCAGCTCGACCTTGGCGAAAAAGTCTTATTTTTTCTTCAAATAGTTATGCATCTGCATCTCATTTGCTTATATTCAAAAGGAAAAAGTCTGAAGGAAAGGGGAAGGTTGTTGTGGGTTATTTACTTGTAACAGGATGACAGCAGCTGTTGCATAAAAACACTTAATGGAAAACACACATATCTTTCTCTAAAGAATTCTGACTTTCCATTGCACAAACACTAATAAAGCATTAATATAGTAGTATAATATTGTAGCAATTTAGAAACTGTGTGTGTAAACTCCAAACAATGCTGGAACAGAAGATCAGCACACAACAGTGTTTATTGACCAGAGAAGATAGTTCAGAGCTTTACATGACAAACTTGACATTTGGACTTTAAGGAAACTGAAAACTCAACCAAATCAAACTAACTAAGGCACTAAGCTTACCAACATTTTACTTTTAGATTAGAGGTTTATTTATACCAGCCATTCAATACAGTATTTAACCATACTTTTTAATTAATGAAAAAAGAACAAAAAAATTAAATAATAATAATTTGAACCATTTGATAAGTGCCAAACATGAGATACACTTGAATAATAAACAGAAATTTAAACACAAAGACATCGGTTTACCAGGATATTCAATAAAATATCCAAACACATTGCTCAGAGAAACTTTACTTTTCACTTTTAACTAGCAGACCAGCAGGGACATATGGAAACTTAATTCTGCCAATAAATAAAAGATAATAAGTTAATGCGATTCTCTCAATCTCACAGTTCAGACATTTTTTTTCCCTTACAATTCTGAGTTTAGGCCTATATCTCACAATTTAGACTTTTTTTCTCACAAGTTTATAACTTGCTATTATGAGATATAAACTAGCAGTTCTAAAAAGACTATAAAGTCTTATTGTGAGTTTAAACTTGCATTTATGAGATATATATTTGCTGTCATGATAACCGCAATATTGTAATATGGTGCTAGCCAACTTTTGACTGGTGGGAAGCACAACAAACACGATGCTCACTTTATTTTCATGAGGCTATGCCCTTCTTGTTTTGCGCTTAATGCAAATGTATTGAATGTTCAATTTGCTAATAATCACAAGAGTGAAGTGAGTAATATTTTTACACCAACTGGCTCTTTTTACGTCATGTGTACCACTGTGATTTGTACCGTTACATAGGTTCTGTAGATTGCACTAAACAGACAGAAAGAGAAAGAGAGATCATCTTTGCATGCACTATTACCTGCGTCTGTCCTTCAGGGCAAGTTATATATATATATATATATATATATATATATATATGTTGAAAAAAAAGTTGTTAGAGGATGAAAGCGATATCTTTGTCATAACATCCTTTCAGCATTTAATGGGATTTCCCACAACTGCGTCAGAGCTGTTCATTGCATTAATTCAATTGCATTGTTCTCAATGAAGTAAAACAGCAATTTCAGCATTACTCGGGTAGCGCGCTGATCGTCCATTGAGCACTGTATAGTGGCACTCAATGTTAAATTAATTTAATCCATGAACAATGCATTTCTAAATGTAGGCTATTAGTTGACTCACTCGAAAAGACAGTCACTTGCCGCGACCTCCTGGTGTAATAATGCAACTGCACCGACTGGTAGCCTGTGTAAGACCAGTGCAGAGACAAGTCCCTATACTCATACTGCTGCAATGTCAATAACACTGTCCTCTTTTACAGTCAGATTTTTTTTTCTAAAAAAGTCCTAATCGGAGTAGAAAAATATTATTGTTTTGATTGTGAGATGTGCAGTTCTGAGAAGAAAAGTCTGAATTGCAACAGATATAAACTTGCAACCGCAAGAAAAAGTGTTATAAGAAAAATAGTTTACATTCAGTCAGAATTGTGAGATAAAATGTCACAATTACATGTTTTTTTTTTTTTATTCTGTGGTGGAAATAAGTTTCCATAGGAATTTGGTAAAACTAAAATGGTGAAACTAAAGTGTGTATCAGGAATCTCTGTGTTGCTTCTATCGCAGGTGTCCTGTTCACAGTATAACATTGTTTTAAAGTTTAAGGCTGTTTTGACAAGTATATCATGTAAATCCAGTACAACTGTTCATTTGTATAGGATTAAACAATGTTTAGTAGTTGAAATGTGCTGAAAGCCTTTTTCAAGAGAAACCAATGGATTCTTTTCAGTCTCTTAGGCTTGGTACAAAGGCACGACTCGTCTGATATTCTGTCTGCAGATGGGACAGATGGGTTGTGGCAAAGCCTGATAGCAGCGGAAACAGCAGCACACGTGTCCGCAGTCCAGCAGCACACAGCCTCGTGGGTTACTCAGGCATATCACGCACGGGTTCTCCGATACCTCCATCCCGTTCTCCTCCTCTCCTCGCTCTTCTGCACCCATCAGTTCAAACTCCCTCCTCATGTTATCCTGCTCCCATCGCTGCTTCAGCTGGCGGTAGTACCTGCGTCCCGCCCACATCAGCACGGCCACACCTGCCAATGCACAAATGCACGCCAGCACCCTCCACACCTCTGCCTGCCCTTCCTGCTCCAGCCGCAGGGTTTCAAAGTCATCTGTGCTAAGGAAGTACTCCGAGCCATCAGTGGGTGGGCGGATTTTTGGGAGGCGGTCCGTGTCCAGGATGAGCTCGCCCACTGCGGTCAAAGAGGCACCCACTTTCAGCATCTCCTCCGTTTCCAGTTGACCTTTGGGCTTCTCTCCGCTCAAATACTGACCAATCATATCCGTGAAGCCATAACTAGCCTGGTGGAACTTTTCATGGATGATTTCCATATTGGGACCCGTGGCCTCCAGGGGACAGAGCACACGCACAAACGCCTTGTTCACACCCAGCAGGTTAAAGGGCACAGCATTCACACGCTGGTGAAGCACACGCTCGCTGTCTGTCCTGAAAGATGTGAAAGAGAATCATGTTTTAGAAATGGCATGTTAGACTGACATATATAAAATCCAAACGGTATGTTTTTTTTTTTTTTAAGTATCTTATGCTCGCCAAGGCTGCATTTATTTCATCCAAAATACAGTATAATATTAAATATTTTTGAAATAGTATCACAATCTAAAATTACTACATTCTGTTAATGTATTTTAAAACATAATTTATTATTATGTGATATAACTCTACATTTTTAGCATTCATTACTCAAGTCTTCAGTATCACGTGATCCTTCAGAAATCCTTCTAATATATTATTTTAATTATTATTATTAATGTTGAAAACAGTTGTGCTGGTTAACATTTTTGTACAAATAGTGACACTTTTTTTCAGGATTCTTAAATGAATAGAAAGTTCAAGAGAGCAGCATTTATTTAAAATGGAAACCTTTTGTAACATTATAAATGTCTTTACTGTCACTTTTGATTAATATAATGCATCCTTGCTGAATAAAATTATTAATTTCTTTCTAAAAAAAGATCAAATATTAAATTCTCCAACCTTTTGAACGGTGATGTATATTTATATTAGCAAGGGACCAGGACTTACCAAGTGCGAGCTAAACTGTTCCACACAAGTTTGTGTTCTCGGAGGACCAGTTTCTGGATTACACCAACACTGCCATCCTGAAACTGACTCCTTAACGGTTCCCCGATAGATTGCACTGTACCTACAGCGAGAGAAAGTGGAAACAAGTCAGTGGAAAGTTAAGGAGAGATTGAGTTATATTCTACAGATCAGCTGAGACACTATAATGGAAAGTGAATGTTACCCTCGATGACCACATACTGCAGACATTTCCCTGGCGTGGCATTCAAAAGATCTACTAACTTTTCATCCACCGGCAAAACTGGAGCTTCCTAACAACAAAACACAATTTGTTTATTTTTTTTTAGAATTTCTCCTATTTCACTGCTTTAAGTGTAGCAGACACTTTAAATCAAAGGAACAAATTCCAAGCACTAATAATTTCCAAGTATCCAAGTTATATTTATATACATGCATATATAGTGTCTAAATTGTCATTTTTGCAAATGTACTCACATTAAGCTTGTTCACAGTTTTGCATTTCTTCCTGTAGATGTAATAAAACAGACCAGAGAGAGCCACACTTGAACCCAAGCACACCATCTCCACTGTCCGGATGGGGAAATCCTCCATCTTCCTCCTCACCCTCTTCCTCTTCTCTAGACTACTGAAAACAGAATGAAATCAAAATGAACAGGTGCAAGCTTTGATTTTCATTCATTTTTACTACTGCTGTTCATTTAGCAGATGCTTTTAATTAAATTAACACATATTAATTTATTTTAATTTAATTACTAGGAGTTTAAAAAAAATGACAAATTTAAATAATTTATGTGATATGGGGGTTCGGCTGACATTAACTAATAGATGTTTCATAGACAAACTTAGATGTTGGCTTGAGAGCCTAGTTTAAAAAAAAATAATAATTGAAAAAAGGTTGAGGGTTATAGTTTAAAGGTTATCCAGGTCAGAAAGAATCTCCAACAGATAAGAAGATTTTCTTGCTGATTACAGATCGATAGAAGCACAAATGAAAAGCACAGAGAAAGAAATGACAAAGCCATGTAAGTCTTTGTTTACACTGGAAGTGAAAATTTCGATTATTTAAAATTATGGCACTTTGGGGTGTTTTGATTGTCGATTTAAGAGAAACCAACATGTCACTACTAACACCTCCGCAATAAAACATACATAACAATAACCACAGTTCACCAAACAAGGCACATCATCTGTGGGCTGTCAAAATATAATGTGACCCATAAATGACCTTTAAAGACTTTAACCTAATACGTTGACCACGGTTACACGTGTATGTTCATAAATAAATGTTAAAGTTCTGTATGAAACAACAGAAATGAATATAGCGTGTATAAAAAGCAGAAATCACCTTTTACACTCACGATCCTCCTGAATTCATTTCCGAAAACAGCAACGTTGTTTAGGTCACGTGGCACGTCAATGCGCGAGGACCTCTTATAGGTAGCTATGAATTCTGCCTGACCATGGATTTGGGGCGGGGCCCGGTGCATAAACCTATGGCATAAGCACACACACAACTCAACGGACTTTTAATTTGGAACTCAGTGTTTCCGAATCCGGCCCACGTTTATGATTGAATCCTCTGGCTTCACCAAGGCGGCCAACATGGCAGGAGGAAAAAAGAAACCCTCTAACGTTACTCTACCATCAAGAATTCAGAAAACACTTTCCTCCGTATGGCAGGACAAACACATGGTGTTGTTCAAAGCAGAGTACACGTTTTTGGTCACGGCCGTCCTCTGGTTCCTGGAAATTGGCATTAACATATGGGTGATCCAAAGAGTTGCATGTAAGTTAAGTGCAGTAGAAATCAATCACTGACGTGATCCTTGGATAATTACAAGTAATAGTTAACAATTCATTAAAGGAACTACAAACTAAAGAAACTGCTTGATGTTCAGATAGGTGCATGCTTATTAATGCATTCAATCATTTGTTTCACATAGGCTCAAATGTCAAAGTCAACTCTGCCTTCCAAAATTGTAGTCTGGATAAGTTGTGCATTAGATCCGTCGGGACTCCTTAAAAGGAACACATGCATCAATGATCATGTCACTGTTAGTCACGCGCACCATATAACCAAAATGACACTGTATAGCAGTATGCAGAGAGATGCCAGTTGTAAGTGCCATTGGGATTCCTCTGTCTAATGATATAAGTGTTGTTTGTAGATACAGAGATCGACTGGAAGGCATACATGGATGAGGTGGAGGGAGTTATTAACGGCACATATGACTATACACAGCTGAAGGGCGACACGGGACCCCTGGTGTAAGTGTCAACATCAAAAATATGTATTCCAGCTTTTAGATGCCCAGTAGTCTTCCTCTCTCCCTCTCTATACCTCTGAGAATGGCATAATTAATGAAAATCTGGCCACTAATCATTTACTGGATTTTATACTGTATGTGTGTTTCAGGTATCCAGCTGGTTTTGTGTATGTATTCACTGGGCTGTATTATCTTACTGGTCATGGACAGAATATTCGTTTGGGTCAGTATGTGTTCGCTGTGTTCTATCTCATCACTCTCCTGCTTGTGTTCCGCATTTACCATCGCACCAAAAAGGTAATGACCTCTTATAATGCCAATCCATTATACATCTTGTGCATTCTGTGAAGTCAATTTTTATTTAATTTTTTACACCCAAGAGTAGCCAGGATTTTTTCTTTTTACAAACCACTGTTAAAATGTGTGTTGTCTGTAAGAAAGGAGAGGAGCATTTGAATGCATGTAAAAGGGAAAAAAAAGACCTTTTTCTGAAGGATCATGTGACACTGAATACTGAAGTAAAACATTCGTCTTTTTGTTGCAGAAATAAATTACATTAAATAACATAGATGTAAATATAAATATTAAATAGTAAATAATAGTTTATAATATTTCTATTTTTACTGTATTTTTGATCTGCTTTTGCTTGGTGAGCATTACAGATTTCTTTCAAAAATCTTACCAACCCCAAACATTTGAATGCTTGTGTATAATTTATGTAATACAGTGTACAGTATTTCTGCAACATGTATTGTTAGTTCTACAACCTGTACATCCAACTTCAGCTAAACAACTATTGCAAAACATAAACCTCTAAACTTTGTAATCCAGCGACTACTCATCACAACAATACAATGATAAAAATCTAACTAATAATGCAGTGCACTGCTAATTTCTGTTTATATTGTGTTTTTGCCATTCACAGAACTTTGTATTCATGATACTGAAAGTGTCTTATTAATAGTGCATGTCTGTTTATTCTTCTCTAGGTTCCTCCATATGTGTTCTTCTTCATCTGCTGTGCTTCGTATCGAATTCACTCCATTTTCGTCTTGCGTCTCTTTAATGATCCGGTGGCCATGATGCTGTTATTCGGAGCCATCAATCTCTTCCTGGATGGCCGCTGGACTCTAGGATGTGCCCTTTACAGGCAAGTAGAAACAACATCTTCATTGTACATGGAGTGATGGATGAATGATAAGAGAAACTGAATATTTTAATTAAAGAATATACTATCAGGCATATTTGTAAAAAAAAAAAAAAAATTTAATAATATTTTGATGCCTGATTTCTTCATCACTTCTTAACATAAGAATAATTATGGCTTGATAATTGAATGGTCATTTCAGCAGTGTGTGTGCATTTAAAGTGTCTATTTGTCTTTGCTGTGGACAGTTTAGCTGTGTCTGTGAAGATGAATGTTCTGCTCTTCGCTCCTGGTCTGCTTTTCCTTCTCCTGTGTGAGTTCGGTCTATGGAAAACTTTACCTAAACTCACTCTCTGTGCTGTCATTCAGGTTAGACGCACATAATAACTCATTCACATGTTTATTAAGTGATTCCTTTTGATGTTTTACACCAGCTTTTCATTGAAAACTCAGTTTTTCTCCCTTTCAGCTGGTTTTGGGACTGCCGTTCCTCTTGGTGAACCCCGTTGGGTATGTTAGCCGGGCCTTTGACCTGGGCAGGCAGTTTCTTTTTAAGTGGACGGTGAACTGGCGTTTTCTTCCCGAGGATGTGTTCTTGAGTCGATACTTCCACCTGGCTCTGCTTCTGGCTCACATTACCACATTGCTGCTGTTTGCGCTGAAGAGATGGAAGAGGTACAAAAAATCAAATCTTACAATTAAACCTCTTGGTAAACTAAATATCCTGCAGCTCTTTTTGACCCACTGACTGTGTCCTTTAAAAATGGTGTTTATTACAGGTCTGGGACCAGTATTTGGTCTATTCTAACAGATCCGTCTGCGAGAAAAGAGACCGTACACAAGCTCAATGCTGATCATATCCTTTTAATGGTTGTTTAAATCAAATGTATGATGGATTGGATTGAAATCATTTTAAGTAAACCAGGCGTTCATGAAATGTGCACTATTAGTCCTAGTCGATATGATGAGAATGGTTCCTTAACCCAGATCATACAGACAGTTCTGGTTCTTTACACTTCTAATTTCATTGGCATGTGCTTCAGTAGATCTCTGCACTATCAGTTTTATGTCTGGTACTTTCATACGCTGCCATTCCTGTTGTGGAGTGGAGGAGTCAAGAAACTTGCCCATCTGCTCAGGTAAAGCACAGACACATGGAACAGTTTTTTTTTTTTCCTCATTAATTTGTGTGTGTGTTTGTACATTTTAGTTAGTTTCATTTTTTGTGCAAATCGACATTACCACTCTCTGTGAAGTAGTTTTCCTTGTTAGTTCATGATATCTAATGCATTAAATAGGTAACAATTGTAGTTGATTAATATAAATTTGTTAGATATCAAACCCCCAGATCTCCCCCTGTCCCAAATCATCTGTTTATCATTCGCTCTTTTAGGGTGTTGGTCCTGGGTCTTATTGAACTGTCCTGGAACACGTATCCGTCTACCAACTACAGCTCTCTATCACTGCACGTCTGCCATCTCATCATCTTGCTCTGTTTGTGGCTCAACCCGACTCCAGCTCTTCCCTGTCAGAAGTCAGAGAACAAGGCTAAGCGCCATTGAGCCCTGGCCTTCCCAGGTCTTTTCAGGATGCTTTTCAGGATTCTTAAAGACTAATTTGATGCTTAGTCTGGGAAATGTAAATGGATCTTTATTGGAAGGACATTTAAAAAAAAAAAAAAAAAATCATAATTTCTGTGCAGCTTATCATCACAGTTGACGTTTGAGACCTCAAGGATCTCTTCTTGTTGGCCATTGGACTCATTCAGTACATTTTATTTGAACAAGATGTTATATATAACAGAATATCTGTGCATTTTCAACATTCGCTTTCATAATTATTCAGGGATTTGTTTTCGTTTAAATGGGTAGTTCACTCAAAAATGAAAATTGTCATCATTTACTCACCCTCATGTCGTTCCAAACCTGTATGACTTACTTTCTTCTGTGGTACACAAAGGTATTTTGAAGAATCTGTATGTGTCATTGTATGGGAGAAAACACATACAAGGTTTGGAACAACAGGATGGTGAGGAAATAATTACAGAATTTTCTTTTTTGGGTGAACTATCCCTTTAAAAGATGATTTGTTTTTTTCAGCGATTCGCAATTGTCTATAAGCTCAACAGGAACATATAGTTACATTTATAGGGCACAAAGGAACGGCAAAGATCTGCTTTTCCATTTCTTTTTAGTTTAAGACAACCTCTGTGTTGTCTAATGAACCTCTAGTAGTTTCTGTGTTTGTTTTCTATCTTTGGTCTTTTCCTTTTCTAGCATGAAGAGCGAGAGATTCAATGATGAAATGCTTCATATTTTGAGTGTGATTTTTATTTTTCTGTGAAGAAGAGTGAATTATTGTTCTTATAAATCTTATTCTTATGGTCTGCTTGCTGTTAATGTTTTTTTTTTCTTTTCTTTTTTTTTTTTTTTTGCATGGCATGCATTTGCTTAATCCAAAGTGTAGGCGACAATCATAAAACACCTGTTGTCCATGATTTTATTCCATTTCCAATTCTTTTGACAGGCTCACAGCTACGAAAGTCTGTGCAAAACCAGGTTGAAGGTGCAGTGAACGATTAAAGCAATTACTGTTTGAAACAACAGTGTCTTAAAACCTGAGGACACATCATTTGGAATCATTCAGAACATTTTATTGTATAGATTTGTGATCGAAAATAAAAAGCCATAATTTCATAACATTCATAGTTACCATAGTTTTGATTCTTTCTATGATTGAACATGAAAAATATAGCCCCAGCAGATTGTTTTTGTGGTGTTACTTGAAAACTCTTGCTTTCAAGAAAACTTGCTTTCCATCAAACTCTAAAAAACAAATTAAATGCCTCAATCTCTCAAGGAGGCCAAAAGCTAGCAGTCATTGCCAGACACACTGTCAAAAATCAAAACACAAATGATCCTACAAAAAAATACAATTTACCAAAGTTACTTAGAATGTTCATATGGTTATCAGCACTTAAACTGAGTAATACTGACAGCATCAGTCACTGCAAAAAAAATGGTTTGAAATAAAGTCCAGTTTAGTCTAAAACTTGACTTAAGAAACAGATTCATCAAATTCAAGCAGCTGTTAAACTAGAGTTCAAAAGATCAGTAAGATTTAACATATCGTTCATGCTCACCAAGGCTGCATTTATTTGATATAAAATACATTATTGTGAAATATTACAAATTAAAATAAATGTTTTAAATTTATTGAAGCATCATTACTCCAGCCTTCAGTGTCACGTGATCTTTCAAAAATAATTCTAATATGCTCATTCTAATTTAATGTGTCCTTGCTGAATAATAATATTAATAATAAAAAACTCTTACTGACCCCAAATCTTTGAACGATAGTGTAAGTTAAGGCAGGAATGTGTAATTTTGGCCTGCTGTAACAGACACCGTGGGAAAGGAGGACATCTAGTGGAAACCCAGGGAACACAACCCAGACACTGTGACATATGGTCTGGGCATGAGGAAAAAGTGGTGAGGGTCAATGGAAAGTGGGGCTCAGACTGCTGCGGTGGCTCAGGTATGGGGATGCTCTTTTCAGGCGGTCCAGAGGGATCTGGATTCACTCAGAGTAGGATTCAGACAGCAGAAACGCACCTAATGCTAGGCACAGCTGTGGGGACACAAAAACTAGGTAAAACTGACTTTAAGTTGTGGTTAAATCACAGAAGGTAAATCTCTTAATAAACAGATAATAGAAATCAAGTTTTTTTTGCCAAATACAATTGCCACGGTCCGGTAGAAGGCGCTGTTGGCACACTCTTTCACAGTTGGCGTTCGCTGATGGTCCCCAGGGGTGCTGCACAAGATCCCTGGCCCTATGCATAGGCAGTCCTAATAACACCCCCCCCCCCCAACCCCCTTGATAATATATATTCCAGACTTTTCAAGGGCCCTCTCTTCCTTTGGGGCCCTGGTAATCAGTACTGGTTTTACCCCCAGTCCTACGCCCCTGATGGTCCCAATAGCATCGGCGTTTTAATTATGTAATTAATCATTTAAAACATTCTAGCTACTCATAAATGAGTGATGTTGAGAGTGAATTTGTTTTTGTAACAATTTATTAAGTGTATAAAGCAATGTGTTGTCAGCTCTTCATAAGTTTCTCTATCAGAAACTCAGAAAACAGGTCTGAAAATCACAGTCTCTAAAGAAACTGCTGTGCAAACAGTTAATACTAAATAACTGAACGAACTGCCCTTTACATTTCTAAAATTCAACTAAGGACATCTATGTAGCCTATGAGCATTTTACAAGCTTTTTGAGGGCTCCCTAAGTGTAATGATCCCCATCCTAAAATATAAAACGGGTATATATATTTTTTTATAATAAAGACTTACTTATACTGTGTAAGAGAAAATATTAAGTGTAATATTATAAAGATTTTAGGTTAAATCTAACAGTGCAGATTGGAAGTGGGCTTCCTTACAAACCTATACCAGCAAACTGTATTGAAGAAAGAAAAAAGGTTAAGAGACTTAAGATGATCGTGAAAAGGATTTTTTTACTAACTTGACCAACATTATAAGTGGAGTGTAGGAAAAAAGTATTAATTAAAATATATGGTAAAGTATGACCCTTTTCATTAATCATCTAACACAAACAAATGTCTTCATCACTAAGGTTGTATTCTGAAAGAGTTTGAGCTAACGGGCTTATCCATGTCACGCAGAAAATGCACTCTGGGAAAAAATTATTGTCAAACTGAAATGTTGGGACATTGTGTTTTTTTTTTTTTTTTTTCAATCCCACCTGACCCACTTCCAATTGTTCTCAGCACCAGACAATAGGACAATGGTTTCATAACTAGTGCACCAACTAACCTGTGTGTTATCAACATTACTGTTGCATGTTTTATGCAAATGTTTTTTGGGTTGTAGTTTTGTATTATGACATGTCTTTATGTAATCTCCCTCTGTTGCCCCCTGTAGTTTTGAAAAAGCAGACAATTTCTCACACACACTCAAGTTGCCCTCTCACTTGCTCCAGTTGTGCGTCAGAACCTCATTGGCTATGATGACATGAGTAGTTTCACTGATCCAGGACTTACCACCAGTGTTGAGGAAAGTTACTTTAAAAAATAATGCATTACAATATTGCCTACTCCCTAAAAAAAAGTGAATAATTATGTTACTTGCATTACTTTTGTGTTAAATTATCTCATCTGAACTTAACATGTTTGTTTGTTTGTTTGTTTGTTTTATATTTTGGCAAATGTATAAGTCTTGTCATTCTAGATTGCATAAAGAATAGGACGCAGGAGAAGAAAGTTCAACACTCTTACTTCATCAATGAAACACAAATGTGATGTTCACCTAAAGTTATTTTTGCCTATTAGTATAGTTGAAGTGGATCATCGAAAGTCAGCAGCAAAGACACTGGTTGCTACATAAAGGACATTTTTATGTTATTTAACATGTTTAATGATTGCAGGATTGTGTCATGTTCTCAGTTTGCATTTTACTGTTTTCATTCATTTTGAGGAATACTGAATCTGTTTTTGTGCAAGAGAGATGAGTAAGTGCATGTATATATAAATTATTGCCTTAACAAAAATTCACATTTCACACAAAAATTCACCTAATCCATTGCCTCATAGGCTTCCAATTTACTGTAAGTGCATTACTTTAGACATTATTTTTGTTTGTCTTTTTAAATGAATGAATTAATTAACGCATAAATCATAATGGATAATGAACCCAGAACATTAAAATCAAGCTTTAAAAGCTTTACAATGAAGTTTTCTATAATCATTAGTCTGGTCACACTGTCTTCCGATCTGAAAGTATGCTCACATGCTCGTTCCTGAACTTTTCCTTGAATCCAGCTTTGCCTTTAGTGCTGTGATCAGCATCTTGTTCGTGGAGGACAGTGGCAGAGCACCACAAAGTTGACGAGAGAAACTGAAGGGAGCGGGGGGCAGATTAATCAGGCAACATCAAAGAGAGCAGCAGGGCGAAGGGAGGGAACGGGGCAAAAGATGAATGGAGACCAGCCGCCCGATTGTTTTTTTTTTTTCCATGCCATCCCTCAGTGCTTCAGTTGGCAGTAGGATGGCAAAACCATTGTGCAGGGGCCACATAGAACGCCTGGAACAAACTGTCGGCTCCTGTCTTTATTCTTCATGCCAAAAAAGGAGGAGAATGCAAGATAGGGAGACTCTTGCTCTTGAAGTCCATCTTTTCTTTTGATATTTTTGTCTGCTAACATTTCAACAATTTTTCAAAACATTATTTACCAGGAAAACCCTTAAATATTGCTCACACTGTTATGAATTTTAGATGTCGGCTTGTTTCTGTCTTCTGACCAGCACCCAATCGTTTTGTCTCATATGACACTGACCAAGGAGGTCTTTTTCTCTCAGTTGCTACACACATACATAGGCCTTGTGTGAAGCACTTTTAAAGTAGCCCGCTGCTCCGCGTGCCCTCACTGTATTCGGTTGCTCAGTTGGCTCAAAGATAACTCCAATTTGGGTCTCTCATCCTGACTGCAGACTCAGCACACGTACATTACACAGTGTTCCTGTCTTGTCCTTTAGTTGGACTCGCTAATCTCTGCACACTTCGTCACAAAGCCTGCAATGAGTCCACTTCAAAGAGACGCACAAACCTGATACCATGTGACAGCTTAAAATGATCGTTCATTAGCTCTGATGAATTCAGGAGCATCTCTGTCTGTACATTCGCTCCTTTATGTTTCCCTTTGCCCTGATTGCCACGTCCAAGCCTTATTTGAGGGAAGAACAGTCATTCGATTGTCATGCGTCATTATTTCATGAATCAGGCCACTAAGCCTCACTTTGCTCTTCTCACACTTGACACACTTAGTAATGTAATTGCATTAAACATCAAACCAAGTGGTGTTCGTTTTAAAGATGGCACAAACATTTATTTTTTAAGCAGGCACTTTTATCCAGAGCGACAACTACACTAATGTTGGAAACCATGATCTTTGTTGGTGTGATGAACTATACTAGGGAAAATGCCATTATACATCCATCAAAAGCAGCTTGGAAAGTGGTTTGAAAAATAGATTCTATTAAAGCTCAGATGCCACTTATTTTGATACGTGAATCTTTAGTGAACGGGAACAGAGCTCAAACAAATATTTAAAAAGTCAAAACAACAAAACAATCTAGTTAATTATTTTAATTCACCCCCTCAACAACTCTCTCTCTCTCTCTAACTAAAATAACCTGAATAAGTAAGATAGTAATAAAAAAAGTGTGATTTCTAGACCTGGAGATGTCATTTAAATGATTAAAATCTTTATAATATTTTATAATGGATATACATTTGTCTAGCTATTCCTGGCTATAATATATTGTATCTACTAGAAGTTGTGATTGAAAAATTAAATAAGTAAAATTCTTATCCGGTAAAACATGTAAAACTGGAAAAGTCATGGGACGTGCGAATATTGTTGGACGGTCTCAGAGTCCAAAAGGTTGCGAACCGCTGGCAAAAACTATTGTCTGATGATTGTTTACACTTCTAATTTAAAAATTCAAATGATCTATCTATAAATTTTTATGAGGGAACAAAATTTTTCCCCCATTTATTATGCAGCCCAACCAAATGGATGTTATTGTCAAAGTTGTCAAACATTTCCCATGAAAACAACAAGAGCACTTAGACTTACATTTATAATAGCCTACACGATTTAGTTATGATTTAGTCATAGTGTTATGTATGCAGAGCTCGGCATTTGATTGATTTAATTTTGTCTATTATCTATTGCCGAAAGGAGCAATTTAAAATTAAAATTAAATTGGCTTTTTCAGATGTCACTGAAAAAGTTTTTGGAAAACGATACGGAAAGCAATCTCTGTGACAGTCCAACAATGAAGGAAGCATGACAAACGTTTCTACGAACTCTCGGCCAGTAACGAGTAAACAAATGGTGAGCTCTTGTTTTTTAATGTTGTATGTTTTTATGCAATGAGGCTATGCTGAGCTGAGAAAGATGCAATGATCTGAACTGACAATGTTTTAATGGTGCACATAAAAGCGTGAAAGTGATCAAGGAGGTCGGCGTGCCTGTGATCGCCACATTCGCTTGCTTTGAACTCTCAGGGAGGAGCACAATACTCTCATTCAGAGATTGGCTGAATGACAGATGCTCCCTCTCTCTTTCTCTTTCTCTTGCCCCCTCCTCTCTGTCTCACTCTAACGTTAATGAATTCAAACAAACCCGCCCCCTACCCATCCAGCTCTCTTTCTCTTTCCCTCTTTTTCTCTCACCACAGAACATTTCCAGCCTTGGCAAGTTCCTCGTGATTTGCTCTCATCGTCTTAATGAATTCAACTGGGAGTGCATTGGCCCTGATGCCCACCCCTTCAGGGAGAGGTCCAGTGCTCTTGCATATATCTGCAGGGCTGCTGCATGCTTTCCATCGTTCCATCAGCTTCTGTCACTAACACATCCTCTTAAAGGGAGTGTGGGAGAAAGCTAAGCCAGCCAGAAGGTCAGAGACACTCGTGCATCACAGGTGCCTTGATGCAAAAGGAAGGTTGTGTCCGTGTGCCAGTGTTTTTGAAAAGTGGAACTTCTTAAAGCTGTTAGAAAATTTGTTTTTCTATTGGACGACTCACCTGTGGACAGGTGAAGTGGAATCATGGGTATGATGTCACTGCTGCTGTTGATGGTGATTGGTTGGTGTGGTGGGGTGCCTCCGTTGAGAGAGGTGTACAGAATGCCACAGAGCGCACTTAAAGGTAGGCCAGGTATTCAGAAGTTTTGCCTGCTTCTGCATTGAAGGTACAAAACTGTCACTGGGGTGGCACCCTTTCAAAAGTTAATAATACATACAATTTAGGGGTAAATAGGGTACAAAGTGTACCTTTTAGCTTCTGTATTTTAGTGACCGCCCCTTTGACAGCTTTGCACCTTTTTTTCTGAGAGTGTATAGATTCAAAAGATGCAAACTCACTGTGATGTCTAAAATGTACCTAATAGCTTAGGTGTTTTCTTTTCAATAAACTTGTTGCAAAAGAGTTCCAAAGGTAGAACAGCCTTTTCAGTGATGGTGAACATTGATGTCAGAGCTCCAATAACTCTTAATAATCTGACAGTATTATTTAACTGTTTCTCTAAGAATAAACTTCTTGACTGTTCAATTCAATTCAATTCAAGTTTATTTGTATATCGCTTTTTACGATACAAATCATTACAAAGCAACTTTACAGAAAATTATGTTTCTACAAAATTTAGTAGTAGCTTATAAGAGGTAACTGTCAGTTTGTGTGCATATGACAGGATTTTTCAGAAAAATTGATGCAAGATAAATACAATCAGCTTTGAAGTCTCTTTATCTCTTTGGGATATAGAGAAGAGCACATGGCTGAATGTGTTTGTAACTTTGTGTTTGGGGTCTTTAGCACTGCTCTGAGCATGAGTTTGCTCACTTGTTCTCATGGAAAAACCATGACTGATTAAAATACTGCTCTCATACAGATTTTTTTTAAAAAATATAAATGTAGTATAACCATAGCCAGTCATGGGTTGAGAGATGTTCAAATGTTGATTTTCTCTCCACCTAACAGGGAACATTCTCAGAGCTTTGGCTAATGTTTCTGCAAGGTTTACTCCAGTAATGCTAATAAAAAAAAGTTAATTCAAAGTTATCTGTTCTTTAATAATGTTTTCAAAATGTTATTTAATGGCAGAAACATTATACGTATTTAATGGAATTCATGAACTGTTCAGAGAACATTCAAAAGTAACACTAAATGATAAAATGGAATGTTTTCTTAACGCTCGCATAACCGAGAGAAATGTTTTAAAAATATAAAAAAGAGAGAATATTCTTTTTTCAACTTTTTTTGTTATTCTGCTGTTTGTAGTTTTGTGTTTGTATGCATATCTGACAATTTTTATTGTTGAAACAAAAATAATGCATTAGAGAAAACGATCTGATTATCTTATCTGATTCACATAAACACCAAGTCAGCACACTTTTCTGCTCCACTGAACTTAAATGTTCTTCTTTATACCTACTTTTAAAGTTTTCTTTAAATTTGCTTTATGTTGGTTGTTTTGAGGCATGTATTCACTTTTGCTTACATCTCTTTCTGCTTCTCTCTGCAGCTCTGTCTGATAGAGGAACAGTAGTGATGGAGGCCGCTCTGTCCCGCGCTCTGTCTGCCGTAGATGCTGCCGTATTGGACCGCAACAAGGCTGAGGCAGGCTGCAGAGGGTGTGTGCCCTGTCTGTTTCAGGACTGTGGACAGCGAAAAGGCGCTTGTGGTAAGCTTGAATGAACAAATGCTTTATAACAAGGACTCTTTGACTTTAAACACGGATTCTGATGGTGGTGGTTATTCCGTAGCTTCTCCAGAGGATACACAGTCAGAGCCGAGCTGTCAGGTCATCTCTCGCGCTCAGGAGGAAGCTGATGAAGGAGAGAGGAGTTGGTTGCTGAGTCAGGCCTGTGGCTACTACAAACGCCGGTGCACACCTGCACAAGTGAACAAAGACCTGTGCGTCAGAGTCATGGGAGAGAGTTGCAGTGCTCGCGTCCTGCAGTGCAGTCTGCTCAACACCATGCAGAACCTGGAGCCGGCCACACAGACCACAGCACAGGGTAAAAAAAAAATTAAGTAAATAATGTAAACATACTCAGAACTTTCATATATACATAATTTTACATAATCTGCATGATTAAAATAAAAAATGTAATCAAAAATAAACCTTGACTATGATTGTCAATGGACTTTAGAGGAACTAATAAGATCTATTTATTGATGTAACTTCCCTTTTTGTAGCTGTGTGTGGCCAGCGTTTCTCTGTCTCACAAAACCTGACACAGCCTCGTTCTCGTATTATGGGGGGATCTCCTGCTCCTCTGGGCAGCTGGCCATGGCTGGTGAACCTTCGGCTGGATGGCGCTCTGATGTGTGGGGGCGTGCTGGTTGACAGCTCTTGGGTCCTCACTGCTGCCCATTGCTTTGCTGGGTAAAAGCACAAATACATATCTACATATTTAAACTGAATGTGAGTGGATACCTTATTGCCTTTTCACTTGACAATCTTGCTATTTGTATTGGTACTGAGAACATACAATTGTTTTGCTCCGATGTGATGAAATGAGAAACATTTGAAGCTGTTGTAAAATACCAGAACAGCACACACTTTTGACAGTGATTAAATGTGCCATAACATTCAAAATAATGAACCATACAGCACTGACTTTTATCATATTATGTTCTCGCCATTTTCTGAAAAGGATAATTAATTGTGCTGTGTCTTGTTGCTTTATTTGTGTATGTACTCAAATGTTTTGTGAACGTCTCCCCCAATTAGGAGCCGCAGTGAGAGTTATTGGACAGCGGTAGTGGGAGAGTTTGACCTCAAAAAAACTGACCCTGATGAGCAGATCATGAAAGTCAATCGCATCATCACTCATCCGAAGGTAAACATATATATATATATATATATATATATATATATATATATATATATATATATATATATATATATATATATATATATATATATATTTGTTTGTATTTCTTTTTATTTTAAATATGTCCCTATTGTATCCAATCCTTTTCTCTTGTTGTAGTTTAACCCAAAGACGTTTAATAACGACATTGCTCTGGTGGAGCTGAGTTCTCCAGTTATTCTGTCTGAACGGGTCACACCTGTCTGCGTGCCCTCTGACCTCGACCCACCGGCTGGTACACCCTGTTTGGTGGCTGGCTGGGGCTCTCTATATGAGGGTAAGAGAATCTGCATAACTCATATTTTGGAAAAAGAGCCTAATAATATCACACAACATTTGCTTAAAAAGCTGTGAAGTATTCATGCTTGTCTTGATTCTCTGTGTGTGTGAAGACGGACCCTCTGCAGATGTGGTGATGGAGGCGAAAGTGCCACTGCTGTCTCAGACCACCTGTCGCAGTGCACTGGGGAAGGAGCTGCTCACGAATACCATGTTCTGTGCTGGGTACCTCACTGGAGGTATCGACTCATGCCAGGTATCTCTACATTATCGTACTAGCTTGTATTATAAACACCCCAGCAGATGAAGAAACATCTTATCTGCTATATAAAAACAACACCTGCTTTACAATCATCTGACTAGAATCTGTGTCCTTGCATGTGTCCAGGGTGATTCTGGAGGGCCGCTGATCTTCCAGGACCGTTTATCGGGACGGTTTCAGCTCTTTGGCATCACCTCTTGGGGGGATGGCTGTGGGGAGAGGGGAAAGCCTGGTGTTTACACACGGGTCACCGCCTTCTCTGACTGGGTCATGACAGAGATACAGAGTGAGTTGCTCAACATGTTGCACACACCACAAAACAAAGATCTCCACCACCCTGAGTTTAAACCCTCCCACACTTTCTGCTCAATGAAAAGCCACAAATCCTGCAAAATCGTTTTACATTCCATTCTCTGAATTCCAGAGTCCTTTGGGAGTCGGGAGCCCACATGTCCTGAGCTGCTCAAGACAACTGAACTGTCTGAAGAACAGCAGATGTCAGAATTGACCACACTCTGCCACTTCTACACGCTATCCTGCTCTTCGACCCTCGACCCCTCTGCCTGTCAGCGTCTCGCTCAGGACAAATGCCAAAGCCGGCTTAAGAAGTGCAGTAAGTTATCCAGACAGTTTAAATAAAAAAATCTAATTATATATTTAAACTGAATTAACCTAATTTTAAGTGCTAGTTTGGATGTACATACTCATTCTTTATTACTACTACTTTCCAGATTTTAAAATAACAAACTATGAAATAACAGCAATGGAAATATGCGAATTATTTAGTCATCTTGACAAGCTCTGCATCTTAACAAAATGCATTCTGGGATACTTTTTATGCTGCATTGAAGGAGTTCACATGTATGTTGGGCACTTGTAGGCTCGCTCATAAAGTTTTATGAAATTCAAATCATCAATTAATTTTTTTTTTACATGAATTTAAACTAGTTTTTAAAGAAATTTGTATGTAGACACAATTTATTCTACACAACCTATTTCAAGCATTTTTTAAATCCTAAATAAAAGGCTTAAATTATAAATTGAGTTACGTACTGTATGTCCAAACTCTCAAGACTCACAGTGTACTTTGATAAAAACAGTAATATACTGAAATATAGAAAACAGTTTTCTATTTGAATGTATTCTGAAATATATTTACCTTCCCTCCATCTACTGCCTTTCTTACTGTCTGCTGTCTTTCTCCCTACAGAGTTGCATTCCTTTCTGCAGACTCTGCTGGACTTGCTTCAGAGGGCCGATGACTGTATCAGAGATAAAGTTGACCTGACCTTCTTCACTCAGACTCTTCCTCAGTTGGTGGAGAATATGTACAGCTCTGCTCATATAACACGAAGACGCAGAAATGCTCTTGAAACAGGTAGAGCCATTAAACCTTTCTGCACTGTACTTGTAAAGCTTATCATGGCTCAGGGGGGATGTACAATGCTTTCCGGAATGTAATATTTTTCAGCAACTGTTTAGATCGTTCTCCATATTGTTATTCTTCTAACCAACATATTATTCTCAAAGAGCAGATTGGCCAGCCAGCACTATTCCAGCAAGTGGGCCCTCTGGTGGACGACTGGGAGAGCTACCTTACAGGCATTGCTGAAGATCTGGATCTACACAAGGAACTGAAAGAACTCACAGGAACTTTCTCAGGAGCAACAACTCTTCACACCGGTAAATTTGTCTAATTGAAACAAAGGTTTTACATATGATGGAGCAGCATGTTCACTACATTTCTGTTTAAGACGGACATAAGTTAACAATAAACTAAGACTGATGGTGACTTAATGAAAATTTCAGGAAGAGGAAAGTGGAAAAGCATTTCTTCAGCAGCTTGACGGATCACTGCTCTCCTCCATTGCTGCCCTGCGTTCCAAACTAGACTCACTGCACATTCCTGTCATACCAGAATTGGACCACCAACTGTTTCAAAGGGATTTCACCATTCCCACCACTGGAAAACAGCAACAGGATAATAGTGCCAAATCTAAGGAGTCTGTACTGTCAGCAGACTATTGGACTGCTCTGATATATAAAGCTCTGAGAGGAAGTGGCCACAGGAAGTGTTACAGGAAGTCCGGTGATGACAGCATCCCCTCAGGATCATATAGATACAACAACCAGATCTTTGGAACCTTCCACACAACCACCGAAACTCAAGACTCTGGAGCCGTCTGATTCTGTCCCTACCCAGATGCCCCTGCTTCAACAGCCACTCTTCAAAAGTAAGTGTTAATATAGCAGAATATTGAAAAACAATAACAGGAAACCTTTTTTGCAATAACTATAATTTTCTCAACCTGCAGTATAGGCTCCTTACCACCGTTTAGACCCCTGTGGATCTCAAATAATATATATTTTAAGCAAAGAATGAATGTAAATGATTGAACAAAAATACAATCTTGAGTTTTTTTAGCTTCAATGTTATATTTATATAATATTTTATTAATAATAATATTATTATTAAAAATAATAACTATTGCTTTTTTATTTAAAAAATAACAACAACAACTATTTGTATACCATTTACCATGAATATCCAGACTAATAGACTAATAATTGTTTCAGAGATCCTGTGGAGGAGAAAGAGAGATCTACACAAGAGACAGATACGAGGAGCCAATGACAAAGGTACTATTTCTCATTTAATTTAGCGTTTCTATCCATTCATTTGATTTGAAAAGGAATATGAGGTTAATATTAAATGTATTTGAAGGAATGTGAGTTTTTATTATTTACTGTTGTGTTTCAAGGCTTTGTTCTTTGTGTTTTGCAGTTTGCTCAGGAGTAACTGAATCCGCTCAGCTGGTCAGCACCACCAAAGTGATGTACAACTGGATCCTGGCTGTTCCATCGAACAACATCAACATGATCTTCCAGGAAGTGAGTCTGTGTGGGTCGTAGAAGTTTCTAGATTTCATTTGCAAGTAAAATATATGATACTTTATGTACATGTTTTGACAGACAGACAGATCATTCAAGTATATATTTACAGAAGTTGTATTGGATTATAGAACAGACACTACTGTTTAAAAGTTTTCAGTCTGTTTTTTTTTTTAAGTAGTCTCTTATGCGTACATTTATTTGGTTTAAAATAAAGTAAAAAAAAACAATATTATGAAATATAATGTGACAATTTAAATGAACTCTTTTCTAACGGCAAAGCTGAATTTTCACCAGCCATTAATCCAGTCTTCAGTGTCACATAATACTAATATGCTGATTTGCTGCTCAAGAAACATTTCTTCTTATAATCAATGTTGAAAACAGTTGTGCTGCTTAATATTTAGATATTTCAGGATTCTTTGATGAATTTGAAGTAAAAAAAACAACAACTTTAATTTGTTTGTGCAGGGGCCTTTTTGTCCAAATTAGTGGCATTTTTGCCCCAAGTTCCCATGGCCCCAGCCTTACACAAGCTCCGCCCATATATATATATATGTATATACACACATACACACATACACACACATAAACATAATAAATGCCCTTCACAGTACCTTCACGTAAGATTAATTTAATTCTTTGTTAAAAAAAAAGATACATTTCAACAAAATTGTATTTCTACTCAGCCCACATGTTTGTAATGTATGTTATGTTTGTGTGGTGTTGTATTTTAATTCTGCATATGTTTCATTGTGTGTGTTCATCATCTCAGGTGCTGGTTGACCTGAATTCTAAGAATGATCGTGGTTTGTACCAATCACGGATCAAGGCCACTGTTGGCGGGCGACCTTTGACCTTTTACAGCTTGGTGGGTTTGGAGAATGAAGCGTTCTATCGCAGCATGCCACGCATCATTGCCGTCGCCATTGATGCTCTCAAAACGTAAAACACACTTGTATATATTATTACGTCCTAAACTTTCTCATGTGACATCACCTGCTGCTATGGAAATGATTGGATGAGACCTTCTTTCTAAAGTCATCACAGGACAGCTAACACTTTTCTGGAGGATGAAGCTGGTCACTGTGTACTGAGACTGGACTGACATGGCAATATGTTCACCCCGATTTAATTTATTTCCCAGGGACAGAGGTTGATCCTCCTGTCTGAGCTGCAAACTGTACAGATATGGTATTTGATGTTTGTTATATATTTATTTGTATTACTTTGTATTTTTTGTATGAAAACAAATTGCTAAAAAATTAAATGGAGTCGAAGATTTAACTATTTAAATAAATTTTGTCTTTATATTTATGAGCTTGTCAGGTCTTTCTTTATTTTTTTCTTTTTAAAAAGCACTCAATGACTTTATGACAAAATTTTTATACAAAATAAGAACCAAACACACATATTGAGAAAAAAAAGTATTTGAGCTTTTTAATATATGGGCGGAGCTTGTGTAAGGCTGGGGCAATGGGAACTTGGGGCAAAAATGCCCCTAAATTGGACAAAAAAGCCCCTGCACAAACAAATTAAATCTATTACGTCTGTTACTAACAAAGTGAAAATGAACAGACAGTGACGATTGTGGCATCGAATTAAGATCTTCTCACGTTGCACCGTATTTTAGTGTTGCGCATTTTAACCAATCACACACAAATCTGTTGAACTTAGGAATGCAATGGCCAATCAGAGGTGTTCAGGTGAATCACCGCTGAAACTCATCAGTTTTGAAAGAAACCCCCAGCCATATATTTCATGTAACATTTCTGTTAGATTTATTAGATTTATTATTTATTTCTATTAGATTTATTAGATTTGGACAAGATAAAAAAGGGAAGAAATTGGTGTGAGAAATCACCCTAATTAAATGCCTCCACTGAAACCGCGCTTGCTATGATCATGTTAGTTCATGGCAGCTGAACATCTCTGTCAGCGGAAAGCAGTGCTGGAAACTCAGGGGGGCCTTTTTGTTTGGCTCAGATTTAATTTCTGAGGTGTTTCAGCATATGGGTACTGTGCTTATTGTGCTGTTCAGCGACAGGTGTCCCTAGATTTCTAACATACAGTTTAATTCTGATTCTTGATCTGGAGCTGATGACAACCCTCTGGGCTTCAAAATTAGCATTAAAAGATTCTAGTATGTTCCCCTGTAAGAAGCATGCTTACGTGATTTATTCAGAGTAATGTAAATTCACTTACAGTGCCAATCAACTATAGTTTCATGGGTTTGCATGTTTATATAATTCCTTGAGTATGATTCAAGACTCAATTACTAAAAGCCCCACTGGAATTATGAATAGACAGAAATAATGCATGAGATGGGGTGGTTGATGCCAGAAGAACTGTCATAGTAGTGATGCAAACAGCTGTTACGTAATGATTGACAGGTTTGGAAGCACTTGCTCTTATCACACTTTAGCCTAGAATTTCATTTTAATCCATCTCTTGGCAATCACAAATAAACAAGTAGTACCAGTCCAAAGTATTCTATTCTATTCTATTCTGTTCTATTATAATGGAATTATATGGAATTATTTTGTAGTAATAAGACCTGTATCTCTGATCCTCATACAAACAACCAGTCTAGAATCCGTCATTCCAAAATTCCAAAGTGTTAAAAATAAACCCCAACTCTCATCAGTAAGGATTGTAGAGGTGCAGGGTGGCAACACATGATATTTCTGAGCTCTCTGTCTATGATCAGATATTATGATCCCTTGTTTCCTTTACTCAGACTTTAAACATCATGTCAAACATCATGAAATTCATGTTTTTTCAACAACAAACCATGTCGATTAAAGCATCAATCCATCAATCCCTATCTTTCGTTTATTTGTTTATTCAATTTCAAATATCTGTCTATCTTTCCAACCATCAATCCTTCCAGATTGTGTGTTCATTTGTTAGTCTATCTCTCTGTCTGGTTATCTGTCTGCCTGTCTGTCTGTTTTCATATTTGTTTGTTTGATCTGTTCCTTTACAGTAGAACCGAGGTGAACCAGCAGCAACAGTTCTGTAATAAAAATACAAAATAAAAATATTTTCATATTACCAGTTATTGTCTTGTTTGTTCCACCAACTAAAATAGTTCCAAAATCATCCAAAGCAGAAACAACTTTTTCATGTATCCAAGTAACATAAAGCATTGATGTTTCTTGAACCAAAAAGTGTTTTTTAATGATTCAACTGAGTGAATGATTAATTGCCTCTAAAAAAACATTTTTATTCCCCTAAAAAAAGATAATGACTGCATTTTCAAAAAAAAAAAAATGGATAAGTATCAAGGTTTCTAATTTGATGTATCTCCAAGACATCCTAAAATATAGATTAGATCCTAATTGAAATCTAAACCAGCCCCATTTGTAAATGAAGGAATTTATGGTGTATTGACCATCTTTGTCACCTCAGATGACAATATTTAGACAGAGATGAACACATGACAGCTGATGACACACATCCTTCCACAAATCATGCCTGGGACACCATCTGTGCACCGACTTGTGGGAAATACTCTAACCTTATCTCTCTGCTTGACATCAGAGAAAAAACAGACAGAGAGAAAACTACTAGCTTCCAGTGACATCGCTTTGAGGTCTTCGCTATGTGTATGCGCGCACATGCATGTGTGTAAAGTGACAGCTGAAAATGTGAGGAACTGTATGGGTACAGAATCTGTGGACTTTCTGAAAATAACAATGAGGATTCAAGTTTGGAACCACACCTATTTTTCCTGTAACCCTTCCCATTCCTAAACAACTGTGTTTCCCTCACACACACACGCACACACACAGCTGGAGAGCCCTTCTTCACTAATGCTGCTCTGAGGATTTTAGCCTGGAACTGATCTCTTCCTCAAAAACCATCTGGTTATGGAGCCTTCTAACACTCTTATTCTCAGGTAATATGGTGTGTTCTTCTGAGTTCTGAGGGGTTTGTTATGCACAAAGGGGCATGGATTGTGACCTTGTGAAATTTTCAGTGATTCAGCATGGGTTTGGTCTAGTGGACAAATTCTTCATGAAACCACTGGTTTTTACATGTTCACACGTTGCCTTTATAAAGTGTTAAAGCTAGAGAACTGAGTGTCAGCAAAGAGGGCGGGAAATAGGGGGTTAAATTTTTGTTGATTTACACTAGCATTACATAATTACATAAATATATATATTTAGTAATAAAGAGATTATTTTAATTGTAAAGATGTAATGTGTGTGTACACAAACCAAGACTAAAGTTTAGCATGAAGACTATTCTTAAAAGAATTGGGAAGAACAAAGAGACCAAAAAAAAAAATTCCCAGGGCCCAGCTGGTATTTGGACACATAAGTCACGCTTAATACATGTATGAATTTCATTACAATACATAATAGAAGAGGGGGGAATACATACATTCAAAACATCTCCAACTGGTCCAAGACCAAAATTGAAAACATGAAATGAAAATATGAAAATCCACTTTTCACAGAACTGAATTCAATTTTATAGAAATTAATTAAATGCAATATTTTTAGTTAATTAATGACATAATTTTTGGGTCTTCCCATTTCTGTTCTAATTGCAGCAATCATTTTTTTACAGTAAACATTCAAAGCTGTTGTTGTTAGTAGTGATATTCAACAAAACATTATACTTTTCATATGACCTTAACTAATTGTGTGGAAGAGCTTTCCTCAATTAAATTGAAATAAAAGTGAACAAATTATTATTATTATTATCATTATTTATTATTATTTTCTTTTTTGAGGTATAATAAAATGAGGGATTAGATTGACGTCCTGTGTGTTTCAGGTGTGATCTGTAATCTAGAAGGATCTCTGCACAGAGATCTAATGGTGGATACAACAAGAACATGCGACCTATGGAGAACTATGGTGACATCACTGATGTGAAGATCAAGATGACCCTCACCAACCTCATTTCTCTGGTAAATGTGCATGTGTGTGTATACTGCATGTGGTAAAGTCTGAATGAGTGTGTATACACAAGGTAAATCTAATATCAATATCATCGTGCCCTGTGTCCTCTTCTCATCCCTCGGGTTACTTGTCTACTTCCTGCCGGCCAAAGGTCAGACTCCAGTGGATGCTAACAGGTGTCGCAATGCACAGCTTTCTATTTCAGCGAGTTCTTACATTTGTAGAAAGTTTTTTTTTTTATTGGGATTAAACATGGCGTGGCTAATAATGTCATCCAAAACCATTGACCAGTGGGGACAATAGCAGATGGCTTTAACATGAACTAATTTGCTTCATGATAATCAACATGAAGTGAATGATTCATTTTTACAGTAAGACTTTAACCTAACAAATCAGGAGACGTTATCATTCAGTTCATCAGCATATTTGTGATCAGTATGTTGAATTGGATGTTTGTGTATAATAGCTGGAGGACAGAAATGTGCTATGACCATTGCAATCCTGCTCGGTCGGACTGTCTTCCTGTTCCTTATTGCCAAGAAAGTTCCAGAAACTTCCCAAGCTGTTCCTCTCATCGGAAAGTGAGTCTGCGTTTTTATTCACTCATCACACCTTTTCAGCAGTTTCTGATAAACTTGTATTCAATGTGTGCAACATAAGATAAACAGTTTATATACACTAGTGTGTGTTCCAGCACACATTTTCTAGAGAAACTTGTGCTCTTTTGGCAGGTATCTGCTGTTTGTGATGTCGGTGACCACAATAACTGTGATGAACTGTGTGGTGGTGTTGAATGTTTCTGTGCGAACCCCCAACACCCACCCCATGAGCAACAACATCAGAAAGGTACAACAGAACGATCTAACCATCTTTAGGCTTTTTGTCCAATCCATAAAGACATAATGAAAAAGTTATTATTATACATGGAAGCTACATAATCGCTTTTCCCTCCATTTTGGGGCTACTCAGGTCTTTCTGAATATGCTTCCTCATCTGCTGAGGATGACGATGCAGCACTGGACACCAGAGCAGGAGGAAGGGGATTTTAAAACGTTTGCTCTGGGCAACGGCACTCCACTTCACCGCAAGAGACGAAGCTCTTTGGGATTAATAGCAAAGGCTGATGAAAACATGTTCAGAACAGCACGCTCAGAGCTGATGTTCAGTTGACTGAAGGAGAGAAAGGGGCTGCTGAAGAACACTTTAGAGAAAATACGTGAGTTAACAACTCGGAACAAATTATATACACTACTTTTCAAAAGGTTGGGGTCAGTAAGATTTTTTTAAATAAAATGTTTATTATTTTTATTAAATAAAAAATTAAATTAATGCATTTAGCAGATGCTTTTATCCAAAGCAACTTACAGTGCATTCAGTCTAACATTTTTGAGTAATATATATATATATATACACATTATCATATAATAAATAATACTATATATATATATATATATATATATATTATTATTTTTTTTTGCCATATGGTTTCTGGCCTTAAATTAGCTTTTTTGTGGTCTGACCTCAGAAAATGGTCTGGGAGGGAACACAGCACAGGATCTAGAATCCAGTTTGGCTTCAGCTTCATCAGAAGTGCATCAGTGTGTGTCTTCCTGTAAACACAATGCTGAAAGTGCCAAGCACCAAAATGACTTTCAAAGTGTAAGTGGCTGTTCCAGAATTCTCCAAACATGAGGCTGAAAGTGTCTCTTATTTACACAAGAACAGTGGATGTTTGTGTTTGGGCTTAACTTACCAACCCCTGAAAAACTAGTGTTGACGTCTAAATTCCAGTCATCCTTTCTTCTCACTCTGCAGGAAAATGAAGAATGGTTTCTGGTTGCCAGAGTGATTGACAGGATGTGCTTCATCGTCATGGCGCTACTGTTTATATTGGGCACCATCGGAATCTTCCTGATGGGACATTTCAACCAGGCCCCATCTCAGCCCTTCCCTGGAGACCCTAAAAAATACCTGCCTGAAATCTCATCTGGAGACATCACAGGCTGAATGCAAGTTAAAAACCTCAGACTCAGAGAAACTCCAGCAGAAGTCTAGAGGACTTTGTTGAAGACGAAAACAAACTCTGGAGACGAAAAGCCATCAGATTGTTCTAAAATATGGCAAGCTCTCTGCATTTTAATTTAGTAGTGCTTCATGTTTACAAAAGTGATCGAAGGTCTCCAGAGAAGAGAGCTGGCTGGATCCGAAGTCATTTGAAACTTGAATTGGCTTTGATGAGATGTGGATGAATATGAATGTCATATTATTTGCTTGTTATTGCCTGTCAATTTCTTTATCAACTTTAATTCTGTGTAGTGATTCAACAGTTGATGCTTTGCTGAAAATAAAAACGGTAAATTTATACACGTAAATGATGATCTTCTGCAAGAAATCAAATGAATTGTTTCAGGTTAGTCCTCTACCCCCCACTAACTTGAGGAGGATCTTAATTACATGGCTGACTGGTACTTTTCTGTCTGACAAAGAGCAGATCCGGGAAGGAGAGAGCAGGGCAGGAGGTGGGTGTTCAGTGTAGGAGTAGCATTACAACTACTAACACAGTGTTTGAAGCTTCTCAGTAAAGGAAACCCTTATCCCGTCACTTCTGCACCTGCCCAGCAGCCACAAAGACCTCAGGAACTGAAATGGTAAGATATGTTGTTGATGTGTCTATTTAGCAGCTGAATTGGTATTGATTCGTGTCATAAAGTGTCTTTACACAACAAATTATGTATAGTAAGCATAGCTATTCAACAAATTATGGCTTAATCACAAGCTTTCAAAAAACAAGAAGAGTGCATCTAGAGTCGAATGATGCAGAAAAGACTAAAGATTCAACATTATTAATATAAAGTTATTATTTAAATTTTCCCCTTTTCTTTAATTTGTTGCTATTTTTAACAATTTCTAGAAAAGCTTTCTCACAAAAAGAAAAAAAAACTTATTAGAATCAAAAATGGCCTTGTTTATTTATTTTATTTAGATTTATTTTTGGTATGTAAAAGTCTTAATTTTAATATTAATACATCTTTTAAATAATTAGCATATGCAATAATATATAGATTATTGTGTTATTAAATAATATGAATAATAGTAAATAATGTATAAAATAATAAGTAAATTGTTTCTTAAATACAATTAAATAATTTTTAGTAATGTTTTCATTATTAATTTTAGGCATTGTTTTTATATTATTTTATGGGTATTATATAAACAGATTATAAGTTATATTACAGTTATAAAACACTTTTTGCAAAGATAAATTATTTAAAAAATGTAATAAAATTATTACTTTTTATACTCATTTATTCTGGTTTTATAGTGTATACAAATTTTATTTTAATCTTTTTTAATCATTATATTACATTTATATATTTTTTTCTCTTTATACAAAGTGGTTATTTAAGCATTGTTTTAGTAAACTCACATTTAGACATTCTAATATCCTGTTTTTATGACAAAATGAAATGGGTTGCAGATGACCGTTCACACTGGTTTTCAGTGACATTTGACAAATATTTACTTTGGCTTTCACATGCCATGATTTTACCTCCTGTGTTTTCTCTCTCTTCCAACCAGGCCTCCCCATCTTTGACCACTCAGCCTCTTCCTTTTGGTCTGGAAAGGGAGAAACATATTGACATGCTCTTCAGAGCTTTCCACAGGCAGATTAGACCTACTACAGACACGCAGGACCTCACTCCTGTGCTCCGGGATACTGGCAGGACAAGAAGACAGAACGGAGGACCTGGATGGAAAGAGACAGACAATGACAGTAAAAGACTGGGAAAACTGTCTGTTCTGAGAACAGTCACAAGACTTCATATTACTGCCAGACCAGAACTGCAAGGTGAATAAAACATTTATAAAATAAATATATATATACATACATAAAAAAAAAATCTCTAAAATTTTATAAAAAACATAAATTGCCATATTACAAATCAGTTTAATAGACAATTTTTCTTAGGAAAAATACTTGTATTGAATAGAACAACTTTAAAGGTGACAACAAAAATTATGAAGTTCCTATTATTATTATCTCTTCAAACTAAATTATATATATATATATATATATATATATATATATATATATATATATATATATATATATATATATATTTAAAAGACAGACACTGAATGGCTTTGAAAAAATATAATTAAGATAATTTAAAATGTACTATACGGTTCAAAAGTGCATGGTCAGTCCTTTTAAAAATAAAAGTAATTAATACTTTTATTCAGCAAGGATGCAATTTATTAAAAGTGACAGTAAATACATTTATAATTTTACAAAAGATTTCTATACTTTTCTTTTGAACATTCTACCCATCAACAAATAGCAATAGATAAATATTACCACAAAAAGCATAAAGCAGCACAATCATTTTTAACACTGATAATAATAAGAAATGTTTCCTGAGCACCAATCATCATATAAGAATGGATTAAATACTACTAATAAAATAAATAATAAATAATGGTTTAAAGTAAATAAATAAATAAGTAAATTATAATAATTACAATTTTAAATGCTTATTTATAAAAGGTAGAACAGCTTGGGCTTGGTTTGAGATACTCACAGTATATAAATTAATATAATATGGTAAGGTTTAATAAAGGTTTTGTATTTGTGTGACGTCTCAGGTCCACAGTGTGTAGCCCGGAGAACATACAGCATCTCCACTGAAACCGGGGACCAGCTCTTTGTGGCTGTGGAAGGTAAATATGAAATAGAGTCTACTGTATGTGCTAAATGATGATATTGTGTGCCACTCTTTAAGATGATTATACTGCATTTTCAAAGCCACCAAAACATGCAGCCACATATAAACTTTGAGCACAACTGATATGTCACAAAACCTCTTTTTGTGTTGCGTCTTTGTTAGAGAGCGCATGCATGTGTATGCAATGCTGCGGTCCAGCTCGAGCCTGTTCACTACAAGGCTTTGATAAGGATGCAGAGTGTGTTTTCCTCTTTGAGAGGCCCCTGAGAGCAGAGATGTGCTGGCTCGGCTGCTGCCTGATGGAAATGAGGGCCTACACACCACAGAGAGAGCTCATTGGGACAGTTCACCAAAGGTAGAGATCAACAGCAAACCAGATCTCACTCTCATGCAGCTAGAATATTAATCCACACTGCAAGAATAAGACACTTAAAGACAAGAAAAAGCCATGTGATTGACATTTAAAACAATTAGCGGTGAGATTTAGATGCAAACATCTTAGTGTTATAATAAAATATCAGCCTGCGTTTCAGATCCAGTGTTATTTTAGTATCACTGAGATACTAATTTGATTGGTTTTCATTATTGGTTTTAGTTTTAGTTAACTACTGTATCATTGCTCTGGTCCAATCAAATTAAATCTAACTCTTGTATAATGGTGATGTAATCTCCTGTACTGTAAACCTATTATGCAGACAGAGCCATCCACATCATGTTTCATCATGATGCCAACTATTCTGTCAGATAAGGTCATCATTGTGTTTCTACTAACTGCACCCAACAAAAACCCTCCAGTAACCTCTCTCAGACTGAATAGGGAGAGATGTGGTGAACGTTCTGAGATGAAACCATCAACATGACCTCCTTCTCAGGACAGCCATGAACAAAGACCATGCCGTGTTTGTTTGTTGTCACACACCGAGCCTTTCAGCATCAGGTCATATCAAGCTAAAATAATATCAGTCGCACACAAATGAACAATCACTAGATTCAGAAAAAAAACTCTTCTTATCCGGTCTTCTAAAACCAAATCCACTGCTTGAAGACTGTTATAAGCCTTGAGGTGTTTTATCAGGTGGAGCATGTTCACGCCGTATTTCGAGGTCTGTGACTCCGAGGGCATCTCAGCCGTGAGAATCCAGGGCTCCTGTTGCAATACACGCTGCCTCTCTGAGCAGGAGCTGAAGGTCAAAAACCCATTCATATCATCCACCTTTTACATGCAGCTCTAATTGTACTCTCTTCTAATTATTCTCATGCATTGGGGGCATCAGGTGGTTTCCAGTATTGGTGAGAATATCGGGTGCATATGGAAAAGGTGGCCTGGATATAATGAGGAATGTAACATGGACCATGAATATTTTGGACTGGATGGTAAAAAATTGTATAGTTATATATATATATATATATATATATATATATATATATATATATATAGTAGATGCTAGAGTGATATACTCTAGTGTGACTATTTTCAACATCTCTTTCTCTCTCAGTACCTCAAGGAATGAATTTGAACACCAAAGTGCTGTTAATTGCTGCTGCCTTCCTGCTGGTGAGTTGCCAACCACACACACACACACACACACACACACACACACTATTGTATTAATATGTAACAGATTTATCGTTTATCTCTTTCTTTTTTGCAGAATCATATGTTTTTTGAGATGAGCTAAGAAGGACATGAAAGACATCAGCTCAGAAGTGAAGTGTGAACCCAACAATATAGAACTCTGGTGACAAGATGGAACACTGCATCATGTTTCTATGACAACTACAAGGAACCGGCATCGGTGATGCTCTTCTGAGATAACTACATTTGAGCTGTTGTGAAGATCATGACTCTTCATACAAAGCCACTCTACACCTGAACATTTGCACACTAAATTGAAGTACACATTAAACCTACACAGCTTTTTCATATTTGATACACAAATTAAGCCACTAAACAATTAACACAGTCAAGATTTAACACAGTCAAATCTAGGAAAGAGTACTTGTCCTCAATCATCATATGACCTTGCATCATATGTTTGTAAAAAACTATAGAGCTCTGATCATAAAACTAAGAATTATTAAGATACTGTGAGATAAAGGGTGAAAGCTTATATGTAAATGCAGTAGTCTTTAAGTAGTCTTCTAGAGTTTCATCTTACTTTTTGGCCTTTGAATAAAATGTAGGTGTTTTTTCCTTTCAAATCTAAGTTCCTAAATATGAGCTTTCATATGAGCCATAAATGTAAGGGTTACAGGGTTAAATGTTCAATGCACGCTTTTGTAATAAAAAATATATAATATTACAATATGTCACAAACCTGTATTATTTTCGCATTTAATAAAGATTCTTGAAATGTTGTTTGTGGGTTAGTTTATAATTGTTTATATGCCCGCCATAGTATCACAACTATTTTCACGGCCAGAAACAGGTTAAATTATGAATAAAGAATAAAAAAACTAAATGAAATGATAGATTTTTTATGGCCTATTCAGCTTTTCATAGTTTGATTAAGGCCCTGTTTCTTAAAGGAAATTTACTAATTGAATATTTTCCACAGTTAAGTAAACTGAAATATTTTACCACTAAATTCTTCATACAGTGGACTACCAGTAAAACTGAAAAAAAAAAGAAGAAAAAATTTGTTCTGACAGTTTAACTCTCTTGAGTGTGAAGTGTTAAGGTGTCTGAATACATTTTGGTTTGACTGTATACACATAAATATGAGTGTAATGTACAACTCATTTATTGCTATTTGTATATATCAGTGTTTTATACTTCATAATGGTATTAGGAGGCAGGTTGAGAACTCTGGTGTAAGGTGTTTTTATAATTAATGAGGACTTCATTCCCATTCAGAACCAAAAATTTCAGGTCAGAATCATACGTAGATGTGAAGTCCAACTCATGCTCTTCAAATCATACTAGATGGAAATACTTCCAACAAATCAGAGCCACACCACAGCTGAAAATTAGCAGCAGATGCATAATCAACATTTATTGCTATGATCAATCATAATTAAAAACCTTTCCTTTCCACTTATTTTTATGTACCTCAAAAACAACTGTCCAGCACTGAAATTCAAGGGAGGTTTTGATACGCAGCCTCCATGAACAGATCAGTGTTTGTTAGTTAGCATGTCTGGATAACATCCGAGTAATTTCTAAAACAGGGCTTGGAGACCCAAGAGTCGCATCTCCAGTGTGGTCTCCTCCAGCGGAGTGCCAGGATGTTGAGCGATCTTGAAAATCAGTGATTTGCCGGAGGCACAGTGAATCAGGCAGCGTGGTACCCATCCCTGATAGGGCACTGTCCTTTGGGTTAACACTCTTTAAGCTCAGGAGAAATAAAAAGTTAGCCATTATAGAGCTCTCCAAATACATTTAGAAATATAATTTTTTTTTTTTTTTTTGTACAACAGTTCTATTTTAAAACAACTCAACACTGTAGCTAAAATACTGCACTATAGTAAAATATCCTCATCATCCTGCAACCTCATTGGTAAATATTGGGACCTAAATGAAACCTGTCTTCCTCTCAGACCATCTTTATGAGCCGGTGTTATTCAGATGATAATTCAGTTAATGTGACTGTACTACACAAGGGCATGTTGTTGTGGCAGTTCCCAGCCATTAGTTCACGTCACAGTGGCTGAACTATGTGGTCCCGCTGTGTCCCTCTGAGAGCTCCACCAAATAATGACTGACTGGAAAACATTCGTTCATATGTTGATGAATTGGTTCCTCCTTCTTCTTCTTCTGTGAGTTTTCAGGTGATGTGGGGTTTGGATGATTGTAAAAACAGATGATCTTCAATAGTAAACATTTGTCATGCTGACACTTTTCATGGCGTCCCGATCGTTTTTCTTTTTAAAACTGGTAAATTCCTCGGAAACTGCCTCTTCGGTGGTAAAATTAACTTGCCAATCTAGATGGGGAGAAAGAGGTAGTACTTTTGCCCAGTTATGAACATGTTGGGAATGAATCTTGCATGTATCTCATAAAGAGAACGGAGCAGCTCCAGTGTGAGTGATTACGTGTCAGTCAAGAGTTTATACCTGTCACACTCTTCAGATGAAAAACTAGCGGCCTCCACTTGCGTTCACTAGACCATGGAAATCCTCCCAAGCTCTGAAAGATCACACACACACAACATTTTATATATATTAATACTGTCAAATATATCAACACTGTGGGTGCAGGACACTTTAGTTCATTTACCGTATTTTCCAGACTATAAGTCGCACTTTTTTTCATAGTTTGGCTGGTCCTGCGACTTATAGTCAGGTGCGACTTATTTATCAAAATTAATTTGACATGAACCAACCGAAATGAACTAAGAGACATGAACCAAGAGAAAACATTACCGTCTACAGCCACGAGTGGGCGCTCTATGCTGCTCTGTGCTTCTGTAGTTTACACTGAACACACAGAGCGCCCTCTCGTGGCTGTAGACGGTAATGTTTTCTCTTGGTTCTAAACAAATGCGACTTATAGTCCAGTGCGACTTATATATGTTTTTTTTCTCATCATGATGTATTTTTGGACTGATGCGACTTATACTCAGGTGCGACTTATAGTCCGAAAAATATGGTCTGTAAGCGAGGATAGCAAAATAAAGTAAACTGTGATATATTATACCCCAAAAAATTCTTCATACATTGGACTAACGATAAAACTGAAAAAAAAAAAAAAAAACAGATCTGATCTGACTTTATCAAGATGAATTTGTTCCGACACAGTTTAACTCTTGAGTGTGAAATGTTGAAGGTGTCTGAATAAATTTAGGTTTGACTATACACATAAATATATGAGTCTACTGTTGTATAACTCACTTGATGCTATCGGTGTGTGTTTTATACTCCATAATGGTATTGGGCGGCAGGTTGAGAACTCTGCGTAAGGTGTCTCTAATGCGAGCAGTGGTGGCCTGATCACTTGCGGTCTTATTCCAGATAGAAATGATATCCTCCTTCAAACAAAAGCACAAATATTTATGACTATACAGAAAAACTATTATTTACAATGTAACAGCTCCACTCATGAACACAGAATGAGTGTAATGCCGTCTATGTTCTAAATTAACAACTGCCGTACTGCTAACTGCAAACTACACTGTATGCTATTTTATACAAATAATATTCAGCAAATATGGTTCTATTTGCATTCTATACAAGATACAAATTTATTTAAATACATGCTTTATTGCATGAATATCACAGTACCTGGAAGCGAACAGACACAACGGCCCCACAGATCTCCTCACCCACCATGAACTGCTCGCCTAGCATGGCCAAGATCAGATTTTCCCAGCAGCGTGACGCCAGGCCTTTACGAAGCCGAATGATCCATTTACCTCCACTCTTATTAGCATCATCCTACATAAAACAACCCCAATTCTATTCTCTGTCAAGCATAAAGAAGCATTCATACAGTACATGTGATCTGACACAACTCACCTCCCACATGGGTTTGATTCCCTCCTTAAACAGGTGGAAATCGCTGTGACCAGTCAGATCATCCGGTCGGATCATGTGACTATAAAAACGCCAGAACTGCTCCACCTACAAACACAGGGCAGCTGTTGAGCTGTCAATCATGTGACTAAAACTTCACCCCCCACTGTGCCCTGTGTTTGAATCTTCATTAAGTGAGTCTGAATAAATATGTCGATGTGAGTTTGTGTGTCAGTAGGTTACCGAAGCAAAGCTGCCGATCTGTTTAATGTTCTGTTCGTAGCTCTGTGTGCTAGCTGGCCGTCCTGGTGTGCGACGAGAATACCAGAACGTGTAGTTGTACTGAAGAGGGTGCTCACCAGCCCCTGGGACCACCGCCTGCAAAAGTAAAGCAGCTCATATTTATAAGGAACAATCTATTATAATTTACATATGATTTATTTCTGTCTATCAATTCAAGTGAGCTTTACTGCCATGAATTATACAGTATAACCACAGCATTGACCTATCTATCTATCTATCTATCTATCTATCTATCTATCTATCTATCTATACCTTTCTCTTGGTAGTGTTTGAGTCCTTCTCCTCTTCGTCATTTTTTTCCTTCTCCCCATCTTTCGGTGAGCAGTTGTCCTGGTCGTGATCTCCACTGTCATCATCTTTCAGGCTTAAAGAGAGAGAAAATGGTTCATTCCACTCACAATATATTATTTTTCAGTAACTGTATAATTGCAGTGGCTCCAACAAAAAAATAAAGCAACTATAAAACCATTTTTGTGATTGTGTGATCATTCATATAAGAAATAAGTATCTTCTGCTCACTAAGACTGCAGGTACTTGACCAAAAATACAGTAAACAACTGTATACATTTATACAATTTTACAAAGTTTTCTATTTGAATAGATTTTAAAATCTAATTAATTCCTGTGATGGCAAAGCTGAATTTTCATTTTTATTGTTAAAAACTGAAAACTGAGTAATGGTTGCTAAAAATTCAGATATGCCAACATATATTAAACATATTAAATTAAGTCATGCAATTGACTTTAGAAAGAACACTTTTTTTCAGTACCACGTTATTAATTTTCTGATACCAAAATCATACTTTAGCCACGGCTCTGAGAATTATAAACTCGACTTTATTAGCCAAAGGAAAGGCTCTGTCAGAGTTTGCAGAGACGGACTGCACTACCTTATTTGACCCTGCGATTATAATGGTCAGTGGCTGCGCATGAGAAGTTTGCAAACATTATAAATTACGCTGCTTATGTAACAGATGATTTTATGGTAGTTTCGTTTTCACGTGCCATGTACAGTATAGCGTGTTTCGCTTATGCACAACCCCTCACGTGTTTACAACCAGCCTACACCGCCTCATGCCATTCCAGCTGGCTGCAGAGAAGAGTTTGAGCCGGGGTCGCAGAGCACCTGCCCCCGCTGCTCACACACACGCGTAACCCGGTGATCCGTCCTCGGCCTGGAGGCCCTGAGCATGCAGATCTGCGAATAGAAGTGGGTATTTGCATGCTGCATTCACCGCATGCATTAAAACGCAATCCTTCACAAAATCTTAGAGGAGTCCAATCATGCAACTAAAACATGGTGACCTCCCAGCCCATGCCAAAGCTTCTAGACACACCTCTTTTCCCCCTCGCTCTTTCCTCTCTCTCACGGTCTCTAAGTTAAAGAGACGCTTGAAACGCATACATTTGCATTTACGCACGACTAATCCCTGCTAACGTGCAGCGTCGTTTTGATTACTCACGCGTCAAATTTGTTGTTCATTATTTTCTAGGTGAGTGTCTGTATCCGCTCTCGCGCCGACGGCAGCCCCGTCAATTCCGCAGCAACGGCGGCGCGCGCTAGTGGTGGCGGCGGCCGCGCGCATCGCCAGTGGTGGGTGACGCGCACGCTGTACACTTGGTGAATATTTGTATTTTTTGCAGTATACAAAAATGGGAGAGACTGTAACCTTATCCTAGTCTAATAAACATTTTGTGTTGAATAGCTAACGTATACACACATTCATAGATTATATACAGTTCCTAGAAATAGAAGGAGATTGTTTAATAAAGTCAATTACAACTGAATTCCTAAATAACGAATTAAATTAAATTATTGAGAATTTAATTGGGTAGCCTATATAGTAATGTCAAATTTCACAAGGTTATCATATTTTATAATAATTATTACAGAAGGAATGTTTTTGGATTTATACCTTAAATACTTTGTCACCTTTAGGGTTGAATGAGGATTTAGATATTAAGTCATTTTTATAGTGATTAAAAAAATTGTAGCTTGTATTTGTTACACGAGTAGTATTTGTCACATGATTTCTTGGGTGTGCCTAATTAAGGTGATCACCTGTGTCTATTTAAAGCTGACTTCACTTTACATTGATATTGTGCCTGATGAAGACCTGAGGGTTGAAACATTGCTTGAATAAATTCTTCTGGAGCAGTAATTTTCAGTGTGCAGACTTCACACTTCTTTATTTTTCTATATCATATTTAAACTTTCATTTTACTAAATTCCACTAAATTTATGTAAATGTATTTAAACATACACATACTGTATAAATACACAAACACACACACACATAGATACAAACATAATTATTTATATTTAATTATTTTTGGCTTCTGAAAATAATAGGTAATGATTTAATAAAAGAAATTACAGCACTGATGTCATATTTTATTAAAATATTAACAATTTAATGGGGTCAAGTAAAGTTTGGTAAGCTTAGTCATTGTGGAACAGATTTTTCAATAAAAATAAATATGCATTTTTTTTTTAAAGACATCTTATTTATGAGTGTAAAATAATTCTACACGTTTTAAGGATGTTTTGTATTCAAACAAAGTAAGATTCAAGTTTTAAAATAATTGAATGAATATTGTTGTACATATAACAGACATGCACATGGGGAGAAAAGGGTCACAGCAGTGTAATTGCTTCACATAGAGTCATTGTGTGGCGGCACCAGGCTCTGGATCAGGGTGGACAGTGACGCTACAAGTTCGTCACTAGTGCGGCACTAACAGGCCTGTGGACCCTCATACACAGGCTATTAGCACTCACAGAGAAGCCGACGGGGCAGAGACTGCGTGAGGGGCTCCAACTCTGCGGCACACTTCAGAGAGAGCTGGAGCTTCAGTAGAGCCGCTGACCCTCCCACTTATTCAATCACTGTCTACCCTTCTTTTGGCCAGTAATACCCCCATCTTTATCCTTCTGCACCCTTGTTTTCTCTTTCTCTCCATATTGAAATGTTCTCTCTTTCTGGTGAGAAATTTAAGTCATGATGTTTTATCACGATGTAGTATAAATCTGTGTGAATATAAAAGTGGTAATGCCTGTTTTTGATATTCTAGTAAATTAAATACTTAAAAATGAAAGATGCTTCTTAGTTGATTATTTTCGACTATTTTTGCAACTTGGACAAAAACATTAATAATAAGTCATTCATAATAAATAAGTCTGGCATCAGTAAACATATAGTACAGTATGTAACACTTGATCTGACATGTTTCTTACAGGGCAGTTGTAGGCAGACATTGTGACAAATACCAGCGGAGTCCAAACTCAGTCCCTGCAGAGTTCAGCTTCAACTTGCTTCAACACATCTGCCTGGAAGTTTCTAGCATGCCTAGTAAGACCTTGAGCTAGTTCAGATGTGTTTAATTTGGGTTGGAGCTAAACTCTGCAGGACAGTGGACCTCCAGGACCGGTTTTGGACACCCTTGGTTTATACCATGATTTATCCACCGCTGGTGGGTTTTGGTAGCTGTTTGTGGTAAGTGAATTGAACCGATGGCTCCCATTAGGGGGGATGGGATGGAGGGCAAGACTTTCATCTCAACGTGGGCATGTGATCCACTTCCTATCGTCTCATCACAGAGATACAGGAGACCTGTGAGAGGAGACAAATCTTACATCTTACAGTGAAGAGCAGTGCAAGTAAAACAAAAACAGAACTGTCAATGTTCCACAGAAGAAAGAAAGCTATACAGGTTTGAAGCAACATGAGGTTGAGTGAATCATGACAGAATGTGATTTAAGGTGAACCATTTCTTAAAATGAGGTGAAAGATCATTACCTCCTGAACAGCATGGCCCAGACGCTCTTGACTCTGCACTGCTTTCCTAAAGAGGTCGACAACATTAGTACTTCTTTATATTAGACCCAAAGATGTAAGGCCAATGTCAACTAGCAACATTTTCTTAACAAGAAACTACATTTAACTTGATTTCATTTTATCTAGGGTTTGTTTTTTCACAGTGCATTGACCAGTTAAATTCTAAATAAAGTCTAATTACAGTATGCACATTTTTTTGGAAGAATGTCAAATAGTGGTCGACCGATATACAGTATATATATATATATATATATATATATATATATATATATATATATATATATATATATATATATATATATATATATATACACATATATATAATTTTTATTTATTTTAATTAATATTTAAGAAAATTAATTTGAAAATGAATTTAAAAAATGTGTCAAATAAACATATTTTAGAAGACAACTTCTTGATTCTATAATCCTATTAGAATATATGTCACAAATAAATAAATATTTAAAAAATATATACAAATAAAAAGGGCACTCGGTAATCTGGGAAGTTTGTGAGCACTGGGAATCATATTTTTTAAACAATTGAAACAATATTTAAACAATTAAATGTTTATAAAATATTATTCTATTACTAATAATGTGAAAGCAATATTTATAATGCTTTATTGTATACATTTTAATTCCTTTGTTTAAGAGTTCTATCTGATTATTACACAGACTTCGTATCAGACACAACTGTTAAAGGGCCACAGCAAACAATGAAGAGGGAGAATGTCAGCGCTGTGTGCATCGTCAAAATAAAAGTCCTGCCTCGAACACATCGGCCAAACAGAAAAACTGATGGGCCGATGCCAGTATATTTGATAAATGTCAAATATTGACCACTTATGTGTACATATGTAAGATTTTATTAATGTCTATGAATTTATTATTAGTGTCTGAGTGTGTGTGTGTGGAATGCTTACCGATTTATCCTGCATGTAAAAGTGAGCGTGAAGTGAGCACTGAGTTCCGGCTGGTAGGTGGAGGGAATTATGACGTACTTGCCCGGCTGTAGATGGCAAAGCACACTGACCTCCTGAGAGTGGGCATGAGGTACACAACTAACCACTGGAGACATGGCACCAGGGCTTAAAAGAGAGTCACCATCCGGTACCTGGAAACACACACACACACGTTTAAATATCATGAAGATATACAAAAAGAGATTCACTACTGAATGTTAGCCACCTACACCAACTATAACGAACACTGTTACTAGAACAGTTATGTCTAGAACTGGACACTTTTGGCACAAAAGCAGTTTAGTATCTATTCTGACCTTATAAATATGAAAGCCGATGGCATGGAGGGAATTTTCAGGTCTGTTTTGGCATAATGTGACCTTTACGTTGCTACCTCCAGGGTCATAGGTCACAGTAAAGGGTATACGGGGGTTGAGTCCATGTGTGGTGAAGTTGCGACTTCCTCCTGCAGTAGAACCAACGGACCAACAGCCATGAGAGCTGACGCTTTCCCACTCGCCCTCTGAACAGTGCTGAAGAGGAGGAGGGGATTTCATCACACTGGAGAAAAACACAGATGTTTTCGACCAATGATATGGCTTTATGGTATCATATTCCATATTTAGATGCAGTGTGTATATAAATCAATAATAATTAGTGTCATTATAACATATATACACAGCAGTTCAAACCTTGGAGTTTGGTAAGAATATTTTATACTTTTTTATACTTTATTCAACAAGGATGCATTAAATTGATCATAACAGTTTCCACAAAACTGTTAAGCATCACAACTGTTTTGTTACATTCATAATAATAATAAAATGTTCTTAAGGCTGCAAATCAGCATATTAGAAACATTTCTGTAGGATCATTTGACACTGAAGACTGGAGTGATGATGCCAAAAATTCAGCATTGACACCACGGGAAAAAAAATACATTTTTAAATATGTTCAAATGGAAAACACTTATTTTAAAGAACAATATATTTTAGAATATTAAAGTTTATGCTGTTTTTTTTTTTTTTTTTTTTTTTTTACAACATAAATGCAGCCTTGGTGAGCATTCTTTCAAAAACATAAAAAAATACTTACAAATCCAAATCAAACATTTGAACTGTACAAAAAGTTCAATACAGTTACGTTCGTCTTAGTGCAGTCACCTGAGAGAGGTAGAGCAGGAAGAATGAACTCTTAGAAGGAACCGGCCCTCTGCTCCCTGCAGGAAGGTACTAGGCACCAACAGGTAAAAACCTGGATTCAGGTGAGTGTGCACTACCACTTCCCGATTGTATGCATGCGTGTGCGACACAAGCGGTGGCTTGTTCAGCGTCCGCAACAGGTTAAAGTGTTTCTTCTCCACCTATGACATATTTTACATAACATTACATAATGAAACATTTGCAATCATTCAGAAATGATTATTTAGTGTTCCTCTAACCTTCCACACATGCAGTGCAATGGCCTGGAGGTGAGAGTGCTGCTGAGTGCTGCCCTCTGCTGGTAGCTCTGGATGTCCGTGCTGCAGCAATGACAGCAACACTTCCCCTCTCTCACACACTTTTAACCAGAACTTAGGGTTGATACTAAAAGTGTTATTGTTACGGCAACCGCCCGCAGAGTGGCCTTTGACCCAGCGACCTCCAATTTGGTGGCTGTGGGTTAGATAGCTTCCTACATGAAGGCAAATGACAAATTAATATAAATATCATTTTTGATTAATATTATTATTAAACGTGTAAATTATTCACTAGATATTCAAACTATTTGCAGATATATAATTTATAAGACAGCAAGGAACTATTCATGCAAATGCTCTCAAGAATGCATAAGACCAAAGATTCCCAAACTAGCAAAGTTGGCCGAGGTAGTGATGGCGTTGAAAAAAAAAAATCCTTATTCCTAATTTATATTTTCCTTTTAACATTTTTGCTTTATTTTTTCATTGGAATGTAAAAAACAATGTAAGTGAATTTGAGTGTAAATTAATTATTAAATAAAAATATGATATATTTTTAATTAAGCAACTGTAAAATTTGATATAGACAATACCTGTGTAGATGCTTTGGAGGTGTCCTGTATCACTGAGGGGATAGCCTACTGTGACCTCATCAAATTCCTGCTGGAATTCTGTCTCGTCCATCCAGAATTCCCCCTCTGCCGTGCGGCCCAGTAGAGCCTGAGAACTGGAGAGCTCCAGAGAAGCCCAACCTGATCCACTGTCCAGAGAGACAGACAAAACCAGTCAGACAGAAGCTGCATCACCAACATCTGCGTATGATTGTCACATTTCGCCCCCTAGTGCCAGTAGAACAACTGTCCCTCCCTCCACTTGTTCATCATGGTAAAATTAATGAACAACGATATCCACACTAAATAAATGACCACCTATATATCTGAAAGAAAATCGTAGTAGGTTTTCTAGGGACAATGAATATAAATAACTATTTAATAATTGAATTATGTAATATTAATAATTATGTCTAAAATAATTATAACCACTAATTTGACAGAAATAGTGTTTAAAGAATCACATTTTAGTGGAGCAGTATTGGTATTTCTCACTTTGTTCTTCAATAATATAATAGTTTTAATTAAAATATGTCACATTCGGTCTGATGTTGCATTCAGTCTAACTGCCAAAGATAAAAAGTTCAACATATCCTAAGCTCAAATAGGATTTAAAAGTTACACAGATATGAAAAATTCACAATTAAATTAACAAATCATTTTAAAAACATCTATTTATAATACATATATTGAATATAAGGTACTTAACTCACAAAACAAACCAAAACATTGACAAAGTTTGTGATAATTCAGCACTTTTTCTCTCCATACCTCTCTCTCCAGACCCCGGTCCAACTCCTCCTGCCCCAGGGGTTTCGTATCCTGACCAGCTCCACTTGTTCACCTGTAGTGGTTGTCACATTTGTCCACTCCATCACACTCATGGCATGGAACTGACCAAGCTCTGGGATACCTGCAACAAACCCATTACTACAACTATTAAAGTACTATGATTAAATCCTCCCTATGGTGTTTTGTGAAAGATTTTCAGAAAACCGCACATTTAAGGAGTACATGTGGGTCACTGTAAAATCTGTAAACTATTAACTGTTGTTGCTGCAGTCTAAAATCATTCCCAAATAGTGCTGCTATAGTTAACTAAAAATATTAAAAATCATTGCAATAAAACAAATGTTAACTGAAATAAAGTAAAATACAAATGATAAATAAACTAAATTAGAAATGTTTTTAAAGTAATAATAATGGTCAAAATAATGTAAAGTACTAAAATAAAAATAAACATCCAGATCTATATCCAGATTGATATTTAATATGAATAATTACTGTAGTAGTATATTATTAATACTTAACTGGGCTCAGTTTTAGTGGATGTATTCATGTAATAACTGTGTCACTGTTGGAAAGTTCATTTAATTCAGCTTTAAGAAGAAAAAAGTCAGTGGTTGCTTTCCTCTCTCACCTGTGGGGGCGCTGTGGACACAGCAGCTGATGGCACATCGCTCCTTCAGCTGAAGTGAGAGTTCAGATAGTCTCATCCCGTTAGGTGTGTGTTGAGTCTGGGACTCGTTGGGCTGTTGTTTTTGAGACTCTGCCCCTTTAAGACTCCATCGTACTGCTATGGTTCCGCTCAAGTCCACAACTGCCTCACATACTTGCCCTGCCCACAAACGCTCGTATGAACCATGTAACCTAGCATGAAGAACAATTAACAACTTCTCAATTATTATGTTTTGCTTTTAGTTCACACATTACAGTTATACAAGTTATAGCACTTACTTGGCATAAGCTTTCTCCAAAAGTGCTACCCAGAATGCCCTGGGGCTCTGGCATCGTGAAAAGCAGAGATTGTCATTGATGCAGGGCAGTTGGTCATCCACCCGTACCTCTATCCAGCGCCCATTCTGCCAGAACTGGACACGGAACTCACCGTGGTAAACACGGTCACCCCACAAAGGCTGCTCTGGTGGAAATACCTGATAACAAAAACAAACACACATAAAAATACAACTTGACAACATTCAGTTAAAGTTTTTAAACCACAACTGTGTTACATATTTTTTTGAATAAATCTAATGTGTGAAATATGATCAAAGCTTCTTGGTATGTAACTGGAATATTTAAAATATTTAAATCTATAATAACAGAGTGCAACAGTGATCACTCGCTTTTTCAGTGACCTTGGTTTCGAAAGCATCTTTGCCATTCAATTTTTCCCATTGGGATTTTAAAAACAGTGTTTGTGAAAGAGTTAAAAGCCATGAATCAGGCCATGAATAACTGGCACTTCTCTTGTTTCGACATCTTAGGATACATTGCTTGTTGTATTCCTCATCTGTAAGTCGCTTTGGATAAAAGTGCCTGCCAATTGATAAATGTAAATGTAAATGTAGCTGTAAAGTGAATCACAACATTACAAACTCCTGCTCGAAGCAAAAAAGTATTTGACAATATTTTGCGGATAGTTTCACCCTATTAAACATGTACGTTTTATTTCCAGTTAAAATACAAAATGTCCACAAGAAATCTGGCAGTGTTCACCTTGTTCAGAAGATGCTGGTTCTTGAGTAACATGGAGCAGGCACAAAGCAACCAGCAGTCTCCCAGGATGCCTTGCTTTGGGTGGGCCTCCACAGGGTCATCAGGGAAGAGCTGAGGCTGCTTGCAGATCTCCTGTTATATACAGAAGGAAAAGCACTGTAAATTCTGCCCAACATGTGTTTGAAATCGCATCATCAGTAGGTACTACGTGAGGTTTGAAACTTCACGACCATTAAAAAAAGTATGTTCTTTATAGTATGAATGAAATTCATCATGCTGTCACTGTTATGTTGTCAGGGAGTAGTAGATCATCCAAGTAATGTTTGCTTAGTGTTTAATGAACAATAAGAATTTTTACAAACTACTCTAGCTAACCCACTAAACCCACTCAGTTCTTATAGAAGATCTTCATGTGTACTCATTGGAGTAAATATATTACCTGTGGGAATGACTGAATATTATGGTACCTGTGGGCGGAGCCATGTGACATCACCCAACAATTTGGAGAGGGGCGTGGTGTAGTCACAGAAGAGTGAGGACTCATCAGCAGGAAAGTCCGGATCCACAAACATCCCATGATGCTCACTTTCCGTCTCCATGGCAACCGGAAACCGCTTCACTTCTGATAGACAAAACACTTTTAGTAACAGAGTGATCATCTGAGCATAGTTTACAGTTTTAAAAACATCATACAGTAACACAGAGTAAGACCGTTATCGTATCTTCATTGTCTTGTTTGTTCCAGCATGCATGTGATATTCAATTCAGTAGCCTATATCTAAAGAAAGCATACAGTTTAAAATTTCAGCAATACGGCTTTTAACGGAAAAGTCACCTTCCCAGAAACCGTTTTAGTGTCAACCCTGTTGAGACATCTAACATCAGAGCGAGCATTAATATTCCATTTATCCAGACCTACCATCAGTTCAGCTGGGTTTGCTAGCACTTTAGATATACTGCCGGCGGTTTTGAATGACATGGCCAGATCGAGGCGAAGTAAAGCATCAAGTCAAAGTAAAATCCATCTACCTCGAGGTCGCTGAAACACAATCAGTACGTTAAAAGAAATAAAAACACTGCACCAAGGAAATCCATCCCAAAACCGGAAGGACGCGCGCGCCGCGGACAGCTCTGTCATCCGGGGCGGAGGAGCTGCAGCAAGCGCGCCCTCGAGCGGAACTCCTGAGAACTGCCAGCATTACAGATTTACTGTACAAATCGCATATTTCTGGTAAAGGTCTTTCCTTTCCTTTCCTTTCCTTTCCTTTGATTTAGATTTATTTTTTATCTTCGCTAATAAGACTTAATTTCATGGTTAATAAATGTTTAATAATAGTAAAAAAAAAAAAAAACATTATTGTTGTTAATATGGGAGGCATTACTTACATAATTAGTTACATATTAAATATAATGTTAATTACATTTACTTATATCATATATTAATATAATAGGCAACTGTTTTATTTACCTAAACTTTGTAACATGTGCAGAAAACGACTACAGTGACTTCAACTATAGTCATTTTTTCCCCTGCCGTCTTAAAAATCACAGTGTGATAAATTACTTGAAGAATGACACAAAATACAATTTTATTTTCACAAGTGATAGTTAACTTGATTTTTCTTTGCTTTCTTCACGTATCATGTCTCATACTTTATTTCCAGCATATGCCTACACTGACATGTTGTCCCTAGTAAACAAGTGCACTTAAAAGAAAATTGAATTGTGGCAAAATGTTTTAAAATGACGCTATAACTGAAGGGCAGTCTTACAGGCTCTACTACAGAGACACACCCTATCTGTAAAGTACAGCCCCCTCCATACTGTATAAATAATCATCTGAGAGATGTGACAGATACAGGGGCTCTTCCACTGAGGACCTTCAGTCTGAGGTAAATTTTATAGATTTATTCAAAGTGTTTAAATACATTCAGATTATAAAATAGGATTCTGAATTACATTTACTAAATTGATTGAAATATTAATGTAATATTTATTACAAAATATTAAATCAAACAAAAGTTATTAAACTATTGACTTTATATTACCAATGATAGCAGTGTTACTATGTTCTTGAAATTTCAAATTAAAGTTAAATGTTATGTGTTTAATTCTTTGGAACATAAAATATTTTGTGGATATTACTAAGCAGCCACTCCTAAATTAATTTCCCCAAAAAGTGAGGGTCAGTGGCATTTTCAAACCACTGATTTATTTTTTGATGAGTTTCCTAACTGACGCTCAATAGAAATGCCATAATGTTAAGAACCTTAATTAAAATGTACTACTGTAATGAAGTTCTATACAGTCAATATTTTTAGTGTAAACATTAAAATAGCAGAACATTTTCCTGTTCAGTTTTTTTAAATGATAATATAAAAATCTTAGATTCAATATAAAGCTATGCCATCATTAAATTGCCTGCTTATGATCCAAGTATATTTACAGCTTATGTGTTTAATATTTAGTATTTTGTTTTCGATTAAGATTTTGCCATGGGTGCCATGAGACTCTGCTTCCTGCTCCTCTGCCTCTTCTTGGCTGGTGTCTCTTCTTTGAGAAAACTTAACAATATTCATGACTTGAAGAACATTACATATGCAAAGTCTGCACCACGTCATGGACTTCAGTTATTGTTCTGGTTTGCCCAAAACATTGTGACTGTTGATCAGAACAAGATTCTTATCCTTGATTCAAATTTTGATCTTAATAGAGGTGACTTTGGATTCCATCATTATGGCAATAGAGAGGACATTCTCCCCTCATTGAGCTCTTGGCAGAGTTACTATTCGGTTGGCAATTTAAGATCTCCCGGAGCCAATGCATTGCCAGCCTATGTGCGGAAGTATTACAGAAACACCAATGTGCCAGAAAGAAACATGGACAGGCTCATTATCTCTGTGAAACAAAATAGGCCAAACAAGATACTCAGTGTATTTATTACAGCACATGACCTTAACAAGAATGAATTTAATCCTTCTGACACTTATGAGATTGATCCTGCTCTGCTCTTGCAGATTGGAGACCCGTATAACTGCACTGTGGATGAGAGCAATGTTTCTGGTATTTACACAATACCACGCAATACAGAAGACAGAGAATATGACAGATGCCTTCAGTTTCTGACAGAGACAGGATACAGCAGCAATGACTGTAAACACAGTCCTATCAGCCGCAGAAAGAAACGCTCACCCTATTTGCAATGTAATGCATATGAAGGAATTAAACTAGAGTTAAAAGCAACTACAGAAGGTTTCTCAAAACTTCTTTGGGAGATACCTGCTGAAATTATGAAAAATTCCAAATATGTATACATTGAAATTTGCCAAAACACTCGTTCCAGTGAAACTAATGAAGTTCATACACAGGTCAGGGAACGGCTGGATATTTATGACTCATCTGGGGCTTCAGATACTTCTGTCTCCATGAATGCTGGTCTCCAACCTCGACTGCGACTGTACCCATCACTTTTTGATTTTCAGTTTACTAATCCATACATTTGGTATGGACCAGAGTTTGATGGAGCTAACAGAGTGATTCCCGTCAGAATAAAGGGGTTTGACGCTAGTCTGCAGCTCTACACTGAAGACGGAAAAGCCTGTGCTCGACTCTACATCAAGAAAACCTTTAGCAACTGGAACAAAGTTTTTTCCCATTCATGGGTGGGGTTTTACAAGAGTTCACAAGATAAAAATGATGCCTATTCCACATATCAATATGCTGAGAAGTTTTCAAAGATTGAATACTATATCACACACAATTATGATATTTACCAGTACAGTTCCAGTTTAGCTATTGCTCGTGGAGTTCAAATCCGTTTTCTGCTGGACAAAAAATATGACAAAACTTTAGCACAAACTACGCCCTGGGAGGGGGCTAAAGCATTGACAATATTGCCATCAGACTGTGGAACACAAAGTCAAGCTAAACTCTCATCAAATGTTCCTGAATTCTTTTATGGACCAGAGTATAATGATGTTGGTCTGCAGCTCTACACTGAAGATGGTAAAGCTTGTGCTCGACTTTATATCAAGAAGACCTTCACAGACTGGAAAGATTTATTTTACTACTCATGGGTGGGGTTTTACACTAGCTCACATGAGAAAAATGATGACTATTACACATATTACTATATTGTGAAGTTTGAAAAGATGGAGGAGATTGCTCATGAGAATTATGATATTTATCAGTACAAATCCAAACTGGACATTGTGCCCGGAGTACAGATCCGTTTCCTGAAAGACAAAAGTTCTGATAATGTATTAGTGAAAACTGAGCCATGGAAGAATGGTTAATGAATCCATAGAAGCTTTAAAGTAGGATAATGTTACACTAACAGTAATAATTCCTATTAACTTGACTTGAATGAGTCTTTATTACAAATATACATCAACATCTGTAACAATCTGCTGTCCATGTCCTGATAAGAATGATCAATAACACATTGTTTTAACAATATCATGCACGGTTAATTACAGATCTCTCTAATGCTTATATCTTCATTTGTTTTTAACGAACACTTATTCTAGATAAGATAATTTCTTGTTAGCAATAATCTTAAAATCCAAATTTAATTCTAATGTACAATATGCAATATAGCCTTGCTCTGTTTGTTGTATACATTTTTTTTCCTTCTATTTTAAACAATTTTCTTCCCTATTAAAATGCATCTGATGAAAGTGAGTTGAGTCTGTGTCCTTTTTGACATTCCAATGGACAGAACAAACATACCAAAATTGAATAATGGTGGCAGTTTAAAAAAATAAAAAATATAGTTATGTAAATGCTGTATTTCAAAATTTTGGGAAATGTCACATCTGTTTTTAAAATGATTAATGTATACAATTATATTAATTACAAAATATGTTGGCCAAAGCAATCAAATATATTAATTAACTAAGTGTTCAGCACTAAGAATGAACTAACTGATAATATATTTCACCTGAATATATGTTGCTCACATCTCAGCAGTTTTGATGAATGGCTACACTATTTTTAATTTTTTCATTTCATCTGAATATCAACATTTGTGAGATTTCGTCAGTCAAAGACTCAACGACATTAACTGAGGTTAATGAGGGTTTTGTGGACATGTAGGGGCCATATTTTACATTTTGTGCCATAACAACTAAATAAGGAAATGTTTTTATTTATTTTCTATAATAATACATTGTCTGATTAATCATCATCCTGCATATGCTAAATTATATTTGAATATGTTCAAATATAAAAGTAAATTTTCTTGTTCTTAAAGCTGCGGTAGGTAACTTTTGTTGCTCTAGCGGTTAATAAACAGAACTGCTTGCGTCTTGCGGAAGAACATCGTAGCCAGAACTACTTCTCTCTGTTTATTTCTATGAAGAATCACAAAGGTACTGGGTTACTCCGCCGCGGTACCCGAAGCAATCTAAAATAGTCCGAATATAAACACTTATTATAGGTGCACCCTAGTGATTCAGGACAAGCTAAAAACACGGTTTGGGAAATGGATTCATGGTGTACTCGTTTATTATATAAATTTTTCTACATTTTGAACACAAACAAAGTTACGGACCGCAGCTCAGATTGGTTGTTTCTTAACGGGAGCGATGTATTTTCTGCAAATGGCAATAGGAGCACTGGGAGGAGCCAGAGGAGCTTGATTTTTTCACAGATTATCTGTCTCATATTCTACTGTCAGGACATAATGACAGGTTTAACAAATATGTACAAAATATTTTTTTTACAAAAAGTTACCTACTGCAGCTTTAAGGGGGAATCTTCACCCATTTTACCCAGTTTGTGTGAAAAGTTCTATGGTTTTAACTAAAACAAAACTCTTTAAAATGGACAAAAAATATGTGTTAGCACAATCTGCCAATAACAAGTTCAGTACAAACATCAGTCTGCTCTGCATTTTGATGGGAACAAGAATTCTTATATGCACAAACCCATTTGGCCACTGCATTTAGAAAACACATCTGTTTCCTGATAGACAAAGGTTATGACAATAGCCCTACTACATTAGTACAAACAGAGCCCTAGAATACCGTTTAAAATATCCTCATTAATAAATCATATTACAATAACTGATTCATATTTTTATCACTGTATGAGTTTTTGATTTTTATATATATGGTGCAATATCAGACTAGGAAGAAAATGATTTCATGACTCATTCATTAAGACAAGTGACTTGATAGTGACAGTGGTTTTAGTTTCATAATTAAAAACATAATTTATTTGTCCCCCACCATTTCATTGATGTAATTTTTTTTTTTTACTAAATCATTAATCTCATACAATTATTCTAGCAATTATAATGTTAAAGTACATTAATGCTACCCCTAAGCTACATTGCAAGTATATTATATTTATATAATACTTTCTCACTCCACAATGTGGTATAAAACAAAAACAAAAACAAAAACAAAAACTTATTTTAAATTAGACTTGGAATAAACAAATTAAAAATATTCCAATTGTTTATATAGGTTTCATAACTACCACAACCACAATCGTTGAAATATGGTAATATTTAAAATATATATACTGTATAAAAAAAAAGAAAAAGAAAGACAATACAAGAAAAAAAAAGATTGTTTTAAACCTTTATACAATATACATTACAGACACATCTGCTTTTAGAGAAGCTTTATGGCATGGGTGTCAGTACTTATTTAATTAAATGGTTTTATTCTTTTTTAAGTAACAGAACTCAGCAGGTTAGGGTTAATGGGACACTTTCTGAGGTCAGATATAGCAGCACAGGAGTTCCACAAGGTTGTGTTTCATCGCCTGTGCTCTTTGCTTTATACACAAATGACTGCAGGAGCACATATACTAATAATTATATAATGAAATATGCTGATGATACTGTCATTTTAAGTATCTTACAAAAAGGCATGGACCTATTATCTTACCACAGTGAAATAGATATTTTTTACTCAGTGGTGTGACAAGAACTGTCTTGTGTTAAATGTAAATAAGACACAAGAAATGGTCCTTGACCCAAGAAGTGTACAGTATCTGAACATAAGCCCCTGATCATTAAAGACACAGAGATACAGCAAGTGACAGATACCTGGGGTTTTATATGGACAATGTTCTTTGTTGGAAAACACACATTGACAGTCTGTGCACACGACTTCAACAGAGGCTTTATTTTATAAGAAGGCTGAGACTGTATGGGGTGGGTACCAATATCTTGCATGTTTTTTACCAGGCCACGCTTGAAAGTCTTATTCGCTACGGAATTACAGTCTGGTTCGGAAACTGGTCTTTTCAACTGAAAAACAAATTGGCTCATATCCACAAAACAGCTATGAGAATCATAGGAATAAAAAAATATGAGCCCATACACCCAATGAGATTCAATGAGAAGAACAATAAGTATCAGTTCTGACGCCAAACATCCTCTTTTAAGCAAATACCAGACACTGCCATTGGGAAAGAGACTAAGAATGCCAATGTGTAAAACTAATAGACTGAAGCTTTCATTTGTTCCTGCCTCGATAAAAATGCTGAATTCCACCAAAAATAATGCCCATATAACATATTAGAACCTTGTCTTTTGCATTATATATGTATTTTATATATCAGACTCATACATTGTACTTTATTCTATTTTTATTATTAATATTATTATTGTCTGTTTAGAGAACAACACTGTAGCACTTTGCCCAAGACAAATTTCCCTTCGGGGACAAATAAAGTTAATCCTTAAACTTATCCTTATCACTCAACAAATGGACAAATGTATAATTTTACTTTTTAAAGGAAAATGTGCCATGTTCTAAACCACAGAATCTTCTTTGACACTTGACATGAAAAACTGTTCACATACTGTGTGTATTGTGAGATCTTGCACAAGCTCCATTTCATGCCCAGGGTTTTTATTTACCCTGTCGGGTTTGTACAAATGGCTTACAAATCATTCAGTGAAGAGTATTTTAACATGCTCAGTATTTTTTTGTTCCTCTTTCATAAAAACAAGGATGTACAGTGTGATATTTTTTTATGTATGAAACTGCTGACAACAGCTCACCAGTTTTGACCTGTCATCCTGCAGGTTGTGTTCAGTCTCACCCATTACAGCTATTTAACATCTGTGGGAAAGATACAGGTTAAAGACCTTTTTGATACTAAAAGCAATGACATAGACTACTGTTGCAGAACCTTTGCCGTTTCTAAATAAAAGAAATGACATTAAAGGTTATGGATGTTTGCAAACATGATGACTTTATAGCAGCACTCATGAATCATGAATGCCCCAAGTTCAGGGTAAAGAGTTCATAATCAATCCTCATCTTCCAACTTCTCTTTTTACATTTACGATTTTTCGAAGCTGTAAATAAGACAAAGATTAAAGTATGCTTAAAATACTATTTCTACTTAAAAATGTGATGTTTAATTCAACATCTTACTTGCCATTTCTTTGTAATTAATTGTGAAATTTGCTAGCTTTTCTGAATGTTTTTGTTGTTGCTGCAGTAATAATTCTACAAATTATTATGTTACTTCCTATAAGGTAATTAAATAATGTACAATCATTGTGTTGTAATCACAATTATTGTGTGTCTGAATTGCAGAAACCTGTCTGAATTTTATTATTATTATTATTTATTTTTTGCATGACTGGTTGATTATAGCAAATGCTAAAGTTAAGTCAACTGATGCTTTGCAATCACTAAATAAATTGAATATTCCAATATTTATAAAAACAAACAAACAAACAAAAAATAAATAAAACATTAAAGGTTATATGTGTATTTTGGAGCTGTGGTTTGGTATACTGGCATGTTGGCACTGCTTTCCTCACAAACTTTTGTCTGCCAAAAGGGTTAAAAACATTTCCGTTTGGCCCAGGTTTATGGAATTACATTTTTTTCAATAAAAATTAACGTAACTTTATAAAACTGAACGTAACTTTTTCAGAAACTATCAAAAATATGCCATTACAAAAGAAGTAAAACACAATAAAAAAAAAAAGAACTCCATCACACAAATTTAACAGGCCCTTCAAATATGCTTCATCCTTCGTTAATGTTTTTCAAAGGTTTGTTTTCGCTAATCGTGGCTTCTGAATGCATTGCCACAGATTTCACTTATGCTTCGCTGTTTTTCGTTAGTGTTTTGACACAAACTTCTCGTGGGGATGGGCTTAACAGTGATCTACTCTGACTGGATTGTGAGCTTTTGATGCACAGGTGCTCTCTGACCGGGAAGTACAGACGTCACTCTTGCGTTGATTAAATCTGGCCTATACCGCAAAAAATATTTTTCCCAGACAAAGTGAAAGAAATTTATTTTAAGCTCATACACAAGTTCTACCCTGTAAAGAAGTTTATACAAAGATTTAAATCTGACATTGATCTTACATGATCTTTTTGTTCGAGTTCTGAAGAAACTGTACACTTATTTTGCTCATTTCACTCCAGTCAGACACTTTGGAATGATATTGGTGTGTTTGTCAAGTGTAAGATTTTGCCAGGCTTCTCAGTACATATGAAAAACATTATATTTGGGTATTATTACTCTGACCCCACAAACGAAAATATCAGTTTTGTTATTTATAAAATTGTTTTCCTAAACAAATTTCACATTCACAAATGCAAATTCTCCAACTGGAAACCTGTCTTCTCTGTTTTCCTAAAAAAAATGGGAAATTATTTGAATGTAATCTCAGTATCTGCTAATAAGAAAGCTATAAGGACTGTTAGAATTTGCTCTACCTTTGATCTCCTTGTGTAATTTTGTTTAGATTTTGGACCTCTTTTCTTTAGTTCTATTTTATTCTTTATTTTTTATTTTTTGTGATTGATTTTATGTGATGTATGTTTATACTTTTGTATGTTTTTGTTCACTGCATTAATAAAAAAGAAAAAAGAAAAAAAAAAGCTCTCGTGGTTATTTGTACGCAATAGTCGTGCCTTTTATTACTAAATATGTAAATAATATTAGACCTTCGATCATCTCAGTCTGTAAAGATGCAGCGTAATCTTCCTCCTCCACTTGTCCTTCAAGGCAGCTTGAAGTAAGCTTGTGTTGCTGAAGTAACATCGATACAAGTTTTTCATGTTACAGTGTGCAACAGTTTGTTGCGGGTTATTATTGTCATTCAGTAACACAAGCTTATTTCAAGCTGCCTTGAAGGACAAGTGTCACATCCACACAAGGAGAGGAGGAGATGGGTAAGTGTTTACGTGAGGCTTTATTAACATAGGACTTTTAACAGAGCAAGCAAGTGTGGTCACAGACGATGAATCTTCAAGCACTGATCAAATAGGTGAGTTCAAGCACAAGGCTAGGCCAGACAACAAAGAGTCACTTCCCTTAATCGCTGTGTCTGAATCTCCACAGAGTCACAACATGATCCACAAGAAGCAGGCAGAAGATCCATAAGAGCGTCCATGCAATCTCGATTCCAGCCGGTGAGTGAATGAGTGAGGTGAGTATTTAAAGGTGTGGTGATTGCTGGTGCAGGTGCAGGTAATCAGTATTCAGGTGACGGTTCACGTGAGCGGTGCATGGGAGATTGAGTGGATGGTGACTGGCAATGGTGACTGGGGCTGAGGGAACGAGCTGAGGGTGTGACACTACCCCCCCCCCCCACGGGTGACTCCAGGCATTCTAGAGCGGCGACGGGGACGACCACGACCTCTGGGAGCCGGGCGGTCTGGGTGTTGTCGGTGGAAATCTTCGAGGAGAGCCGGATCCAGGATGTCATTGCGTGGTACCCACGACCTCTCTTCGGGACCGAACCCCTCCCAATCTATGAGGTATTCCAGGTGGCCGTCCCGCCGCCGGGAGTCGAGGATCTCTTGGACCTGGTAGATGTTGTCTCCGAGGATCTCGGGTTGGTCTGGAGGGGGAGGCGGTTCTGGTTCTGTGGAGGAAGGAGAAACTGGATCAGTGTGACGTTTTAGCAGTGAGACGTGAAACGTGGGTGAGATCCGGTAGTGTGGTGGTAGGTCCAGGCGGTAGGTGACGGGATTTATCTGAGAATGGATGGTGAACGGCCCTATGTAGCGGGGACTCAGCTTTTTGCAGGGCAGTCGGAGGCGGATATCCCGAGTGGAGAGCCAAACCTTGTCTCCAGGTAGATAGACGGGATTAGGCGATCTGCGTCGGTTAGCGGTCTCTGTATGCCTCCGAACTGCCCGTTGGAGATGGACGTGAGCTGAGTCCCACACCCTCTCGCTCTCCTGGAACCAGTGATCTACCGCGGGCACTTCAGAGACTTCTCCTGACCAGGGAAACAGCGGTGGTTGATAGCTTAAAACACATTGAAAAGGGGTTAAGCCTGTAGTGGTTTGGCGAAGGGAGTTTTGGGCATACTCAGCCCACGGCAGATACTGGCTCCAGGTATCCTGGTGTTGGGAGCAGTAAGTACGGAGGTACCGTGAGATCTCTTGAATCTTCCGCTCGGTCTGGCCGTTGGTCTGAGGATGATATCCAGAAGATAAACTGACGGATGTTCCGAGGAGTTGGAAGAACGCTCGCCAGACCCTGGAGATAAACTGAGGTCCTCTGTCCGAGACATTGTCCTCTGGAGTGCCATAATTCCAGAACACGTTGGTGAAGAGGGCTTCGGCGGTCTCGAACGCTGTGGGAAGACCCTTTAATGGGATTAGTTTGCAGAATTTAGAAAAACGATCAACAACAACTAGAATGGTAGTGTACCCCCTTGAGGGGGGAAGGTCAGTGGCGAAATCCACCCCTAGATGGGTCCAGGGTCGGCGAGGAATGGGCAGTGGTTGTAATTTACCCACGGGAAGTTGACGAGGTGTGGTGGTAACGGCGCAGACCGAGCATCCGTGGATGTACCGGGTAACGTCACGAACCATGTTAGGCCACCAGTACTTCTGCTGGATGAGCGAGAGGGTTCGCCTGCTGCCAGGGTGTCCTGAGCCAGGTGACGTGTGCGTACTTTCCAGTAGGGGGAGTCGCTGGTTGGTGGGCACGTACATTAGACCCGTGGGTACCTCCGGAGGTGCAGGCTCCTCGAGGGTGGCGGCTCGAATTTCCTCGTCGATCTGCCAGAGGATAGGCGCGAGGAAAACGGAGGGTGGTAGAATTGAATCAGGCTTGTTGGTGTCTGGATCTGGTGAGTACATACGGGACAGGGCATCTGCTTTAGTGTTCTTGTGACCGGGTTGATACGTGATCTGGAAATTAAAGCGAGCAAAGAAGAGTGACCACCGAGCCTGACGAGCATTGAGTCTTTTGGCATTCTGCAGATATTGGAGATTTTTGTGGTCGGTGACAACAGTGAATGGGAACTGAGCTCCCTCTAGCCAGTGCCGCCACTCCTCTAGGGCGAGTTTAATGGCCAACAACTCACGGTCTCCGATCCCATAATTGCATTCGGCAGGAGAGAGTTTCTTGGAGAAGTACGCACACGGATGGAGTGAGCAAGGTTCACCAGACCTTTGGGATAGCACGGCTCCAATGCCGTGATTGGCCGCATCCACCTCTACGATGAAAGGTTTGGACGGGTCAGGATGTCGAAGAATGGGCGCTGAGGTGAAGAGGTGTTTAAGATGGCTGAAGGCTTCTCGAGCTTGGGGTGTCCAGCGCAGCCGGCGCTGACCACCTTTTAGGAGGGATGTTAGAGGAGCAGAGTGCAGGCTGTAGTTCTTGATAAAGCGCCGATAGAAATTGGCAAAGCCAAGGAAACGCTTGAGCTCTTTCACCGTTGTGGGCTCCGCCCAGTTGGCCACAGCATCTACCTTGGCTGATTCCATCTGAACTCCCTCCGCAGAGATCACGTATCCGAGGAAGGAGACGGTAGTGCAGTGAAACTCACACTTCTCAGCTTTTAGGTAGAGATGGTGGTCTCGGAGTCGTTGTAAGACGTGGCGGACATGGGTTTGGTGTTCTTCTATGTTCCGGGAGTAGATCAGGATATCGTCTATGTAGACAATGACGAATTGGTGGAGATAATCACGGAATATTTCGTTCATGAAACTCTGGAAGATGGATGGACTGTTAGCAAGCCCATAGGGCATAACCTGATATTCGTAGTGCCCGGCAGGGGTGATGAAGGCAGTCTTCCACTCGTCTCCCTCTCGGATACGGATCAGATTGTAGGCACTGCGGAGGTCGAGTTTGGTGAACACCTTGGCTTCCCGCAGTTCCTCCAGAGCCGCTGGAACGAGTGGTAACGGGTAGGCGAACTTGACGGTGGCGTCATTTAGCACTCGATAGTCGATGCATGGTCGAAGTCCGCCATCCTTTTTGGGGACGAAGAAGAAACTGGATGCAGCTGGAGATGTGGATGGCCTGATGAACCCCTGATCGAGAGCCTCCTGGATGTATTCCTCCATTGCCACCTGCTCAGGACGGGAGAGTGGATATATTTTCCCATGTGGTAGCTTGGCACCTGGCAGCAGGTCGATACAACAGTCCCAGGGCCGATGTGGTGGTAATCGGGTGGCTTGTTCCTTGCTGAACACATCAGAGTAGGAGGAGTAAAGGGCAGGTCTTCCCATGGTAGTGGAGTGTAATTGAAGGTGCGGTGGCGCAGACTGTGAATTCTGGACTGGTGAACGGCGAATGTGACTCTGGCATCTCGGGTCCCATGCCTGGATCTCCCCTGTGCTCCAGTTGATTTGGGGGTTATGTTGGGCCAGCCATGGCCTACCCAGGACAACGTCAACGGTAGCGCGCGGAAGTACGAGGAGGGCCAGTTGTTCCTGGTGTCCATGGGGCAGAACGAGCTCCAGCTCGTGTGTCCTTTTAGATATTTTGCCACCGCCCAATGGTGATCCTTGGATGGTAGTGATACGGTAAGTGGTCTCGTTCTGGACGATGGGTATACGGTGCTTGGTTACAAAGTGAGATGAGATGAAGTTGCTTGCGGCTCCGGAATCCACCAGGACATGGATGGAAAGATTGCGTGAGTTAATTGTTTTCTGGGCTTTGATATGAGGTATGTGAGATACAGATGGGGTAATGGAAACTGTACTCACCATTGGGCGAGGCGGACGGACCGGGCAGGCGTGGATCAGGTGAGTGGCCTCGCCACAGTATAAACACAGCCGCTGCTGGATGCGGCGTCTCCGTTCAGAGGCATCTAGGTGGTAGGAGTCGGTGATCATGGGTTCCTCCTGGTCTCGTTGGGGCGAGGGCGTTCTGGCCGATGGTGAGATGTTATATGAAGCCGGGGAGGCACAAGCCGAGAGGTGCTGAGCAACATTTATAGTTTTTCTGATGTTTTTCTGATGATTTTGTCTCGAGATTGATATTATCGTCGTAATTAACCATTTGCTTTCTGATCTGGGGCTTTAAACCTTTACGGTATGCTGCTAGCAGGGCAGTTTGGTTCCAACCACTGGTGGCGGCTAATGTCCGGAAACGGAGAGTGTAGTCGTGTATTTCCGTGGCTCCCTGGCGGAGATTTAAGAGTTCATCATGGGTTGAAAGAGGAGTTAGAGCCACTCCGAACACTTCCTGGAGGTGGGTGACGAAGGCATCGAATGAGGATAGAACCGGACTCTGGGAGTTCCAAAGAGCCTCTGCCCATTGTAGAGCTCGTCCGGTGAGGAGAGAGATCACAAAGGCGACTTTGGTGGCCTCATTGGGGAATTTACTGGTATTCGCGTTGACGAATAGTGAGCACTGCAGAATAAACCCACTGCAGCCACTCGGTTCACCCGTATAGCACGCGGGACGTGCAAGGGGCGTGCTGTTGGTGGTGGAAGCACTAGTTTCGGTGGGTGGTGAAACTGACTGTAATACTTGGCGGAGGGCAGTCACCATTTCGGTGAACGGGTCCGAAGCCGCTCTCTGAGCAGCAGCGTTAACATCCATGGAGATATGAAGTTCTGTTTTTGGGGCTGGAATCCTGTCACATCCACACAAGGAGAGGAGGAGATGGGTAAGTGTTTACGTGAGGCTTTATTAACATAGGACTTTTAACAGAGCAAGTAAGTGTGGTCACAGACGATGAATCTTCAAGCACTGATCAAATAGGTGAGTTCAAGCACAAGGCTAGGCCAGACAACAAAGAGTCACTTCCCTTAATCGCTGTGTCTGAATCTCCACAGAGTCACAACATGATCCACAAGAAGCAGGCAGAAGATCCATAAGAGCGTCCATGCAATCTCGATTCCAGCCGGTGAGTGAATGAGTGAGGTGAGTATTTAAAGGTGTGGTGATTGCTGGTGCAGGTGCAGGTAATCAGTATTCAGGTGACGGTTCACGTGAGCGGTGCATGGGAGATTGAGTGGATGGTGACTGGCAATGGTGACTGGGGCTGAGGGAACGAGCTGAGGGTGTGACAACAAGATCTCGAAGGTCAAATATTAATTACATATTTAGTAATACAAATCAACTCAAGAGCTTTCCAATATGCGTGCCACTGAGTGATGTCTGTACTTCCCGGTCAGAGATCACCTGTCCATCAAAAGCTCACTATCCAACCAGAGTAGATCACTGTTAAGCTCGTCCCCACGAGAAGTTTGTGTAAAAACCATTGACTGTATAAAAATATGGACGTAGTGCCAATGACATCACCCATAGACTCCTGATGTGTGTTTTTGAAGCCAAAAGGTGGATAAAAACATTAACAAAGAATGAAACATATTTGAGGAGCCTGTTAAATTTGTGCAATGGAGTTGATTTTTTCATTTTCATTGTGTTTTTCTACTTTTCTAATGGCATATATTTGATAGTTTCTGAAAAAGTTATGTTCAGTTTAATAAAGTTTCGTTCATTTTTATTGAAGCAAATCTATGACATACATTGTTAGTGTTGTGCGCTTGTTTAGACCCTTGTTGTGATAAACATTAAAATGTGTTCAGCTGAATTCAATTTACATTTTTTCTGAGGGGTATAAAAAAGGTTAGTATACCGCGGTAGTTCACCCAAATAGCAAAATTAGGTAATTAATAACTTACCCTCATATTGTTCCAAAGCCATGAGACCTCCATTTATCTTTTGAACACAATTTAAGATATTTTAGATTTAGTCAGAGAGCTCTCAGTCCCTCCATTGAAGCTTTGTGAACGTTATACGTTGTCTTTTCTTCCGTGTCTGTTGTGAGAGAGAATTAAAAACAAAGCAGTTTGTGATATCCAATTTCGCGAAAAAAATCATTCGATGTAATCAGGTCTTTTTGAACCATTTCACCAAATCGAACTGAATCGTTTTAAACGGTTTGCATCTTCAATACACATTAATCCACAAATGACTTAAGCTGTTAACTTTTTTAATGTGGCTGACACTCCCTCTGAGTTCAAACAAACCAATATCCCGGAGTAATTAATGTACTCAAACAGTACACTGACTGAACTGCTGTGAAGAGAGAACTGAAGATGAACACCGAGCCGAACCAGATAACGAACAATAGACTGACTCGTTCTAGAACTTGGATATACCTTTCAGCATTGATGGTGCCTTTCCAGATGTGTAAGCTGCCCATGCCACACATGCTCATGCAACCCCATACCATCAGAGATACAGGCTTCTGAACTGAGCGCTGATAACATCTTGGGTTGTCCTTGTTCTCTTTTGTCCGGATGACTTGGCGTCCCAGTTTTCCAAAAAGAACTTTACATTTTGATTCGTCTGACCACAGAAAAGTTTTCCACTTTGCCACAGTACATTTTAAATGAGTCTTGGCCCAGAAAACAAAACAACAACTGCATTTCTGGATAATGATTAGAAATGGCTTCTTTTTTGACCTATGGAGTCTTATCCGGCAACGGCGAATGGCCCGGTGGATTGTGCTCACCGACAATGTTTTCTGGAAGTATTCCTGAGCCCATGTTTTGATTTCCATTACAGTAGCATTCCTGTATGTGATGCAGTGCCGTATAAGGGCCCAAAGATCATGGGCATCCAGTATGGTATTCCGGCCTTGGTGTCAGCTTCGCATCTTAAGCAAGCGCTCTGTGTCTGAATGTCCTCAGTTTGCCTTATGAGTCTTATTTACTGTTGTCTGTCCAGTAAAAGCTTCAAAACATGTTTAAGAGCAGGGCAAAAACTAAACATTTAAAGGGCAAACCTGAATCTCATTTCAGGTTGTGTGTTCTTCCCTGCCCGTAATATATAATGATTGGGGATACACACAGTCTGTGCGTGGTCTGCCTGGGGTTGAAGTACACTGCGTCGGCTCTCGAGGGAGCCCGCATTGCGAGAGATTGTCTATGTGGCTCCCTTTGAAGAGGGAGCCTTCGCCAGTGTACCCTGCGGTGCTGGCCCCGCTTCTGTGGAAGCAGAGCAGCAGCTGCACTCGTGGGGTTTGCAAGTGGATCTGGCAGAGGGAATGGAGACGGCCGAGTCCATATCTCCTTCCACTTCGGCCAGATCCGGCGCCAAATCCCTGGGTTCGGAAGCATGCTCTGCAGTTCCTCCCCCCAGGGAAAGAGATCGACACTCTGCCTCTCTTCCTCTGAGAAGGTCGATGTGGAGTCTGTCGAAAGGGATTTGCCACCCCATTCGCCACAGTATGAGGAGCTCTTATAGGGGTTACTCGCGTGGTGGCCAAGCTGAACATCGAATGGCCTGCCGAAAAAACATCCGAGCCACAGAAAAGCAAGCTTGATGAACGTTTTCTTGGGGTGAGTCAACCACCTCCTCAATCAGAGCAGGTGGCATTTCAACATTGAGATGTAGTTCTCGCGCATATGGGGGAGCTGGGTCTGAGACTGAACGAGTGTACTTTCTCCAGTCCAGAGAAGCACCTATCTAGGTGTAGAATGGGATTCGACTGCAATGCAGGCACGTCTGTCCCCTGCTCGTATCGAGTCGATCCTCATCTCAGTCAAGAGAATCAAAGAAGGCCAGTAACTCACTGTCAAACAATTTCAGAGATTGTTTGGTCTGATGGCAGCTGCGTCCAACAGATACCTCTTGGCCTGCTGTACATGAGGCCCCTACAGTGGTGGCTCAAGACAAAGGGATTTCCCCCGAGGGGCAATCCACTTCGAACTATCAAGGTCACGCGGCGAGGCCTCCTTGCCATGGACATGTGTAAGAAACCTTGGTTCTTGAATCAGGGCCGGTGCTGGGAGCTCCTTGTTACCGTGTAATACTAGCAACGGATGCGTCCCTCACTGGCTGGGGTGCGGTCATGAGTGGCCACCCTGCCCATGATCTGTGAAGCGGTCGCCATCTGAAATGGCATATCAATTGCCTAGAGATGCTAGCCATTTATCGAGCACTAAAATTCTTCCTCCCAGACCTAAGAGGTCACCTTGTGTCGGAGACAACACATCAGTGGTCTGTTATATCAACCACCAGGGAGGTCTGCATTCATGCCTCTTGTACAAGCTGGTGCCCCAGAATCATTGTGTGGTCCCAGGGCAAACTCATCTCACTAATAGCAGTATATATTCCTGGGAAGCTAAATATGAGAGCAGACATACTGTTGAGGCAGGGGCCGAGGCCCGGGGAATGGAAACTTCACCCCGAGGTGGTGAAGCAGATATGGAGAATCTTTGGCAAAGCTCAAGTAGACCTCTTTGTGACTCAAGAGACATCGCAATGTACCCTTTGGTTCTCTCTAGTTTATCCAGCCCCTCTGGGACTGGACGCTATGGTACAGACCTGGCCAGGGCTTCATCTGCACACCTTTCCCCTTATTGCTCTGTTCCCAGGAGTTCTGGCGAGAGTACGCCAGGGCGGCTAGTAGCCTCGTTCTGGCCGGGCCGAGTATGGTTCGCAGATCTGGTTTCGCTCCTTGATGGCTCTCCATGGGAGATACCGATCAGGACAGACCTACTCTCACAGGTGCAGGGCACGATGATTCACCCTCGCCCGGAGTTGAAGTGAGCACTAGAAGACTCCACGTTGAGCACTAGAAGAGTGGTTAAAACTCACCATAAATGAAACAATTTATTTTACCTTCATTAACATAGCGCTTTTTACAATAAAGACTGTGTCAAACCAGGCATGAACATTCGTAATTACATATAGAACCTTTAAAGCAGGATAATATTTCAAACTTAACATATATGTGTTATTTGTAACTATTAATCTTGATGTGACAAATTGTTCAAAGAAACATTCCATAAACTGGGAATCACATATGTCTCTAATATATACATCTTTATTTGTTATTAAGAAATAAATTAATTTACATGAGAAATTAATCTTGAGATGTAAATAATAATATGTCATTAAAAATATTGAATTTTATTGCAGTGTATCAATAAAACAAAACAGCCTTGCTCTGCTTGTTTTATACTGGTCTATTAAAATGCATCTATCTAATGAAAGTGACTTGAGTCTGTGTCCTTGTTTTAATATTCCACTGGATAAAACAAGAAACCAAAGTTGAATAACTGTTAGCAGTAGTTTCATAGGTTGGTTTCAAAAACTTGTTTCAAGAATATCTTTGTGAATTCCATTGCCTAAAAGTTTGGGTAATTCTGTGCATGTTTTAGAGGTAATACATTTGTGCAATTTATTAATTGGAATATTTGATGGCCAATCAAATGACTTGATATTTTTAGATGTACCATCATTCCTTTGATGGTCATAAATACGCTGATGAGCAAGAAAATTCATGTGACTGAAGCAGATGAATAAGAATAAAGCTACATAATAAAACACAGTGTCAGCTTATTGTTTAGTAACTGTCCATACTAAAAGGAATATTGACAATATTGACTAACAGTTTTAGTTTTAAGATTTAATGTTTACTCAATAATTTTAAAATGCTCATAAAATGTTTCAAATAACTTACAATAAATAAATAAATAAATAAATAAATAAATAATTTCTCCATTAGTCATTTGGTGACATATCAATACATTTTTAGTAGATTTTTGTTTCGGTAAGAGTGGCTGGTTTCTTCTGTGGAAGCAGAGCAGCAGCTGCACTCGTGGGGTTTGCAAGTGGATCTGGCAGAGGGAATGGAGACGGCCGAGTCCATATCTCCTTCCACTTCGGCCAGATCCGGCGCCAAATCCCTGGGTTCGGAAGCATGCTCTGCAGTTCCTCCCCCCCAGGGAAAGAGATCGACACTCTGCCTCTCTTCCTCTGAGAAGGTCGATGTGGAGTCTGTCGAAAGGGATTTGCCACCCCATTCGCCACAGTATGAGGAGCTCTTATAGGGGGTTACTCGCGTGGTGGCCAAGCTGAACATCGAATGGCCTGCCGAAAAAACATCCGAGCCACAGAAAAGCAAGCTTGATGAACGTTTTCTTGGGGTGAGTCAACCACCTCCTCAATCAGAGCAGGTGGCATTTCAACATTGAGATGTAGTTCTCGCGCATATGGGGGAGCTGGGTCTGAGACTGAACGAGTGTACTTTCTCCAGTCCAGAGAAGCACCTATCTAGGTGTAGAATGGGATTCGACTGCAATGCAGGCACGTCTGTCCCCTGCTCGTATCGAGTCGATCCTCATCTCAGTTAAGAGAATCAAAGAAGGCCAGTAACTCACTGTCAAACAATTTCAGAGATTGTTTGGTCTGATGGCAGCTGCGTCCAACAGATACCTCTTGGCCTGCTGTACATGAGGCCCCTACAGTGGTGGCTCAAGACAAAGGGATTTCCCCCGAGGGGCAATCCACTTCGAACTATCAAGGTCACGCGGCGAGGCCTCCTTGCCATGGACATGTGTAAGAAACCTTGGTTCTTGAATCAGGGCCGGTGCTGGGAGCTCCTTGTTACCGTGTAATACTAGCAACGGATGCGTCCCTCACTGGCTGGGGTGCGGTCATGAGTGGCCACCCTGCCCATGATCTGTGAAGCGGTCGCCATCTGATATGGCATATCAATTGCCTAGAGATGCTAGCCATTTATCGAGCACTAAAATTCTTCCTCCCAGACCTAAGAGGTCACCTTGTGTCGGAGACAACACATCAGTGGTCTGTTATATCAACCACCAGGGAGGTCTGCATTCATGCCTCTTGTACAAGCTGGTGCCCCAGAATCATTGTGTGGTCCCAGGGCAAACTCATCTCACTAATAGCAGTATATATTCCTGGGAAGCTAAATATGAGAGCAGACATACTGTTGAGGCAGGGGCCGAGGCCCGGGGAATGGAAACTTCACCCCGAGGTGGTGAAGCAGATATGGAGAATCTTTGGCAAAGCTCAAGTAGACCTCTTTGTGACTCAAGAGACATCGCAATGTACCCTTTGGTTCTCTCTAGTTTATCCAGCCCCTCTGGGACTGGACGCTATGGTACAGACCTGGCCAGGGCTTCATCTGCACACCTTTCCCCTTATTGCTCTGTTCCCAGGAGTTCTGGCGAGAGTACGCCAGGGCGGCTAGTAGCCTCGTTCTGGCCGGGCCGAGTATGGTTCGCAGATCTGGTTTCGCTCCTTGATGGCTCTCCATGGGAGATACCGATCAGGACAGACCTACTCTCACAGGTGCAGGGCACGATGATTCACCCTCGCCCGGAGTTGAAGTGAGCACTAGAAGACTCCACGTTGAGCACTAGAAGAGTGGTTAAAACTCACCATAAATGAAACAATTTATTTTACCTTCATTAACATAGCGCTTTTTACAATAAAGACTGTGTCAAACCAGGCATGAACATTCGTAATTACATATAGAACCTTTAAAGCAGGATAATATTTCAAACTTAACATATATGTGTTATTTGTAACTATTAATCTTGATGTGACAAATTGTTCAAAGAAACATTCCATAAACTGGGAATCACATATGTCTCTAATATATACATCTTTATTTGTTATTAAGAAATAAATTAATTTACATGAGAAATTAATCTTGAGATGTAAATAATAATATGTCATTAAAAATATTGAATTTTATTGCAGTGTATCAATAAAACAAAACAGCCTTGCTCTGCTTGTTTTATACTGGTCTATTAAAATGCATCTATCTAATGAAAGTGACTTGAGTCTGTGTCCTTGTTTTAATATTCCACTGGATAAAACAAGAAACCAAAGTTGAATAACTGTTAGCAGTAGTTTCATAGGTTGGTTTCAAAAACTTGTTTCAAGAATATCTTTGTGAATTCCATTGCCTAAAAGTTTGGGTAATTCTGTGCATGTTTTAGAGGTTATACATTTGTGCAATTTATTAATTGGAATATTTGATGGCCAATCAAATGACTTGATATTTTTAGATGTACCATCATTCCTTTGATGGTCATAAATACGCTGATGAGCAAGAAAATTCATGTGACTGAAGCAGATGAATAAGAATAAAGCTACATAATAAAACACAGTGTCAGCTTATTGTTTAGTAACTGTCCATACTAAAAGGAATATTGACAATATTGACTAACAGTTTTAGTTTTAAGATTTAATGTTTACTCAATAATTTTAAAATGCTCATAAAATGTTTCAAATAACTTACAATAAATAAATAAATAAATAAATAAATAAATAATTTCTCCATTAGTCATTTGGTGACATATCAATACATTTTTAGTAGATTTTTGTTTCGGTAAGAGTGGCTGGTTTCTTCTTTAATGTAACAATTCAGTTTCATTTTGATCATTTGATTCTAGGAACATCAAGTTTAGCTTTCCGTGAAAGTAAACTAGACTAACACACCCACACACACAGCGAAAGCATTGCACATGTACATTGCACATTAAACAATATAAAAAATATTTTTAAAAAATATATTTAAATATTTGATTTGGGATGCTTTTTAATATTTTCCACATATATCAAACATATGTAAATATATTTTTTATCAGAAATATTTACATATATTTATTTCCTTTATATTAAAATACATTTAGATATAAGAATATGTAAATATATTAATTTGCAATATATTTCCATTTATACATTTTTAATATTTGTTATGTATATGTAAATACAATAGATTTCTATAATTGTAAATATTTGACCCGTCGTAATAAATCAAACAAAACTTGGACACATCAAAATAAAAAAATCTCCAGAAAATGCAACTTAAAAACAGTGAAAATATCAATTTAATTTACTTATTAATATAAAGTGTACATTATATCGACACCAGTTCAGCGTGAACCAATAAATGTTATGAATGATCATGATGTTTGTAGCAGCATAAAAAAAAGATTATCCTTCTGTAAGCATCTGGGGTCAAAACTAAATATGCAAGTCTCAGTAACCATTCACATTGCATTTAAATATTTAAGAGCCATCATTAAACATGCACACAATTAATCAGTTTTAGAGATTTTTTTTTCTGACGCTCCTGAAATCACAGTATAATTTTTATACATTTTTGTTTACAATGAAAAATCTAAACATGTTTGAAATAGTTTCAGTCCATTTTAGCCTGCATGTTAGTGATGTCACCGATAGACTCTACAGTGCAGACTTTTAGGTTAAATAAATTAACTTACTTCTACTGTATATTGACAAATTACCAGCAAAAAATTTACAAAGCTATCAAACTGCTCATCTACACATAAGATGTGATTAAAAGCCCAAACTTTCATAATACGAGCTCATATATATATATATATAGTTAGCCTACCTCTTATATTAGTATATGGTAATGCTTGTAAAATTGTCTTTTTCCGAAGACACTAAACCATTTCTGTAAAGTAAATATTGAACAGAAACGTGTCAGTTACATGTATACAATGTCATAAAGAGTTGTATGTGTTTTTTATGTGATTTTAGTGACTAAACTTACCTAAAAGCAGTGAAAACAACACTGAAAGACAGAGTTCCCTTTCGAAAGTTCACTCTCGTTATGTGTATGGAAAAAAACTATTTTTTTCCATTCTGCTGAATCCTGATTTTTTTCACGTTTGTGTAGCTGCACAAACAAATGGTGCTTCACTGCCTTGGCCATGCCCACGCAGAGGCTGCGCTCGCTGATGGCTCGTGCTCTTTCTGTTCGAACATAAGCCTATCTCCTCTATGCTCATGGGTCACCTTGTTTCACCAAGGTGGTTCCACCTGCCAGGCCCTCCCGTCCTCCTCCTCTCCTAAGAGGAAGAAACAGTGGGGCAGTGGATCTCTCTCAGCGGGCTCGAGTGGTGTTACGTCAGATCAGCGCCTGTATGCCCCACACCCCCCATGTCCTCCGACGCCGGTATGCTTCACAAGTGGGGACCAGCACCCCTCTTCAGCTGCGAGTGGACTGGTCTCATTCGCCACGTCTGAAAAAGGACATTATCACTGATGACATCACTGCTGATGACTCTGTGTCCTTCGCATCGTCCGAAACGGAGGAGTGGGGCGATTCTGACGAGGAGCCCAAAGCCGAAGTTAGACACCGAGCAGATCCGCGTCTTCTCAAAGGTTGTGGAGGATCTGGGCCTCAAATGGTCGGCCCCAGAATGAGCCTGTCCGTGGCTTAATGGATGAGTGGTTCGTGCCAGAGACCCGCCAGCAATCCTCTCACCAGCACCCAGCCCAATTCTTGCTAGCCGTCCACGAGGAGCTCACCAAGATGCGGCGCGCCCCCTATTCAGCATGGGTAAACCCTTCGACTACAGCAGCTCTCACTACCATTGACGGTGCTGTCGAAAAAAGGGGAATGCCAGACTCCCCCCTCTGGAGGAAGCGATCGCCACACATCTGTGCCTAACATCCGCCCTCGGCTTAAAGGCCATGCAGCACATTCATCTAAGCCCTGCAAGACCACCTTGGCCATCACCAATAGGGCATATGCTGCAGCCGGACAGGCCAGCTCAGTGCTGCATACGATGGTGGTCCTTCAAGTGTTTTAAGCGAAACTTCTTTGTGGCATGGACGAGTCTGGCCAAGATAACAAGGATGCCTTCAAGGGGCTGTGCACAGCAAAAGATCTGGCTATGCCCGCTACAAAATCCACAACACAGGTGATCGGCAAAACCATGGCCAGTCTGGTCGTGCTGGAGCGCCACCTCTGGCTAACGCTAACAGAGATCATGGATGACGAGAAAATGGCCTTTCACAACTCACCAGTCTTGCCGGAAGGACTATTCAGCTCTGCTGTAAACAGGTTCACTGAATAGTTTTCGGAGGCTCAGAATACGTCGCAGGCGCTGCATCACTTCCTCCCTAAACACGCTGGCTCCGCAGCTGCAGGCCGCCAGAAAAACCCTGCTGTATTTTTGTAACCCTGCAAATATTTGACCCTCATACTTTAAAGAGCAAAGTTCCTCATCCTCTCACAAACAAAAACACTTACACGATTCCCTGCTTTTTCAAGACGAGCTCTCGTTCGAGAAAATAAAGCCTCTCGCCTCCCACTATACGGCCTGGGCAGCCATTCCAGGAATATCGTGGTTTTAGAAAAAATTTGACAAGGCTACTAACTGCAGATCGCTCGCAGACCACCTAGCTTCAGTGGCATTATTCAAATTTCTGTTCTGGACAACGAAGCTATTGTTCATAGTTAATCGATTGTTGTTCATAGTGCGGCGTGATTGGAATCGTTGCCATATACATAACACTTTCGGTTACTTGATGTAACTTTGGTTCCATGTGATAAGAGAATGAACGTTGCATCACTTTCCACACTACAAGCAGCATGAATCAATGACTATCGCTTCATTCGAATGATCTGGTAAATGGCGCTACAGATGACTTAAATAGCGGTCAGAAACCGCTACTTCTGAAGGGTCGAAGCCCTATTGGTGTGTGCATCTACACAAACGTGAACAAATCAGGCTTCAGCAGAATGGAAAAAATGAGTTTTTCCCATACACATAATGCTCTCTGTATATATAATAACTTTAAACCGTAAACCTATAGTGTAGAAATAAAATTAGGCTGCATTGCAAAAACGCTATGATTAAAAATACATCATATGAGGCATGAATATAATTTCACAAAAACACAATTAAAGACACAACATCAGCTTTATGTTCTATGCATTTTTTTTTATATATTTTTTTAAACACTTTTAACAGTGTCTCACATGTATGTGAAAGTGACATGACATTCAGCCAAGTATGGTGACCCATACTCAGAATTTGTGCTCTGCATTTAACCCATCCGAAGTGCACACACACAGAGCAGTGAACACACACACACACACACACACACACACCCGGAGCAGTGGGCAGCCATTTATGCTGCGGCGCCCGGGGAGCAGTTGGGGGTTCAGTGCTTTGCTCAAGGGCACCTAAGTCATGGTATTGAAGGTGGAGAGAGAACTGTACATGCCCCCCACCCACAATTCCTGCCAGCCCAGGACTCGAACTCACAACCCTTCGATTGGGAGTTAGACTCTCTAACCATTAGGCCACGACTTCCCCAAGTCGTGGCCTAATATATTAATATACTGAATATATTACCTTTCCGTATGGTTATAATCTAAAGGTTATTTAGAATAATATCTAGTTCTTAACCAGATAAACGTATTTATTATCAAATAACGCGTAAATTTAATGTGCATCTTCAGAGAAGATGGAGGATGGTGATACAAATTTTTATGAGCACGAGTCCAATTTGGCCACTGTACCCAGAATACAGATCTATTTCCTGAAGAGTGTATAAGAACTCCCCATTAATAAATCAGATTATGACAAATGATATATTAAGAATATAAAAATGTATAACATTATACATTAAGAAATACTGAAAATACTAAATTAAGAATTATATTAATAAACATATAAATGATCTCTATCTTCAAGAGTCACATCACATGACAAAAGAACAAATCACTCAGGAGGTGAACTAATTTCAATGTCCTAGGTCTACATTTGCAGCTGTCATATCTAGAAAGAAAGTGATTGTTCACAAATCAAATAACCAGGCCAATTATTGGTTTGAACTGAAACAAAACATTGCATGATCGCATATGTTTTGAACCTTCTTGTAGCAGTTTGCTCCTTTAGGTCAAATTGTGAAGGAAAAATAAGAGATGCTAGTAATAAAACTTAATATTTACTGCTTTTGGGTTCGCTCCCAAAGGTTTCTCTTGAATACCTACTGCCCCAGTGATAGCTTTTGTAGCTTTATTTCTGCATGAAAGTGAGAAATTGCTTTTTTTAATGCTAAATAAGAGAGGGAATTTCACTTCAATGTATGGGGACTTTAATGTGCAACTATGAAAGGCAATACTAAAATGGCAATTGCTTTTAAAATTTTACACCATATGCTTCCACATGCTTCCATTTAAGATCACTCAACTTTGTGTGGTGCACAGGGTTGTGATCATTCTGTAAGGGTTCATATTGCAAAATAAACTTGCTGACTGGATATCTCGTTCTGTGAGATTTTGTACATGTTCAATGAAAGAGGAACTTGTGTTCCCCTTTCATAAAAATAAGTAAGTTATAAATGTACAGCAGCTCTCTCCAGTTTGGATTTGTCACCCTGCAGGTCATATTCAGCCTCAGCCAAAATATGGGAGAAAGAAAAGCTGAAGTTTTAAGCCCACTGACTTGCAATTTTAGGTAATGAAATTAGAGAAAAAAATACAACCAAGTGGCTTTGCAGAACACACATTGAAACATTCACAAGAATATAAAATAACATGACTCTATCACAAAAATGTTGACTTCAGCAATGTATTAAGTGTAAGTTTCTTTGGAAAAAAGATTCTATCAAAATCGTAAATTTTAATTAAACAAGCAAGTTTATTTATTTATTTTTTATTTATCCTTTATTTAGCCAGGAAAAAAATCCCATTGAGATATAATAATCTCTTCTTCCAGGGAGACCTGGTCAAAAAACGGCAGCACACATATAGTTTCAGACACATAAATAATTAAAACACAAACAATCCAACAAATCAAAAATAGATCGAAGTTCAAGAAAAACATTTACAAGACTCTTTAAATGTAGAATACAGAATAAATTTAAAAGTGCTCAAAGATGGCAAAGACTCTAATTTCAATACATTTTGTAGGTTGTTCCAAACCCTAGGGGCATAAAAAGAAAAAGCATGCTTTCCAAATTCAGTGAATACTCTTGGGACTTTTAAACAAAGATGCAGCTGCGATCTGGTACCATAACCATTAGTATAAAAAGTTAAAAATTTTGTAATGTATGATGGTAATTTACCAAGGAGTGCCTTTGCAATAAATACATACATGTGTAAATTTCTCCTATGATACAAAGAGGACCATGATAAAGATCCATACAAAATACAATGATGCGTACGGTATTTTGCACCACATACAAAACGTAACGCTGCATGATAGACAGAGTCCAATTTTCTTAGTACAGAGGAAGCTGCATGCATGTAAACAAGATCACCATAGTCAATTATTGTTAAAAAAGTACTCTCAACCAGTTTCTTTCGGGCCTCATAGGGAAAACAATTTTTAAAACGATAGAAAAACCCTAGTTTTGATTTAAGCTTCTTCAGCAATTGATCAATGCGAACATTAAATGCTAATTTTTCATCTAGCCATATACCTAAATATTTATAGGAACCGACTCTTTCAATTTCTGAACCACATAAAGTTGATATTGTTATGTCTGTATCCTTACGGTGAGTGTGGTTAAAAATCATATATTTTGTCTTCTTTGAATTTAAAACTAATTTTAATTTATCCAACGTATATTGTAAAGTATTAAATGCTTTTTGTAAATTCATCAGAGCTTGATTTATAGATGCTGCTGCTGTATAAATAATTGAGTCATCAGCATATAGATGCACATTAGCAGAATCTACTCCTAAATCCAAATCATTTATAAAAATAGAAAATAGGATAGGAGATAAAATAGATCCTTGTGGAACTCCTTTTTTAACTTGAAGAAAAGGAGAATTATAATTTTCTATATTCACACATTGAGTTCGTTCTGATAGATAATTATCAAACCATTTCATAGCAGCTTCACTAATACCTATAGATCTAAGTTTCTGTAATAATAAATTATGATCAACAGAGTCGAAGGCTTTTGAAAGGTCGACAAATAATGTGGCACAGGACTTCTACAATCTCTACAATCTAAAGAGTTTATAAGGTCATTTGAAACTAATAAAGCTGCAGTTAGGGTACTATGACCTGCTCTAAAGCCTGACTGGTAATCGTTAAGAACATTATTATCTGTTAAAAATTGTTTTAATTGATCGTTTAGCAATGATTCAAATAATTTAGCTAAGACTGGTAATCTAGAAATAGGACGGTAGTTGTTAGGATCTGAAGGATCTCCACTTTTAAATAAGGGAATAACTGTTGCCGACTTCCACGCTCTCGGAATAATATTTGAAGTACAGTATGTGACTCTGAAGTCACATTCAAATATGGGCATTGAAACTACAGTTTAGATCTACTTCATGTTGACAAAAAAAAAAAAAAAAAAAAAAAAAAGCCTAAGCACAATCAAATAATGATGAGCTGTTGTATGTTTACCTTCCACCTGAGCAATGAATGACTGATCCAAAAAAGCAAATCAGACAAGACAAATGCAGCTGTTTTGACAACATAATTTCAACACCCTGATCACTTAAAAGATGCATTTGATGAATTACTATGAATGCTTTTACAAGCACTAAATGAATACCCAATTCAAACCATTGAGGATTGTATGTGTATTTTGGGGCTGTAGCTGGGTTTTGGGCACATACTGCCACCTGCTGTCTACTGTGTGAGCTCACAAACATTTATTTGCCCATGTTTACTGAATATTCGTTTAGTGTGCTCTGTGCTGTAATGCTGTAGTGCTCTGTATATAGACTCAAACTCACAACCTTATAGTTAGGGAGTCAAACTCTCAAACCACAAGGCCACGACTTCCTACAAATTCACAAATTTGTGCACAAATTCACATAGTGTCAACTAGAAATGTTGCAGACAAAACCAAACAAACAACAGTGTTGCTGTCAAAACAACTGATTAATTTATTAATTATAAAAATACATTCTAAACAATACATTATATTGAAGGATTTCTGTTTCTGTTCATTTGTTCAGCTTAAGCCAGTTTTTGATGGTGTCCACATTATGATGACTTTTTTGTGTTCCTGGAAGAGACAATTAAATAAAACTCTTAGGAGAAGATTCTCAAGTTTGATCTTCAGCTCATTCAAATGTACCAGTATATTCAGCATATGGAGATGTATGATACTGCACATTACAAAACTTTACACTGGGTCAGTAATATACTTGCAGTTTAGTCATTCACTGTAGCCACTTTAAGCCTTGTGCTCACAGTCATTGCTAAGAGACATTAAGTGTGTGTTATGCTGAACTCACTGGATATGCACGATGGCCCTCTGAACCCATAGATCATCAGGGTTAGCACAGACCTGTCTGTTCTTCACCGTAGTAAAACTACAAGAGAGAATTTCTAGATTAAATATTACCGATATTACAGCTTGTTCTCTTACATAAACATTAATACAAAAGACAAAACCAGGGTTGCTCCTCACATGACAGCCTCTATGTTGCAGGTCATGGTGGCGTCCTGTCGAGTGAAGTCTTTCAGTCGGAGGACAGGAAACGGCAGTGATGAATATTTGGTACAGCACCTCACCGGACCTTAACACATGACAAACTCTCAGTTCATGTGGTTTCATGACACTTGACCAACTACCCCGACCCATTTCTGTATTAAAAAATTAATTCATATGCTAATTTTCCTGGTAATAAACTTTGGATTGTAAACTATGAATATTGTTGACTCTGAAAATTGTTTGGTCTATTTTAAGTCGCTTTGGACAAATGCATATGCTATATGCATAAATATAAACATATATATATATATATATATATATATATATATATATATATCATACATGTCATACACTAATTAGTAGTTAAGATGCACTCAAAAAGTCAAGCCATACTGTAGTTTTATTATTAACTATAAGCATAGGCTTAATGCGAATGCAACCGTCCAAATTCTAAATGATTACAAATGCATGTGGTTACATTTCAGGAGCGGCATTGGGAACTCAAAGCAATGAACAACACTTAAAAACCAAAGAGATTGTCTAAGAAAAGTTGGTTTTACTTACTGCTTTGACTCAAGTTGACCCAGACACACAGCAACAGCAGCAGCGTGGATGACGTCAGGACGAGTCTGTTCATCATGGGAGGTGAAACAAGCCACTTATAGGTGAAAAAGAAAAATGAAAATTGTTCAACAAGATAATGACAGTTGTGTAAGACAGCAGCAGCAGTGTTGAGGATGGTGATGATGAAGATGCAGAGCTCTCCCAGTCCACATTATCTGGCATCCCCAAAAGCTACATTATATAGCTGTTCTGAGGGGATTTTGTAGACCACACAGGAGCGTCACTGAGAGGATGGAAGACAGGGGAAAAATCTGGTAAATATTAGTAGGTCAACTAAATTTGAGTACTAAAACGGGATATTCCATTCCTCTCACTATCATGGGTACTGTAATTAGAAAATTGATCCCAATTTGTGATACGATCACAAATATGTGTAATCCCCGAAATTACTGGTTTAGACACATAACATTATTAATGCTGGTAAATATACATTTAAAATATATGTAAGGAATGCAAAATCAACAATAAAAAACAACATCATTGTGACTGTAGATGCAACAAATTAAAATACAAAAACAAACAAACAAATAAATAAATAAATAAATAAAAACAACCAACAAACAATCGCCTGATTGTAAAATGGAAAAATGGCAATAGATTAGCTTTAGTTCATAAAAAAGGAAAAAAACAAAAAACAATAATGTACAGTATTCCTGGGTAAACATGTAGATTAACTTTTCTCCTCAACATGAAGATTTTATGGTAAAAGGTACAGTATTAAAGTACAATATAAGATAAGCTGTATATTTTAGGTGTCATGACTGGTCTTCATTTTATTACTTTTTTTTTTTTTTTAACTGAGGAGATCGTAGAACAATAATGAACAACAATTTACACATAATGTATAAATGTTAATTTATTGCAAGGAAAAAATGGGAGTAAACAAAAACTTAAATAGGTCAAAATTCTACATATACTGTATATATTTGTGTGTGTGTGAGGGGAATTTTTTTTATTTTATTTAAATCTTATTATTTTAGTTATCAGAATTTTAATTGGTATTTATATTTTGTTTTAAATTTAAAATTTAGCACATAAAATCTGAAAACATACATCATACATGTGTGTGTGTGTGTGTTTAATAGTAAGCACAGCTAAGACTCAGATACTGTAGCTCAATTTTTCATGAACTATTTTCTATTTCAAGTGAGCAATTTAGCAATTTTTCCATGATGAATATGTGGATAATAAAGATGTCTGTGATAGGTTACATGAGTTAAATATAATTTCATATGCATTTACTTTCAAGACAAAGAATTTAAATAACATGTACATCTAGTCAAACATTTAGACAGTTTAGTAACATTTATACTAACATTCAGAAGTCAAAGGCATCCGCCTTTCCTGGAAATTGAACACTCATCAGATTCTCTTATCAAAGCTCCAGATCAGATGGCAGTCTTTGATGGGAAAGAGAAAAAAAACATATATATATAAATTATAATCAACCAGATATGACTTTACTCTAATTCTAATCCAGACACTCCCCTATTTTAAAAGATCAAAAGTGTGTTTCATAGAAATTAAACTCCAAATGTCAAGCGGCATGACACCTCTTTAAACCTGGAGGTGTAAATGAAAGAATCTGAAAATGTTTTAGTAAAACCAACACAGAGAGCAATGCTTTCAAATTGGTATGTCTAAAGTCAAGCAGGACGACTAAAGCGAAGGCTGTGGGTTTGAAGGGAAGTGATTCATTGCTAAAGGAGCCACTGTAAGGATTTGTTCTCATACTTATGACCTATTTCACCCTTTGATGTTAGGACATGAGTTACATAAAACATTATGACCTAGAAAATATATGTAATTCTTCACACCCACTAGAAACCACACGTTAGCATGTGGAAATGAGGACGCCCGCTGAGCATGTGGATAGTTCAGAACTATTCATTTGTGTGTGTGTGTGTGTGTGTGTGTGTGTGTGGTTTTATCTATTACAATTGTTATATAATCATAAACCACAATATAATCATAATTCAATAATGTATTCATTCTATAATCAAAAGGTTAGGGTTTAAGTGCTTGTCCTGGTGGACATTTCCAGTTCCTGGTTACAAAAGTCCCATGCCAAATTAACCATTAACCATAACTATATCTGTGATTCCAAGTGGTTTTACAGTATGTAAAATATTCCATGTGTCAGAGTAAATTTAAGAGAAAAAAATACAAATGCCGGTCAATCCCACTTTAAATAGTAAGTTTATTATTATTATTATTATGTTTTTTATTTGTATGCAACAGTCATTTTAAAAGAAAAGTTCACCCAGAAATTAACAATTAGTGAAAATGTAATCACCCCCGGGACATCAAAGACACAGATGAGTTTATTTCTTCAGATTTGGAGAAATTTTGTATTTAGCATTTGTTCTGATTAAGAAAGAAACAAAACTACATCTAGAATTGCTTAGATTCTAGTAAAAAAAAAAATATGTTTTGCAAATTTTCATTTTCGGCTAATTAATAAATTAATTAAATATACTTATAATAACTAATAATTAGTTTTCATTAAAAAAAAGTTATGAAAAATGATTGAAAAGTGCAAAGATAAGTGCACTGCAAGTCGTAACTGCCAAAACATTTTAAAAAGTTGTTAATTTTAGTGTGGGTCAAAATGATTTTTAAAGCAGATAAGCAAACAGATAAAATAGGATGTTATTTAAAACTTAAAAACTTAAGGGATAAGTTCAATTCCAGAATGAAAATTCTGTCATCATTTACTCACCCTCCTCTTGTTCCAAACCCGTATGAGCTTCTTTCTGCTGTTGGCCATTTTCTTATATAGTGCATGTGTAAAGTAAGCTTGTTTGTAAAGAATACAATCTGAATGTGTTTGCCTCCAAAAATTGAGCATGGAGATATTTGTTAGTTTATTTGCCAGATATCCAAAAAATATAATTTTAACTCCGTTATTGTCACTACAGCAATAGTGTGATCAAAACATTGCAGCTGTACATATATTCAATACATTTTAAACACTCATAAAATTGTAATGTTCCTGTAGCTCAAACTGTAGGGTTTGCCAGGGAAAGCAAGAACTGATAAAATGTGTACGCACAATGCAATGTAACTCACATTGAATAAAAGCATCTGACAAATGCATAAATGTAAAGTTAAAACACTTAACAAAATACAAAATATAATATAATATAATATAATATAATATAATATAATATAATATAATATAATATAATATAATATAATATAATATAATATAATATAATATAATATAATATAATAATAGTCAACAGTAATGACAATACAGTCAAAGAAAAGAAGTATTAAACTATGCCACACACCCTTTGGTGTATTCATTAATCTAATTTAATAATACATAACGTAAAGTTACTTATGTCATAGCATTCTTTGGCAAATTTTTGGTCCTGGATTTTTTCTTTGTTCTTTGTTTCATTGTTTCTTTGTACTTTAGGCCTCCTGGAGTTTCCAACATTGTTTCTATTTATTTACCAATATAGGAAACAATTAAAATATGTTGATGGTTAACTCTCTTTTAAGGGAAGTAAAAAAATTAAACCCTGTGCTTTCCCTCAAGCTTTTTTCCTCTGCCTTCTTCCTTGGTGCACCTTTTTGACTTTTTTTGTTTGTACAGAACAAACTTACTTGCGTATACGTATGCACGGAAAACCCTGACTCGGGTGTTTCCATGTCCACACTATAAAAAAGCTAGTCTCTTTGCATGCGCTCACAATTGGCACATTTCTTATCTGACACACACATCTCACACACACAGACACAGACACAGAGACAGAGACGATGACTCGAATTTCAGCTACCGTGATCATACTTATGGTTGTAGCTCTTAGTGTGCTTCATACAGATGCCTCTGCTTTGTGTAAGTACATTTCTTTATCATCGTTTTGATAAATCTATTTGAGACACTGTTATGTGGAAAATGTTTAATGTTTAAATATGAGGTTCATAATGTGAAGATATTTTTGTATTGTCTAAATAAAGTTACAAAAAAAACTAAACTTTAATTGTATTTACAGCATGTTGCAGGAAGTATACCAAAGGAGTAATATCAATGACATATATTAAAGGATATTCCATTCAGACCATGACAAGAAACTGCCACATTGATGCTGTCATGTAAGTATAAGATGCTTTCTGCATATATGGTGCATTATTTATTGACTGATTATATGTGTTATGACTGATTCCTGGAGAGAGAAAAAAATAAAATAACTAAAAGGTGTTTCTTAACCTCACAGATTCCACACATACAAAGGCAAGAACATCTGCACAGACCCCTCCAAAGCCTGGGTGATGGAAAATATCCGTAAGCTAAAGTAAGTTTGCAGATATGCGAGTGCTGTGGTTAGATAAAAACAAATGAACACAGAATAACTGAACAGCCTTGAAACGAAAGCTAACCACTCCGTTATCTCTTTTCTGTTCTGTAGGGAGAAAGTGCAAGTAATCAGCAAAAAACATTCAAGGGTCTAATTGTTCAACTACTGAGCCTAAACTGATGTTACTACAAGAATAATTCTTCGTGGAGGGGGATCTATTTCTTTATGAAATTTACATATTTACTCTGCATATTTGTATATGCATATTATTTTATACTGTTTGATTGCTTTTTTAATTCAATGCATTAAAATTTAATGTAAAAATGTAAAAAAAAACTTGCCTTTTGTATTGAAATGATTTTCATATAAAATGGATAATAATAATAGTGTGTATATGCAATGCATGTGTAATGCAATTAAATGTCACAAACTTGCATATAATAATTATTCATATAAATCACATATGCACACACACATAGCATATATATATATATATATATATATATATATATATATATATATATATATATATATATATATATATATATATATATATATATATATATATATATATATATATATATATATTCATATAATGGGTTTCAAGACAATAGCAGTAAAATAACTGCACATAATGTAGAGCACAGCTTTTAATTAATTAAGTTGTGCTTAATGATTTATGATTATGTAGATTTACCATGTGATACACACTTAGTGCATAGACTAAAAGAGGAGAGAAATTTTATTTTATAGGACAAAATGAGGTGAGTTAAATAATTACCTGTGACTGGTCAGAGATAAAGCGTGAGTTCATAAGATGCTAGAAAGGCTTTAGGACAGAAATTTCCCATAGGCAATTTGCTACAGCTCTGGGAAATTCCCTTGATGTCACCTATGAGGGAGGACTGGAATGCAGAATAAATTCTCTCTGGTTTGAATGAACAAACCTTGAGAGACATTTGTCAAATTAATTCTCACAGACACATGCATTGTTCTTCTCGTGGGTGTCGAGCTTCACCCAGTAATAACCAACTGAAAAGCCATCCTGTGCGTCACAGCGCTCTCAGGCCGGAGAGGCAGGGACGATTATTAAGGAGCGGTCTAGTGCTGGGTTGGGGTTAGGCATTCGTTATAGTGGAATTTACAGTTGGAGTGAAGTATAAAAATATAAAAACAGATGAAATACTTCTAAGATCCACCTGGTGTCGCCCTCCTCTGTATTTAATTGACCTAAACCAGCGACTGTAGCCTCATCTTTAGCATTACGAGATCAATAACAACACATCTATAATAAACACAGTTACTTTAATATACTCTCTCTATAACTACAAAGTTTTTGAGGTCTTTCTTACTTACTTTCTCAATATAAATGGCTCCTGAGGAGAAACTAACAAAGAGATGCAAGGTGCTCAAAATGATAGCCTATAATAAAAGATAAACGGAAAAAGAAGACCTGATTTTGAAGGGAAAGTCTAGCAAATTTCGCCTTCTGTAAGAACGAGGAAGAAAGACATAATCCCTGCAAAATGACCGGACAGCTGAATACCATAGGATACATTTGTGTTTAGAAACAACAACAGGTGCGGGCAAAATGTAAATGTTAGTTTTAAAGGGATATTTCACCTACAAATAAACATTTTGTCATCATTTATCCTCACCCTCGTGTTGATCTAAACCCGTGTGCTTGTGTTTCTTCTGTGGAACATAAATGAAGAAAATCGGAAGATTACACTGAATGGCTTCTGAAGCTTTCATACATACAAAAGTATCATCAAAGTATCAAAAAGTATCATTTTTAAATCCCTTTCAGAAGGAACGAACTCTGTATGAGAAGACATTTCCATATAGCCTAGTATTAAAAACATTTTGAAGTTGTATTTTGATGTATATTTCAATTATTTTAATGGAATAATTTTCTGAGGAAAACTACAAAATTCTTTTAATTTCCCACTTTTTCCACAAGTATCTCTTTGGCGTTTCAGAGCACTGAACAGTTCAAGAACACACTACCACTTTCTATTTTACAGCATCCCCCAAATGAATTTTTGGCTGCTTCTAGGGACAATTTTTAAGCCATTTTGTCCCCAGAATTACAACCACATGCTTCCTGCAGCTGAGTGGTTTAATTACCAGCCATTCTCTCTAGTCAAGCCATGACTGGTGATGACATCATTGCCTCGGTCCTCTCTGCACGGCTGCACACACAGAGGACTTCCTGCTGAATAATGGAGAAACACTCACACACAAACAGGAACTTGGCAACAAAACAGCTCCACTGCCCAGCTCTAATCTTTCCTTTTATGCAATCACACGCTGAACGGCAAACTTCCCCCGTCACATGAACTCAGACACGTGTGAATGTCTAATTGCTGTTCATATTAGCCGATACTCTTTTGATAATGAGCTAAGATCACAGTTACAGAGTTTCAGTGTTGAAATCTTGGGTCACGCGCTGTGACTAAAGCATATTGCGTATTTTAAAAAAAGGGATAGGCCTTAGGAATGCAATGTGTTCTGCCTTCCTGAAATAAAAAAAGAAAGCTGCCCTCATCAAGCCATTTAATCGGGCCTTAAAAGAATACACTAGCACTGAGAATAACTCCGACAGACAGTGTCGTTCTGCATTATGTCTGATTACTTCATCTACAGCTCCAGGCTAGGAGGTTTGATCCCAGAGCTGTGGATCTGACAAGTGCTGTAGCCGTGTTCTCACAGACCTGTGCAAGAAACTGACTCGTTTAGGGCTCAAAAAGAACCGTACAATCCTAATATCTGAGTTTATTGAGCTGACTCATGACTCAAGAGTTATTAGGTGTCGATACAACTTTATCTTCACAGCATTGTGAATTTTATTGTGCTCTGTGGGTTGTAAACTAATAAAATAACAAAACCAAATTGGAGTAATAATTCTCAGGGAATTCCTTGTGTTCACTCAGCTTATTTAAAAAATGGAACATTTTGCTCTTATAGATTTACACGAAGGGAAGTGATGCTTATTCTAAAAGGTCAGCCAATCATTGCCCTTAATTCTTTGGGACCTAAAACAAACAATTTTTTCCACCAATACCATAGTACTTACTGTACATTAAAGAATAATAATTAAGTTAACATAATGTGGTATATGCACTTAAATACAATAAATTAACACTACTTTGATAAATGTCCAACAATCCATGAGTATCATATCCAAAACATGGTAGTACCATATTTGACATTTAATATAAAGACTCAAGATGACAAGAAACAACCATTATAACCAATATATTTTCCGCAATAAGGAAAAATTTTTTTTTCATAAAATTATTATTATTATTATTATTTTGCAAAACCATGGGCATAGTTTTTTTACTGGGATATTTGCAGTTAAACATGATTATTTAAAGAATAAGTTGAATTAATGTGGGCCGGTGGCTTGAACAAAATCATATATCATCAATTAATAATGTCAGTGCTCAAAGTATGTTTAAGTTAACGTTAAATCTGTTCCCCATGGAGAAAATGTATGGGATTTTCCACTTCAAGATCCCACCCTTTGCATTCCATTGGACTGATAATGTCACCTGATTAATATTCATGAGCCAAGCTGATAAGGTTTAGAATGCACTAACCTCACCCACTTTTCAGACTTCAGATTTATGCTTGGTTCATAATATGGTTCTTGGTGTTAACAAATGTTGTACTTTGGTAAAATCATATTTCGCATGACACTCCCTGTCTTTAGTCGAGTTTAAGCACTGGTTTTAAAAAGAGAATCTTCTCAATAAAAAGAAGAGACAACAAACACTCAAAATCAGGACAGAGGCGCAATGCACCACTGAGATTTTATTATTCAGACATTTTATTCAGCTCCACTGAGAACATGGAAGAATGAAAGGTAGTCAAAGAAATAGACAGAAGGAGACAGAAAGACATCGTTCTTTGATGTGTTGGATGGAGACACACACTCATTTCTACATTTCTCACCTACATAAACTAAAAAGTTGCACAAACCACATACACTTGCAAGTGCCTACCAAACAGACACACAGCTGACAGAGAGGACACAGTTTTCAGTAGCAAGAGCCATTTTAGGCTCATTTCAGGCTGCAGTGAACACAGTATATAATTTGAGAGACAAAACAGCCAAATGAGGAGAACATCTAAATGATTATGCATTCATCCTCCATTTCCTTCTATCCGCTCCACACACACACACATATACACAACCACCAATTAGATGCAGGAGGAAGCAGTCAGTGCGGCTGCTTCTATTTGTGTCTTCCTTGAAGAACTCCAGATCCGTGAGGATGAGAGCAGGAGAAGAAAGGAAAAGAAAAGCTGATCTCTGCTGTACTGGCGTAGAGTGTGATGTATGCTGGCATGACGGGCTGGAATCTGGGCCATAGTTACATTCATTGTTCAGAGAGCTGTTACACAATTAACCCACCGACAGCAATGAATGTTGATTATGACCTTTGAAGAAAGGAAGTCGCTTGCAGAGGTGGGCGTGTCTGGGCTGAAGAGGGCGTGGCCTCAGGGCACAATCAACGGTCGATGGTTTTTCTATGTCAAAAACTCACCGACAGCGTTGAATGTTCAACAAGACCAGCAAGAAGGTAGCTAAGACCAATATATATTATTCAAACCTTGTCACATGGGATTCTGCTTCTTCCAAAAAGCTTCAAGAAGAACCTTCACCACGCTTATCCAAGTGTCTTGCTAGAAGAGAAAATGAGAATATGGAATTCAAAATAAGAAAAACTATTATAGGATAAAATGTTAAAAAGTTAGGGAACAGTATTTTTTTTTAACAAAATTAATATTCTAATTTTAGTTTAAAAGTAACTGTGACATTTATAATGTTGCAAAAGATTTCCGTTTGATTCTACAAAACACAGCTTGTAAACACTGATATTAAAAATTGTTATTTGAGCCAAATCAGAAAATTAATGATTGTAATAATGATTGATTATGTTTGACATTAAAGAACAGGATTAATGGTTTCTAAAAATTTGAAATCACAGAAATAAATTACATTTTAAAATAGATTAAAATATATAACATTCGTTTTAAATTGTAATAATATTTCACAGTATTAAAGATTATATTATAGGCTATTTATTTATCGATCTTAAACAACCCCAATTAAAGCCATGTCTAAAAACTGGACAAGATTAAGTTCCTGTCAAAAAATGAAAGAAAAAAAAAATTGAATAAAAATATGCAATTTAATTAATATAGCTCTACAAACCTAATAGAGCTCCAGAAAAAGTTTACCTCTCTCACACACACTCTTTATTTTCAGACAAAAGGCTGTGATCTGATTTCCAATAAAATCCAAACTCTTCAACCAAATCGCTCTACCATTTCAAACACAATGGACAATGAATCCACACACACCACACAACCTCTTCAGATGACCATGGCGGGGAGAAAGGGTTTCCGATGGCAACAGCAGTGTAAGGGAGGGATGTGATAATCCAGGGGGGTTGTGCGTAAAGTAGATGTGTGTGTGTGTAGTGGGGTCCCTTGTGAATCCAGATACTCATTACATTAATCATGAGACAGAACAAATACAGACTACCCGAAATGAAAGGGAAGTCTAGTTTATATTCCATCACCAAAACATTGCTCTGATGGTGTTCTCATGGAATTTTTAGATATTATCAGTTATTTATCAGGATATTTATACAAACTTCATACATTTGTGTGATCAGTGTGCACCCAGTAATATAGAATATACAGTAGCATGCAAACACATATTTTCCACTAAGGTTGTTAATGAAGATCTTTTATACACCTGAATAAACCTGGTCAGTATAACAAATTTGCTTACATTTGTTTAAAAGTTATGTTTACCTTACCAGTTATGTTCACACAGGCAAAACATTTTAATTTGTTTAGATCAATTCATTTTAGTATTTCAGTTAGCTTATATATATATATATATATATATATATATATATATATTTTATGATTCACTAGTCATTATGCAGTGCTGGATGTCTGATTGATTTGAGCGAATCGATAAGTAAACTAAGTTATGTTCCTGCAGACCAAAAAAAATTTCTATAAATTTTTTTTTTTTTGGCATATCCAACACAAATGTATTTAGTATTTAACAATTTATGAAAAATATTGTGCTGGAGTAGATCATTTCAGTAAATCAATTAGCATGCTCTGTTAAAAACCATTTACCGTTTGATTCACATTCATTTAGTGAATGGATTAGTGACTCAAGTTATGTTTACAGAGTTTTTGGTCTATATTTAGATTTTTTTATTTAAAATATATATATATATATATATATATATATATATATATATATATATATATATATATGTGTATATTTTAATATAAATATTCTGTTTCGCTCATTTTTGTGAATCAATTTGCTTGTGCCGTTTTCATTATTCAATGATTAATATGTATTGCTGGAACACCGGATTCATTTTAGTGAATCGATTAGTGACTAAAGTTCATACAGGCAAAAAAATCTACATTTTAGGCCCATCTAATTTAAATATATATATTTTTACTATTTTAACAGGAAAAAACATACAAAAACATTTGTCCAAGTCTGATCCAAACCACCTTCTAGAAATCTGAAATATTTCAGAATCTTACATTTTTTTAAATAATTTTTAATTGTTCAAAATCCCTCCAAAAATTCTGTTACGTCAAGTTTAAATAATAAAAGGGAAATGTGGTCACAGAATTTTGGAACCCACTGTAATTGCACAACACACTTTCATTAAAAATACACATTCACTCCAACTCACCCTTAGTCCCACAGCAGTTTGTCCTTTAGTGTGAATCAACACCTTTACAAAAACACCAGAGCTTGTAGTGTTGCTATCAATTCCTTATTTGTCCTAAGAATACTAAAGGTGGTCTGAAATGGTCCGGCTTCACAGAGAGAGAGAGAGAAAGAATGTGCTTTCCTACATACACGTGTCTGAGATATAGTCCATAATGGCTTTCAGACATGGTGGTCTGATCTTAATGTGGACCGTGGATGTGGGCTTTTTCAGTGCGTCTCCTTGTGGTCTTCCACAAAATTTGGGGCGAGGTTAGTGGGGGGTTGGGAGGGGGCCCCATTTTAGCTCTTAAAATACCCTGCATCAAGCCGTGGTCGGGCAGCTCGTCTATCAGCGCTGATTACACATCGCTGCCGCAGCGGACAGGAGGCAATCAGGAACACGTTCACACCTGATGTATCTCAGAACGCTTCCGTCCTCTACAGCCACCTGTGGTTTCCACCGCTGTGGACGTGGCTTTACTGTGAGAGAGGAAAACTACATGATGTCCAAACTAATCAAACTAATAGAACTAAATTTGGAAATGAAGAGTAATTAAATGGATATGAATAGAAATAGAAACTAAATAGAAATGAAGGGTGACTATATAAATCAGTTAAAACAATGGTTTACTGGGAAGTCTGCGTCGTAAATCATTTGTTTGTTCAGTTGAATCAGTTCAAACAAACTGATTGATAGATGTACTGGGGAGATCAGTTCATTGTAGAGAATCACTTTGTAGTTCTGTTTTAAAACATGATTCACTGATTGATAAGTAGTACTGGGACGTCCAGTTCGTTTTTTAACAAGTTGATTTTTATTTTTATTTTTTTAATGTTATGTTCAAACTAATAATTCATTTATAGATGTTGTGCGAGGCAGATCAATTCATTTTACTGAATCAATCTGTTCTGTTTAAAAAAAAAAGTTCACTGAGTGATATGTTGTGCTTGGAAATCTGACTCATTTCAACAAATCAATTTGTTTGTTAATTTCAAAACAAAGGATTCACTGATAAATGTCATGCTGGGATAGATCAGTTTATTTTAGTGAATCACTTTTTTCTTTTTTAAAACATGATGTACTGATTGATACGTAGTTCTGGGATTTCTGATTCATTTTAATGAACTGATTTGTTTATTCAGTTTAAGAAAATGATTCACTGATAGATGTTGTGATAGATCTCAATTTGCTCTATTTTAACAAATAATTCACCGATTGATAAGTAGTGTTGGAAAGTCTGATATATTTAACAAAATTATTGGTTTGTTCATTTGTTAAAATGAGTTATTGTTTGTTCTAATTGGTTTGCTCAAATGAAATTAGCTTTTTTTGATGGCATTTAGTGTACATTTACCTTTTTAAAGTTACCGTATCATCATCAGCCATTAAAAAATATATTTTTTGACAGCATGTCATGACTGACCAATCAGAATCAAGTATTGCATTATGATGCCGTCTCTCTTGCCTTCGCTGTGCTGTGAAGGATCACTGAAGACAAGATGCTCTTTTGAAGCTGTGCGGCTCTGCTGGACAGTGACGGCATGCCAGACGATCTGATGAGATGAAAGAGAAGCTTCCCTGATTTTCCACAGCGATATGTTCTCACAGTGCCGCAGGTGCCATGAGGTTCAACTTTAAGGTTGGAAATAAAGTAGGGGACTGGAAAACCAGCTAACCCGATCAGCCCTCACTAGGAAACAATGCAAAGAGAAGCTCAAATGAAGAGAATTGACTAAATGAATACTGTGCATCTTGGAAACAAACACTTTAAATAATTCTATATCCTTTTGCCGATTGGTCAATCAAGGCACTGAGCAGACAGATATTTTTGTATAATGACTGCTAGTCTATGTATTTCAGTTAAGCAGTCATTATCCCAAAATTAACCTTTTCAGGCCAATTAGGTCTATTAACCACAGTTGTTCCAGCTAAACAGTAAAATGTGTCATATTGTCAAATTCTAGGCGTTTAACCAAGAGGAAAACAGTTCAAGTGCCCAGACTCTCCGAGTTCACTGCCTCTCAAGTTTGTTTTAGTTTTTAGCTCAAAAAGGTAAACCCCAGTTTAACCTTTGACCCCTAAACCTTCAGGAATGCAGCCCCGAGTCGCTGGTTGCATTGTTCCAATAACCCCATAGGAGAGAGTGTATATGCATGCATTAGTGTGTGTGTCTACAAGAGGCATTTAGAGTGCTGTCAGGATTTCAATGAGTTTGGCTCTGCTATCAGCCCGAAGCCTTTCTACGGGTCACCTGCTACAGACGTGAACTCAGAGACCGTCTGGGACTGTGTCACCCCCAGCCCCACAGCGTGCACACACCCAATCGCTCAATTACACGTACACAGCTGTTTTCTACACTGCAGACAAAAGGATGTTTGTCAGACCTGCCAATGCACAATGTTTCCTATTGTAAAAATCAGTGGCTGGACAACCCACAACCCATTCAATCTCTGGCAAATCAGCACTCAGACTCTCAGTTTCCTTTTAATCACCACAGAGTTCATTCAAAACCCTCACACAGCAACACAAAGAGACAAAGAGAGAAGTGAGAGGCAGACTACTGACAAGTACATTTCCAAACTACCAACTAAACTACAAGGACTACTGTAAAGGCCCATTTGTAAGTCACTGGATAGTTTCACTTAAAGTTAGTCTAGGAGATTTCGGAAAGGCTAGCAATAGCAAACTAGTTCTAAAAGCATAAAATCCCACCCTCCCAGCAAATCACTCTCCAAAGCCACGCCTCCTCCAAAACACATGAAAACGCACAGGAAGACCAGAGGCTAAGCAGTGACACACTGAGAGACGGCGTTGGTGAAGGGTTGAAAGTAATGCGGTCAGATTTTCTCATGTCTCATTCACATGTGAGAAAATTTTACAGTAAAAAGCACATAATATTACAATAGTAAGGCCATCTATTCTCACTTGGTCTGCAATAGCTTAATGGAAAGTGCTTATTAAAGTTATGTAAATAAATTCATTGACAGGCAGGTAGGACAGCTTATCGTAGTCCTCGGGCTGAGGAATGAGATTGGATGAACATTTTATGGTCCTACACCATCCACAGATGATTAAAATACATACATTTAGACCACTGAACTTAGTGATTGCTATCGGGATGTGAAGAGACTTTTAACCAGCATAAAAAATGTTTTCTTACCAAATCAGCTACCCTGCTTCTAATAAATTTAACTAAAGTTAAACAAAAAGTTAATCTTCGCAATCAATAAAACATTCTCACCTTTTTTCTCATCAAGTTTTTTATGGTGAAACATCAGTGCTAATGATACACCGACTTCTAATAAGGTGAATGGCTTCTGTTTCTTTCCAAAACTACTCTAAAACTTCTGGTTTGGAAGAATAAAAGATTAGTGAGAACTGAGAAGGTATGAAATTACACAAAAAGACCAGATTGCTTTACGGTAACGAAGAATGCGCATTTACAGCTATACACTGTAATACTGTATATTTATGACAGTAAAATTGACTCACTCCACTGTAGGGGGTAAGAAAAAAAAAAACACATACAGTTGTTTTAAAGTCAGACAGCAATTAAACATCGCCACTGCTGGTAGCCACCAGAACTACAGAATTCTAAATGAAAAATAAATAAATAAAATAATAAATTTATTAAAGTGTTTTTTATACTTAATGGGTTTATAAAAATCTGTTTAATCGTCTAAATATATTTAAAGATATATCCCATATTCTAGTACATGCAAGTGATTGGAAAGCTTATATAGTGTAATATGGAGCTTTTTTTCTCTTTCTATGCTCAAAACTGGTAAAAGATAGATGAATTGAAATCACGTACACAACACAAGCAAAATTCTGGGCTCATTAAGACATATCACCAAGAATGCATTTGTTTGACCTAAAATACAGTAAAAACAGTTAAACTGTGGAATACTATTGCAATTTACAGCCTTTCAAAGTTTTCTATATTATTAAACTCCAGGCTTCACTGTCACGATCCTTCTGAAATCAATCTAATATCCTGATTTTCTGCTCAAGAAACATGTCTTATTATTATAAATGTCAAAAGCAGTTGTTCTGCTTAATATTTTTCTGGCAACCAGAATTCATTTTTTCTCTCCCTGTATTCTTTGATCAATAGAAAGTTCTAAGAACAACATTTATTTAAAACAAAACTTTTTAATGTTATAAATGTCTTTCCTGTCAATTACGATCAATTTAAATCATCATTACTCAATAAAAGTAGGCTATTAACTTCTTTTACACAAAAAAATATTGAAATTATAGCTCTACTTGAATAAAACCACCAATTAAAAAAAAACATCAACCAATGAAAACCACAAACCAGTTAAGCAACCCCACTATTAAACTAACTACCAATCTGAAAGCACTAATTAAGCAACCCCACCTTAAAACATAGATCAACCAAAACTTAAAAACAACCAAACATAAAACTGTTAACCTGAAGATACAACAAACACTGCCCCTTCCTTTCACCCCGAATGCCCCGTTTTCCAAAGCCTGTAGGAGTGGCTGGATTCCAGAGCACAGGGAGACTGTTTATGCCACGGATCACGGCAGACAGACGTAAAGCTTTCACCCTGCCTCCCTCACATAGCGGCAACTACATTAAAAGGACATAAATCTGTGGGAATGGACATGCAAGAATGTGTATGAGCGTATTAATGAAAATAAACCTGATGTCAGTCAGAGAGACCAATGCCTTGCAGATGTGATGATGTCTCCGTGTGTGTTGAGAAAACAGATTCTAGGTTTCCATCATTCCCTCTTCTCTCATTTCTGATTCACAAAAGAGGCTGTTCCACTGATGTAGCTTATACATGGAAAGTCATTATATAGTCATTTTTAAATATAGTTACGGTCAGGGTTCGCATGAGGATGTATGGAGCCCTTATATGCAACATAACTTCATTTTTCTTGGAACACGCAAACTCCAATAAATCCCTTATATGAAGGGCCTGGAGCCAAAACCCAAACAATCATTTATGTAAAATATATAACTTTTGGAAAGCTCCTCATTTTACTGTTTTTCTTATTCAACACTGTAGTATCTTATCCTCACAGCTCTTACTTGGAGGTCCAATGAGGACAAGATGTGCGTGTGTTGGAGCTCTTGAAGGCTGACAGTTTATTTCTGTTGCTGCGTCGCGACGCGTTTTTGCCAACTCAGCGAAACCCCTGCAGCTTTTGGAGACAGAGCGTGGGTGAGAGGGAGAGTTGAAACCCACAGTCAAAACTTCAACAGCTTCTACTGTCCTGCACAGCTTCTGAAACACACACACAAGTCACACTCTTACATGATCATGCTCGAACTTCTTGGCCCCAGAGCAGCTGAAACACAGTTAAAAAAGAAAAAAAAAAAAAAAAAAAATCACATGGCATCCCCGCCCGAAAATACGGTCATAAAAGAGAAAGTGCACAGCTATGGTAGGCCTAAACAAAAGGACAGGGACAGACCGTCGGGCACCAGAGCCACATCCACAAAAGATGAAGCCCTGGATTACAGAGCACTGCAGAAAACCATATGACTGATACAAGACAGCCTGGCCTGAAAGAACCTTGTAAAACATGGGGCTGTGCAATGTTACAAATGCATCTTGATATTTTTAAATCTTATGATATTCAATTTATATCTCTGTATAATTATGAATTTGTTGTTTTTGATTTTTTTTCTCCCTATAAGCCAATAAGGAGAAGAAAACACAGCTGTTAAATAAATAGAAGAAAGATAATATTTTTATTTATATCACTGTTATTTTAATATTACCTTTATCATATCATTTTATTTATTCATATTTTTAGAATATTTTAATATTTTCAGTTTTCTTTTATTTTAAGAATTAACTATTTTATTTTACATATTAGTAATTTAGTTGTGCCTTTGTCTTTTTTATTTCAGTTTTAGTTTTAGTATATTATTATTTTATTTTATTTAAACAAGTGTTTTGTTTGATAATTTTATTTTATTGTATTTAAATTATTATTTCAGTAGTTTAAACAATAATAGCATTGAATTATATGCACCAATATAATATAATTAAGTGAACAGAAATATTTACTTGTATGCATCTTTACAAAAATGTTTAAATATATGAAAAATGTCTGGTGGGACCATCATGAAAATCTTTGATTCATCAATTCATTGAACCGATTTGCAGAGATGAATACATTTTTAAACCAGAGAAATTTTGTTAATATGTTGCATAATTTTATTTTATCAGCAAAAGCATTGTGAATATAGCCATAATTATCTTTTGTCTGTACACATCATTACTGATAAATTTGAAGATGCCATATCAATGGTATATATGCACCATTGGTCTCACTGTAAAACATGAATATTCAATAAACAACCTCATGCCAGGACATGTCTCACACAGCCTCAGGTGAACTTGCAAAAAGGCAGCAGAAGGTGGAAGCAGGGCTGTCACAAAAATTCACAAAGCCTATGACAAATGGCAACCTCACACACTGGCCAAACAATCACATGTCTTGTTGACAGGAAGTGCAGAACTGAGGGATGTATGTGGCAACACAAAGAGCTTTAATCTTCTTTACAAAAGAAGGAAACATGGCGTGTGATTTACAAGCCAACACCACCACACGAGGATTCATCAAATCACAGCCGAGACCCTTGAGTGTAACGGAGCCCATTTAAGTTCAACACTACAATCTTTATTTCCTCTGCTTCTGTTCTTTTCCCTCTTCACCCATTTTCTCTCTTCTCAACGCCTCTGCAGGAAGTGCACACTGGAGTTTATTTTATAATAGGACAAAAGGAATGCATGCCATTTCCTGTTCATGCCGTCTCCATATGGACATACTGTATGAAGAAATGCACGTCTAATAGAAGGGTTTACCATGAGGCTGCCATTACAAGCTTCAATTTTAAACGTCAAACAATAAGAGTTTCCTTTCTAATCTGGCAAACAATGAGAATCGGATCGGCATTAAATATAAAATATGATTTTTTTTTAGCCTTTTCAGAGATGGGAAAATGCAGACTATAACAGTATTCATGAAAAATGGTACACAAATAAATTGTATTCTTTCAGCAAGCTTTCAAAATCATTTGAGAGCCAAGTACTATAGTTCAAAAGTAATGCTAACAATATTCTTTGACTACTGTCAAAAGTCCTGTCCCAAAGTCCCAAAGTCCTGTCTCAAAGTCCACACTTTGGTGATGTAGGTTAGTAGTCGGCCACATGGTGCTAATGAAAACATCAGTATTCTGACTTCCAGAAACTGCGAACAACAGCTGATCAAGTTGAACCATTTTGAGAAACATTTTTAAAATGCCGCCAGAAGGGCTATTCACACCAAGAATGATAACTACATTAGCATCTACACCAGCAGACGATAACGTTCTGTTTATTCTAAACACATGCTACAGCTTTGTCATCTGTCACTTTATATGCTTCATTTAAACGCTCAAATGATTCTGCTTGACTGTAAATGATTTTATCATTCATCTGGATAAAAAAAGTGATTCCAACAATATAGTTCCTTTTTGTTGTTATGTAGTTAGCTTTAAAGACATCACTTCAGGTTTAAACCGCTCTTTAGGCTCAGACTAATTAGAAGAAAAAAAAAACATAAAAAAATTTATAATTAAAGTCATGTTAAGAAAGTCAAATCATTAAATGTATTTTTGCATCCTTTCAAAACTACAGAGAAATCGGAGTATGGGCATGCTCCACTGTAAGAGCCCCAAAATTTGAGTCATTACGTAGTTTTTTTTGTGCAAAAAGCAGCATCTGCTTTGGCGTCTGCTGAAACAAGACAAATTGGTGGCTTCTACTGAAGACAAATTGAGAAGTCTATAAAAAGAGCATGCTTTAATGAGGAAAAATAAGAAATAAAAAGAAAATTCACTTTATGCCAAAACCTTTGTTTGAATTGAAACTCAGCCCTGGCATGTTTCATATGATCATGTGGCATCAAGACACGCGTGCTAACACTATATACATGATAAAATACAAGTGAAATGTCATTCCCATTAAGGGTTTGCATTGAAACCAGCTGGTTCTCTTTATGTGGAAAGATTGTAAAATATGTTTTTCTCTTTACTACATTTTGGGGAAAAAAATTATTAAAAATGAAGAAGAAAATAATAATAAGCAAACACCACAATCATTAACATAAAAAACTAATGTAACTAAATATTCAGTTCCATCATTTTGTCTCCAAGCAGATTAATTTAACAAAACAGCCTCTTTTTCTTTTTCCCTGGCATAACTCTCTAACAGTCCTCACTCATTTTTCACACAGAGAGGGGTAACAAGTAAAGAAAGAGATGGAGAGAAAGAAAAGGAAACGAAATAAGAGAAATGAACGGCTCATTGCTTGTGCATCCTACAGCAGTAGGGTCCCACACTGTGCCTAGTGGGGTTTACAGCATTATGGGTAATGGGGGGGGGGTGTGAAATGTTCTAATGGTTTAGACTAGCTGGGTGGTTGTCTTTTGGAAGTGAGAAAAAAAAGAGGAATTGTCGCTTTCTGTTTATGCCATAGACACTCAGTAGAACACAGTGTTCTTTAACTGCATGTGTATGTGGTTGCTCTTCAAAAGGTTTCAACTTATTGAGTCTGCAGATCACAGATTACAGCCAGAGGTTTCATGCAAACAGACATCTTGCAGTTTCATTATTAGCCATTTGGATGAGGTTGGTTTAAAAGGTATTGCATTTCTTTGCTCTCATTTATTTTGTTTTCTTAATTTCCTAATGCAGAGGTGTTCTTTTGGGAAACTGCTGTGTAAGATGTCTGTGGTTAAATGCTCAGTCATAAACACATGGCACATTCTACAGTCAGCACCTTCAGAAAAAGTTCTCAAGACGTGTTTACAATGGCCTTTGATCAGTTTCTAATGAGAAAAGAGGGTTAAAATCAATTTCACCTGTTTCTTCAATTCAGCTCATAGGAGAAATTTTGGTGTATCAATTTCACAATTGTATCAAAATTGGTCTTTGATTAAACACATTTTTACCATGGGTTTTGGGGAAAAGAAGAATATAACATGCTTTAACAATTTCACATTATTTCATCAGAAGCTGTTTACCACTCAATTGAATGTCTTATTGTAGATGTTTTTAAGACAATTTAAGATCTTTATAGCTAATTTGTGAATGCACACTTACAATTACCGCCTACATTTCCCAAACTAAAAAACCTTAAAAAACCCTGAGTATATCTCCAGCCACCATGTGCGAAAGCAGAACGTCACTTGTCAGTAGAAGTGTCACTGAATTTTCAACACTACACTGCAAAAAAAAAAAAAAACTTGGATTGGAAGCTGAAATTAATGACATTAACATCTGACAACTTTTAAACTGCCTAGAAAAAAAAAGGAGTCACTACACCAAAACTGGAACTGAGTAGATTGGCTCAGTTTTTGGATAATTATAATTTTCACATTTGGTTTTCTCTCTAAGCATAGTCCAACCAAACCCATCTGTCACAGTCAATCATAGTCTAAGAGATCTGACATCAGTCATATCTCAACCGACAAAGTGTGTAGTTATTTTTCCCTCTAGGGCATGGAAATGCAGTGTTTTTCTTAAAAATAAGGGTTCCAAAAAAAGAGGTTGCTTTGAACGCCATAGAAGAACCATTTTGGTTCCCCAATGAACTTCTCAGTGAATGAAGTGAGAAGAACATTTTAATCTAAATAACTTTTTTTTAACTATAAAGAACCTTTTATGCAAAAAGGTTCTATGGATGTTAAAGATTCTTCATGGAACCACTGTTCCAACAAAGAACCTTTATTTTTAAAGAGTGTGCTCAGATTACAAACTAAAAACACCCCAGTCCAGCTCTTTCTAGAAGTCTTTCAAAGGCAGCAAATTGGTTGAGGATGCATTCCACTCAAATTCAATGATGGCTATTTTAATTCCAATTAAAATGACTGCATGTAATTTCTACATCACTAGTGACATTAAAAGGAGATGCAAAAATGATGGTTTCCATTCATGGAAAGTTTCCTCCCATCTGCCACTGTTCAAAAAACAGTAACAGTCCCACCTTAAACTCATGACATTGACTGAGCCAATGTTGTTACTCAAAAAGACTTTTGAAAGCACACAAAGACACAGGGTATTTACAGTTTAAGGAAATCAACCTACGGACAGCTTACTTCTAGTTGTCTCTGAAAGCTAGTATAAGAAAAGGTATTTTAACACCAAACTATAAAAAAAGAAGCATACAATCACACACTATGACTGAGCAGCAGGTAATGGAAATTGTACATAAAATCCCATATTTTAACTGTACATAAATGTGTCACTGCAGCCGAAACCATACCGTTTTAGTGCGATTTTTACCAACCAACCATAGTAATGCGCCAGGGAGCCTGAACTTGTGTTGTAAGTTTTCAGTGAAGAGTAGAAAATCGTTAGCATAAATAATTTGCTATGTTAAGGGTTGTTGGTGATGTAGATGGAGGGATGCTGGTAACGCATAGCCCCACACCACCCAAACGCTCCAGATGGGGACAAAGTTTATGCAGATTGGCTCATTAACCTCACTGTGCTGATCTCTCCACGGTAATGACACGCAGCATGCTGGGGCTTCAATAATCCATCTCAACATCCTCTCCACTCAAAAGATTACAGTGTGGATGCCACATAACCCAGCCCTGGAAATAGCGAAGCCTCTAGATGGAGTCTACATATGTGAACGCACATGCTCAAGCGCACCCAGAAAAAGCATTAGAACAAAAACCAAGAAGGCGTTTTAGCAGCTGGTGTCATATTCCCCCTGAGGTGTTCCTGTTCATTTTAGTTCCTTAGACAGAATGGATGAACATCTCTTTGAAGTGCAGCCCATTCTGGAATATTTTCCCCAAAACACCACAACCACATATTGAGGTATGTTATCTGTATTTGTGTGTGCGGATGGATTTTGTTGAGACTTGGAATGGGCGTGGTTTCCCTCAAGACACCCCAAGCATTCTACAGATTTTAGAGCTGCCTTGACTTCTGTGTGTGTGAAAATATTGTTGAATGGTGACTGCTTTTCACTGTTCGTGATGAATGGCCACATTTATGCTGCTGAATACCACACACAAAACTACATCTTTCATTTTTTACTTGAATAACAGTCAATGTGTTTACCTCCTACAAGGGTTCTTGGATTTCTGAGAAATTTTAAAAGAGCTGAGCTCAAACTATTTTATAACATTGGTAGAAGTAAAATGTTCACACTCTGGACAATACAAAACGGTCTCTCATTAGTGTGTTGTCCTTTGCTGTGTGCTTTTTTGCTCTATGGAGATACTGTTTTGTGTTCCATCTAAAGGCTCACACTTGTACACTACATGTTCAAACTTTTGGGGTCGCTGAGATTTTTTTACTTCTGTGTTCTTCTATTTTATATGTCTTGTGCAAGACAGCATTCTAATTTTGCACATTAGATTAAAATCCAAATGAGGTTTCCCTCGGAACAAATTCTCTGAAAAATTATATAAACTCTAAAGTCCAAATAGGTTTTTCTTCAATTTAAACAGTATTTATTCTCTTCCCATCTAAAAATCAAACAACATCTATTTGTGAAATGTTTTGCTTGCATACGTGTGCTTAAGCGTTGTAATTTAAAATGTATTCATTAAAAGAATATTTTTTTAATTCAATGGCATTCTTACAATGACATTATTAAATGTTGAAATACTTTCTGAGGCCAGTGTATCTTATCCTGCAGATATACCAGAGATTAAAAACATTGGATTTGTGGCTTTTTTCACACTTTGTGTCCCCCATTCATGAAAGAATAGAAGCCCTTTCTGACATTTTTTGGGCATGTTTGCTGTGTGCTAGACAGAGAGAGAGAGAGAGAGAGAGAGAGAGAGAGAGAGAGAGAGAGAGAGAGAGAGAGACAGAGAAAGAGAGGAGGGGGTTTTCAGACGCCCGTTGCTGTTATATCGTTATTTCTGTGTTCAGGTGTCTCTGCGGGTGGCAGTAGGTGGAGATAAACCCGGGAGACAGACAAAGAAGGTGGAGACTGTGTGTGTGTGTGTGTGTGTGTGTGTGGAGAGGTGTTTGCTTTTCGGTACAGATATAATCACACAGCCTGTAATATATTTATTCGTCTTTTTCGGTCTGTTGCAGCTTTCCGTGACCTCAATTTATCTCACTGCAGACCGGAACGGCAACAAACAGATTTCATATATTGGAAGAAGACACATCTGGATCCTGTCAACAACACCAGATGGATTTGAAGGATCAACTTGATTCAGTTTTTCAGCACATAATCTCCTTTTTCTTTTAAACAGTGACTCGTCTGCACAAAACACATCAACTGCTGTAGTTAAGAAGTAACATTTACTGTAGAAAAAAACTGAAGTGAACAATGAAACTGAAACCCAGATTAAAGGTAATCATGCACATTTAACTTGTCACTAAGCTACGTTTATCTTCAGCCCACATACGAGCATCAGTTTACTGATTTAATCTAATGATGCAGCAGTGATGATGAGAGTCTTAGTGCTGAGATGACTCACACAACTGTTTATGATCAGACTGACAATGGTGAAAGTGAAATCCAGGTGTTCTGGAGCAAGCTTTTCATCTACACATTTAGAAAAACTAGAAATTTCAAATCGGAGCAGACGATGAGGGTTGATCTATTAGAGCCACAAAGATTGCTCAAAATGGGACAGTGTATACACCTACATTTGTGTCCCATTTTAAATGCATTTTAAATAAAAACGGTTTTAATAAGCTTACCACTTTAAAAATGAGAACGTTTACAATTAAGAAATTTGATTTCCACAATAAATGGATGCACATAATTTTAAATGTCTGTGTTTTTAATTGGGGCCCACACTGGGGACAATACTAGCAATAGCACTCTTTGTGTTTTACATTAATTTACATAGCTTGAGGTAAACTGTACATTTCCAAACTACTTTAATTTGTTGCAGACAAACCTGGGAATACTATATTAACATTTGAGATACATAGCACATAAAAGTGAGTTAAACATGTTGAAACTAAATGTGTCGTAACTATTCCCAGTGTCTCCTTAAAAAGAAACTGGTTTAGAAACAGTTTTCACTCGCAAACTTCTATTAGGTACATTTCACAATAGATTGCAAAAAATTGGCAAGTAACATTTAATTAATTTTAAAATTTTGAAGACTGAATTAGTATTTTTTTTTTATTGAAACACTCTTTTAATAATCTTCGTATTATTTACAGCTATGAAAAATCCCTTTTTATAATGTACTTTACACATTTAACCCTTTTATGAATTGAATGAATTTTTAAATGACCAAAGGAAAAAAATATCTTAATATTTATTTTTATTTTAAAACATGATTTTTTTTCCAGTTTTATCTTTTTTAATGGTGTAGAGAGATGACGCTATTGCAATAAAATATAAATAAGATAAATATTCCAGAGGATTGTGCAATAAATCATAATTCAGTGAACATATAAAGAGAACAGTCGTATATAATTAAGGAAAGGTCAAGGATAACCACCGATAGTTGTTGGGATGTTACACCCTGAGAGGCAAAAAATGTCTTTTAGAGATCTTTGTATCTGCAACTCATGTATCAGAATTAGACAAGAAGCCTCCTGACTATCAGATATATTTAACTTTTCCTATATGTACATTTCTAACAGATCATTTTACTCTGACAAATAAATGTAATACACGAAACAGCTAAATAAAATACAATATATTTGTCTGGCTGAATCGATCATACTGCAGAAAAAGCACTTTTATGAATAACTTATTGGTGACAGTTCATTTCATGAGCAGCTGCCACCAGCTTTTGCGTTGATTTTATGATCTAAATCTGCAACCTTTGCATTGTGAGAGCAAAGTGAATGCGTACATACCTTCTTTAAAATCTTAAGAAGAAATAAAGGAAGCCAGTCCACGTAAGGAGCGTTCGTATCGCTTCAGAATTCTCTCCGGATCCTCCAGCTGGGTGGATCTGCGCCGGTCACCGCTGAATCGCTGTAGCTCCACTCCCGCTCTCAATGATTCCACAAATGGGGCGGGGCTTTGTGTCACATGACAGTCTGTAGAACATATGATTGGACATTGAGATGTAAGTTGCCAAATGCTATTGTCCGTGATTGGTTGAGTGTAAAACTATTTGACGTAGAGTTCAGTGTGTGTTACAATTTTGTGAAGGGGGGAATAGCGTGGGTGGGGTCCTTTAGAAAAAAAAGGCAAAACCAAGGCCCATATTTTCTGCGAGTCTGTCATTGTGGAGATTTCAATCTTAAAGATGCTTAAAAACGTATGTAATTTATGAAAGTGATGCTATATATATATATATATATATATATATATATATATATATATATATATATATATATATATATATATATATATATATATATATATATATATATATATATATATATATATATAATTATTTATTTTTTTGCGTGCAAAATACCAGTAACAAAAAAGAAAAGATAAAATGATTTTACACTATTTAAATTAAAATCCAGATATATATTTCTTAGTAAAATTATATTCATATTATATAATATATATACAGCTAGTGTCTGGATGGACTGAATGTAGAGCAAGCACATTTTACATTTAGTTTGATCTCTGAATGCTTTGTTTTTGGCAGTGTGTGTTTACGATAGGCATGTATTACTTGATTAGTTTTTTTTTTCTTAGCCTGTACACTTCCTGTTTACCCCACTAACTACAAATCTGAATTAATTTGCTTGGCTTAGAGCAGAAAGAGTATTGCTATTGGGACTCTTTTAAACCAAATCATTTGTCTTCCTTCTGGTCAGAGCTGCAAAAGGAACCATTAAAGGACCCTTAAACATTTTCACTGAGGTATGTTTGTGAACTTCATCTGGAACAGATTACATTTGAATTGGCAATTGGTTCCCCAAGATCTATAAAACAACAAAGAGGAATGAAAAACATTAAGAGTGCTTCTTCTCTGTGCTCTTTCTGTCGAACCGCAGAGCACTGTGACACATTTGGTTGAATTATTTACTCTGAATAGGATTCAGTCCTCCATTTGTGAGCAATGAGAGTCACCATCATGTATGATTTTCTTTCTTCCGTGGAAAAAAAAAAGGAAGTAAGAAGTCACGTTGAACATATTTATGGCTCGTACTGCCTGGAAAAGAGTGTTCATTTTTCAAAATTTCTCCTTTTGTGTTCCGTAGAAGAAAGTCATGTGTGTGAGTTTGCCATATGGTTTTTCAAACAGGCTACAGTATTTGATTGTTGAACACTGGTTGTATATTCATTTTGAACCAATGAACCAACTTCATTCTTAAATTATTCCTCATCTAACATTCTGTCCCCATAGCCACAAAGAGTTATGCATAATACTGCACACATTTCTGTCTACGTTGTCAGTTAAAACCACAATTTATAAGGATGTGGTAGACAGTGTGAAGGAAAATTAATCTCTCTCCTCTTCACACACACACACACACACACACACACACAGTCATGCGCTCAGTAGTTATTTGCAAGGCTGATAAATTCGCTCCTGCTAAAGGATAATCCGTAATGAAAGAGTTGCAGGTTTGTGCAGCAGAGGCTGGTTTCTGTCGTCTCCATGGTGATTTGACATAGACGTTCACATGTGGGAAAGAACATTTCACTGGGATGGTATTCAGTGCTGGAATTTATTGCTAAATTTAGGCAGGGCATTTTAACAGTTATCTGGCTAACACCACATCACAAATTGTGTTTGGCAGAGTGTTATGAGAGAAAATCCTATACCCATTATTACCATAAATTCCAAAAGCCATTTCAAAATCTGTTCTCTTTTCTTATTGATGATGAATCATTTTTTTGTCTTGTTTCACATCATGTAAATGTGCTAAATATATTCTTACAAGCAGATTTTGTAAATGACTGTATGATAAATTCTGGTGCTGCTTTGTAAACCAATTGAAATTTGGACGACATGTAATTTTATAACCGTGTTGATGCAAAAACACTATTTGTGTGTGTGATCAGAATGATTGTTCCACTTTTTATCACTGTCATCACGTGTGGAAATCTGATCTGCTACACTTGATTGCCATGGCAACCTACCAAAACCTGGGCCCGTATTCATAAAGATTCTAAGAATCCTCTCAGAAAACTCTTAATTTAGCTTAAAAACTTTTACGTAGGAGTCTTAGCTTAAGAGCGATTCAGGATCGATCTGAGAGCAACTCTGAGTAAGGAAAAGACAAAAACTTTTATCTTAGTGAGGAGGCGGGGTTGACCCTGTTGCTATGTATGACACAATCTTTTGAAGACTGTGATTGGCTGGTTGTCCAAAAAGAAAAAAAAGAATGATTTTAAGTATAGGGTCTATTCTAATTCTCACTTTGAATTTACATATGTACTTTTTCCTATTTAACCGTTCTCTCTCTCACACACACACACACATGTGTGTATATAAATATTTTTTTTATTTACCATGCTTTTAATTTCCTATAAGGTATTTGATTGGCTTAGAATGATAAAAATTGTTCCACTCTTTCCAATTACAGTGATTGCTGTCCTATTTAAGTGGCGGTTTGAATGTTGGTTTTAATGTATCAAACATGGAATCAAAACCAAGAAGGGTAAGAAAGCCAAACTGGAAAGAGGTACAGTGTTTATTGTTAGCCCAGTTAGTGGATGAACACAAGGCCATTCTTAAAAGAAAATTCGGGTCTGGTGTCACAGCAAGGGACAAGAAGCAGACATGGTAGCATATAGCACAAACTATTAACGGTTCATTCCCCCTGCTTGTGGTCACCTATAAGCCTGCTATATTCATAAATGCAGTTTTTTGAGCCTGCAAGGTGGGAATGTCCAGTGGAAACGAAATGATCTGCGACACAATAAGATGTTCAGAAAATGCTGTAATTGTTTGTGTGATCACTCTGCTTACAGAAGGTTGTGACAGACCCAAATCATCACTATTGCACTGTTGCATTTTCCCAGTTGCCAAATATCGTAATGTAGCGAGTACTTTAATTCATATATTAAATGATAAATTATTATATAATCTATACCGTCTTATTAACTCACTGTCATCCATTGTCTGCAACACATTTCTTCTGCCTCTTCATCTTTCTGCCATTTTCTCCTCTGCTAAAGAAACTCTTAAGCCTCTTAAAAGTCCTCGTCTGTGCTCCTAACAAGTTTGACCTTAAGACTTATTTTAAGGGTTAAGATGCTTTCTGAATTACTTTTTTTATTTACTAGGATTTTTTCTTAAATTTTAAGAGTAAACGCCCACATTTCTAAGAATTTTCTTAGAATTTTGTCACTAGGAGCTACTTTTTGCATTAAGATTCTTTGAGAATACGGCCACAGGGATTTAGTAGGAAGAGTGCAGATTTGTATCTGTGCATTAACAAAAACCTATCAGTTAGTTTTAAGTATAGTGAATAGGCCTCAATAATACAACCAGTAAACATGAAAAATGAAAACAGAATGAGAACAGACTCTGTATCCACCTTATTTTTCAATCTGGAAGAGAGCTATTTGAGACTTTCCATTTTTTGCTGCTCTAGAATTATAATAAAAGTGCAGTAAACAGTGAAAATATAGTGTTAATTGATGAAAAGAAATACCAGTTTGCAATATCAAGCAGCATGATGGAATGTGTTTGGACAGATAAAAATAACTGGAAGCGGATGACACCGGAATCCTTGCACATTCAAGTTCTAAATTGCTGTGTTTGTTCTGAGGTTAAAAATGGTGGAGAGATCAAACACTGCTTCTTTAGCTTCCTGTGTCAGACCCGAGAATGGCTGGTTGATTGCGGACATGGCTTGAGTGAGGACAGATGTTTCTTAATTGGAGTGATTAGGTCTTAACGAGGGGAGAGGTCTTTAACCAGGCCCCCACTGGTTTAGCCAGTGACACATTGCTCTTGTCAGCTGCTGATAATGAGCACTACCAAGTTCCCTCAGAAGATAAACAAAATAATACCATGATTCAGGATTCTGGTTGGAAACATTTGGTATAGTGTGTGAATTTGTATTTTAAAGAATGCTGTTCTTTTGAACTCACAGTCCATCAAAGAATCCAGAAAAGAGTTTCCAGAAAAAATTAACGGATTTATTAAACTGTTGATATTTATTATAATGTTGAACAGTGATATTAATAAAAAATGTTTCTTGAGCAGGAAATCAGCATATTAGATTGATCTGATCACAGGAATAAGCTATATTTTAAATAATATTTACACAGAAGTTATTTTAAATTTTAATATTGCACAATATTCGTGTTTTTGATGTATTTGTGATCAAATAAATGCAACCTTGGTGTGCATAAGAGATTTCTTTCAAAACATTTAAAGGTTGCTTACCCCAAACTTTTAAGTGACAGTGTGTGAATGTTTAGTGGTGTATATGTTCCTAACAGTGCACGCAAGTGAGGACTCAGGTGGAGTTGAGTTTATGTTTTGACATCCTCAAAACATAGGGTGACATGAGTGACAGAATGATGACTGACAGATTACTTTTCTGTCATTGTGGGGATTTTCCATTGACTTTTATTAATTTTATACTAAGCTAATCATTAAATCTCTTGATTACAAAAACATTTTTTGGAATAATTACATTTGAATTTAATCTTTTTTAATTTAATATTTATTATTATAGGATTTTTTTTACCCATGTTGGTCCTCACTGTGCATTTGATTATGCTACTCTTGTGGGGAAAGTTTTGTTTTCATTTACCATTTACTCGTATACTAAATTTACTAAATGACAGTTTTAAACAATAGTATTTCAAGATTATTATTTATTTGGTTTATGTGTTTTATTTTCAATTTTTTGCATTAATTTTACAATAATTAAAAGCATTCGAATCTCTTCTGTAATGATACACCGAAACATATCAATTCTCACTGGCTCTGCTTATGGAACTCAACAGGGCTTTATATTTCACTAGTAGTCCAGCACCTGTGACATACTGTCGTCTCTGTAGTCTTGTACCCTCTGAATGTCAGCTGATCTGGTGTCGTCCTGGCCTGGGTTGACCAGTGGTCTGTTGTAAGGACAGTGTGTCTGATACAGAGGGAGATGCTGAGTAACATGTCTGGGTTTCGGGGTGACTGACGGTTACTTATGAAGCCATTTTGTAACTGTTCGCTTGGAGCAGAAATTGAGGAAGGACATTCTGACCCAGCAAGAGGAAGTGACCATGAAACTATATCAGGGCCCCAAACAATCATTATTCCTCAATCATTCCTTCATTATTCAATGAAGATAATAATAAGAAATGTTTCTTGATTGTCAAAGCAGCATATCAGAATGATTTTCGAAGGATAATGTGACACTAAAGCCTGGAGTCATGGCTTCTGAAAATTCAGATTTGGCATTTAGGAATAAATTACATTTTAAGATAGATTTAAAATAGATAAGTCATTAAAAATTGCAATAATATTTTATTATATTATAATATTATACAATGTGTGTGTGTGTGTCAGAAGTGTTTTGTATTGTGTTAATTTTACCCAGGTGTTTCTTATGTTGTTTCATTAGTCCCAAGTGTTCCTTGTCCTCCCCTCATCATGTCCTGTATATTTAGTTAGTCCCATTCTAAGTTTCTCTGTTTGCACCTAAATGGCGTGTTTTCCCGTTGCAAGCACCATTAAATTCCATGTAGACGTGTTCTCCAGCATCTCCTCGCCTCCCTGTTCCAGTGTAATGTGACAATATATTAGAATTTTTTTTTATGCAGCATTGGAGAGCAAAAAATAGAATACAACTCCTCTCACCTAAACTAGGTTTCAACTCCATAAATTCAGTAGTTTGTACTTGTTTCAGCAATGAATGCAAACGGTTTAAAATGCACATTTTATCACGTGTTCAATAAACTCATTGTTTTTTTTGTTTTTTTCATTTCAATTCAAGACTTGCAGGCCCTTTCTTAAAGCCCATGCCGCTTGAGGAAGGTGCTGATAGCAGAATTAGGCAGTGAGCATTCTGATATTCTCTGTGGCGCCGGGCCTGTCGCACTGATGTGAAAGCGCGCATGACGTGTAGACAAGATGCAGGCAGTTGGACGGCTGGATGTCTGCTCTGCTGTGGGGGTTATTCTGCATTGTTGTTGGCTTGGCCTACATGCTCAGCCAAGCATATTCTCTTACTGCAGACACACATCTAACATCACTGATGCATCTCTCTGTGCATCATCCTTCTTCACTGATTCTTTTCACTCCCGTTCGAATCAGCGTCTCATGATTAAGGATGCTGCCAAAAGCATTATAATGACGATCACGCTCTGGCTAATGCCATGTTGTTGCTGCATAATTTAAGCCTATTTTAAAAAATAAATGGCAGTATTGTGCTCCAAGCTCTGCCCTGGTCCAAACATGCATATTAAATGCAGCAAAAATGTTTTTAACATCAGCGTTGGTGCTTTTCTTAAGCCATCTGAAGTTTTTTTTTTTTTTTTTTTTTTTTTTTTTTAACCATTAGCATCTTATTAATATTGGACAGTCATCATATGCAGAATGATGTGGCCAAAAATATGACAAGCACTTATTTGGCTGTATTTTACTCTAGTCTGTCACTATTCCTCAACACTCCAGATGGACACACAGGTTTTGTGAATTGTTTATCATGAACATTTTAACAGATCCTCATCTTTGCATATTCTTTTTTCCAATACATTTAAACATTTGTCCATTTTAGAACTTTGGCTTTAAAATTTAGGATGTGTACTTGTAATAACACCATCAAAATATTTTTAATTTTCCTGATATTGAGCCGAGATGTACTAGCCACTGAAATTAATTTAATCTTAAAGTTCAAAAGGTCATAGAGGATGTATTTAGAAGCACACAACTCAAAAGCAGCTTTAAACAGAGGTTGGGTTTGATTGACAGGGGTTTAGCCAATCAGGATTGAGTGGAGGGATGTGATTGGATGTGACTAATAAGTCTTGACAGCAACCGTCTCTGCTATTCTCAGACCTTCAATGATATTATATATCTGTTCCACTTTTTTCAACTTTGTCTTTTCTGCATCTATTTGCATTAATTATCTGTCTTCAAATAGCCATTTGCATTGATTTTCTACTTTCTAATCGGACTTAGACTTTTTTTCTCAAGACATATATATATATAAAAAAAAGAAGACTCATCACTTATCGTCTATTCTCATCAGTATTTAATGGAAGCTTTTTTATACATATATAAAGGTAGCAGTGACTTTTTTATCTCACAAACTACTATTGCTTTATAAATCCGTATTGACAGTATTTTATAGGAAAGTGAATTTAAATTTTGGCCTTTGGGTCTCTGTATTTTATACCACAGATTTATGGGATATGATTCACATGTCAAAATTTACAATGTCACAAAAACAGAATAGTGTCCCTGTAATCAAAAGCTACTAAAAAATTCAGCTTTTCAAGTCAAGGTTTTGTGCCAGATTTTAAAAAGCCTTCAGTCCATAACAGACGGACATAGATGCATGAAGTCTGAAAGCTCTTAGAATTTTGTCTCAGAAGAATAATAATGACCTTAAAAGAAACATCAGTATGTCAGAACGCCATAATTATTGGCATGTAGTACTGTTGTTGTTCTGAGGTTTAGGTTTACAAATACCCTGTGAAGCCCTTATACAGATTCAGAGAAAGGATTATTTGATCAGATTTAAATGAGATTTAGAGTATTGTTTTAAATAATTTTATGTTTCCTTTTTTTCCAAGCATCCTTGGCAGATTTCCAGTGAAACAGCCTTCCAGATGTTACAGATGTAAACAAGATATAAAGATGCAAATTGGAACATTTTTCATCAGGCACCCTTAGATATACTTGATTGTTGGGATTTTTTTTTCTTTTTTAGCAAAAAGGGATAATGCAATTTTAAATCCAATCCTAAATGCCAGGTGGCCAGGTCAGCAAAGCCAGAATCCTTTCTTACTGGCTTCTGTTAGGATACAAGCTGTGATGCTTTGTGCAGTATATAATTTTTGTCTTTGGTCACATTATAAAAAAGGAAAAAGCAAAAAAAATTGTACTGCAGAAATGTTTACCATATGTCTTTTAGACAGTATTAGCATTATTACAGCTGTTCTGACAGCTGAATTTTATAAATAATAAATATATATAAAAAAGTTTTTTTGGACTTTATTTCATATGATTGGAACTACCCATTTAAAACACTTTATTTCAATAATAGCAATATAAATATTTCTAAGGTTAAAGTTCACACAAATGAAGCAAGTGTTCAAATGTGCACATGGTAATTTAATTTACACTATTTAATGTTCCTGTGAAAGATTTTTTTTTTTTTTTTGAAACTATAATCTAATATAAATATAATGTTTTTACTTTTATGTGTTCAGTTTAGAGTAAAGATGATTATAAAATCTGGAAAATTTTAACCTATAGTTGTGATTTTTGCTTACTGATTGGCTGAAGGCACCAACATATGCCACAGATGCCATGCTGAAAGATATTTTATGAAAATGTGTCACTTGTTACAATCCATTCTTCATTCCTGAACAACAACAACAAAAAGATTAGTAATGAAGTCCAGATGGTAAAATATATTGACCCAATTTATTTCAAAACTTGAATTTGTCAACCTAACCCTAAAGTCTGATATAACCTGAATCAACTGATATACATGTACGGTAGTTTATCAAAAACACAGATGCTTGAAAATCATTATTATTTCTTTGGTAGTGAGATGACCTCTGCAATAATGCTGCATTGTGTGTTGTTTACTCCAGGAACTGTGAAGCCCATGGGGCATGAGGAAGGCTGAGAGGTGGGCAAACAGGAAGTGACACGCTTGTGTGCGTGAGCTGTTTCTGTGTGGACTGACCTTAATCACAGTGGACAGTTTGCACTTATATAAGCAGCCGAAAACATCCAGGAGGCCTGAGGACCATCCTGGAGTAACATATGTGACTTTGTATGTAAGTATGTGCATTTATGTGCACGTATGCATCTGTGTCCACTTCCTTTAATGAATTTGCACACAAGTGTCTCCTGCCCTGCTGATGCAAGCAACACTGTCTTTCTTACTGTTTTGATAAACACTTTATTTAATTTCTTCCATCTCTCTACTTAACAGTACCTCACAAAGCATCTCGCAGTTAAAGTGCTGATCTCGAATCAGATTTTTTCCTTTTCCTGGCACAATCTCAGGCATATAAACAGATTCTGGCTCAGCACTCCTACACATCTGACTATTCAAGGCAAAAACGCATGAAGAATAATGCTGAGGATGAGAGGAGGTAAGCACAGCCAGCGGCTTTATCAGTGGTGAAAACGCACACATGCAAGCGAGCAAGCAGGAAGATGAGGATTTGCTGTGGTATTTTCTGAATGCTGGGGTTAACTCTTTTCATTGGGATATAAGTGAGCATGTGTTGGTGTTTGCTGCTGACGGTGGCTTTGCATCGAGAGCAGATCTGCCCGCTGGCTTCAGCGTTTTACACACGTCATTTCATAGTGGACAAACTAAAGTCACACAGCTGAAGCCGACATGAAGTGTTAACAATACATTCTTATAAAAAGCATCTCAACACTATTGTTAATGCTCTCATGCCTAAATGAAGCTAGATAAATATATAATTGGACTCATGTGCAGCAGTTACTGAGATGTTGTTGAGAGTAAACGGTGATTTGCTTCGATCACTCACTTTTCCTATTTTGTTTTCTTTATATAATCTTAAATATGATGATTCCTGTGGCCCATTCATTTTATAGCTCTATACTCTTACAGTACATTACTCATTGCTATAATATTATTTATTTTGAGTGAAACACATGAGTGAGGACACGTGACATCTAGTCAGTGTCCAGGGTGAAGAAAGAGCTGATATTAGATGTTCAGAGAGGCCTAGTCTTCGTGGTTGTGGGTCTCTTGTGTTGAATGATCATGTGGTTTTCTTAGATTTTTTCGCAATATTATGCAGCTCCAGAGTGACAGTGAGAATTTACACGAAGCTGCTCATCGTTCTCCTTTAACAAACTTTCTGCTGTGCAGGCATAAGACCAAACTCTGCGTCTTGACTCAACCGATATAACAATAAAATCAATGCCTGTTTATGTGCGAGTAAACAGTTTCATTAAACTCAAGTGGCACTTAAATGCACAGTAGACTCAATGGTTAGGAACGCTAATGAATGTTTCCTAAACATGTCCTAAACAATTGCAAAAAACTGAGGCCATACCCACTTCCTGTATGCAGTTTAAACGGGAACCATATGTAACATGAAAAGTAAAACGCTTCAACTGATGATTTATAAAGCATAGGGGCCATACCATGTGTGTGGGTTTTTTAATCATTTTATTTATTTATTATTTTCTCTGTGTTCCAAATGCCTTCTTTTAGTCTGAAGTGAGCAACAATGCTTAGTTATAGGATGTGGGTTGTCCGTCTGGTCCAGTTTAGTTGGCAGGGTCCCATGCTTCAAAAACAGTCTCTTTGCAAAGCCTGCTTTACATTCATAAGGCACAGATTCATAAGACACATCACCCAAAATTTACGTTTGGTGAAAATTGACTAACCCTCAGCCCATCAAAGATGAGAATTGAAACAACTAAAATCATCACAACAATCAACAAGTAATCCACACCATCCCAGTCCATATGGTGAAGTGAAAAGCAGTGTGTTTGTAAGAAACAAATCCATCAACATGTTTTTTCTTGAAGCTGAAATACGAATTTATGAGTCTTAATATAACTTTCTCTAGTGAAAGGTCATCTTGTCCGAGAAATATGCATACATCAAGTCCAAAACTATCTAAACAAAATGTCGGTGGATTTTGATGTGAGAGGACAACAGAGGATGTTTTTTTACAGTATTGAGTGTTACAGTTTTATGAGTTATGGACAGTTTAAAATGAAAACACTTTGATGGATTTGCTTCTTTACAAACACACAGTTTTTCCCTTCACAGGATGTTGTGTGGATTACTTGTGGATTATTGTTATATTTTTATCAGCTGTTTGGACTCTCATTCTGACGGCACCCATGCACTGCAGAGGATCCAGTGGTGAACAAGTGATGTACAGTAATGCTAAATTTCTCCAAATCTATTCTGATATAAAACATGGATGGCCTGAGGATGCGTATACAGCACATTTGAATTTTTGGGTGAACTATTCCTCTAAGGTCAAGGCCGCTTGTTTCTAATACTGAGAGTCGAGCAGCACAATATTTGCTGAAAATATTTTTAGGGACAATAGTTTCTATTCTACTTCCTCTTTGTTACTTCACAGTGATTAGGTGGGCTACATTGCTCAATGCCACATATGTGTTGTAGCTGAGTAAATGTGAGTGGTCATGTGGTTATATATTCATCTTTGTGTGTCACAGATTTCTCAATGTTTTTGAACTGATTCACACTGTACCCAATTCTGATTAGTTCTTCGTATATTAAGGAATGATATTCTGCTGGTTGTAGTAAATATCATTTCCAAATTAATGACTTGAGCACAATGCAAAAACACTTACTTTTATGGTAAATTTGGATTTCAATTGATCCAAAGGGGTTTGAGCCAGATATGACTAAAATAAATGAATACTTTTTTCTGCTAGTGAAGTGTTTGCTGTTTAGTTTAAATTGATGCTCTTTTTAGACTATGGAAGAAGTTATTGAGTTTTTTAAACAGTACATCAAACCGCTTGATTTCAGATGATCATTGGAAATGAGATTGCTCAAGATGTGATCATTTAAAGCACATTTATCAATAATCAGTCAGTCAATATTGTATTTGAGGACCCGTCCCCATCATCGGTTCAGAAAATAGTCTGCTCTTGTGCCACGCTAGCTGTCATTTCACGGAGTTTATGAAAAGAGCAAAAAGATATTCAGGGAAAATATAGGCCATATGAAAATGTGTGAGCAGAACTGGAGCAGCACAAATGAAAATAAACATAACAGCACTTTTAATTAGCAAGCCAAAATACATTTACTGTTCATGCATGCAGAAAAAGTTCTCTCTGTTTTTCTTGCAATCAGTGTCATTCTTTCTCTTTCACTCTGCATCTCTCTTCATAATCTAATTTGTGTTTAGCTCATTAATTTTTTTAATTGCTGAGAATTTTTGAATTAAAACACATACAGTCAATAGATTAATAAAAGCAACAGTTTCTCATTATACCAATTACCTTTTTAGATTTTCATTAGAAGATTCTTTAAGCGACAGTCCACCCAAAAATTAAAAGTGCTGTCATAATTTACCCAATCTCGTGTTGTTCCAAGATAGTATGGCTTTTTTTCTGTGGAACATAAAAGAAGAAAGAAAATTCTCAGTGTTTCTTGTGTATACAACAAAAGTCAAAGGGCTCCAGTGTTGTTTGGTTCCCAGCATTCTTCAAAACATCATCTTCTGTGTTCTGCAGAAGAAAGAAATGCATAGAGACATGAGACTGACTGAGTAAATGATGACAGGATTTTCATTAGGAGTGCGCTATCCCTTAAGTTGACATCTAAAAAAGAATTACATTCAAACATTTTCTGTTTATTTAGATTTGTTAAATTGTTCTACATAATTCATCTCATGTTTTTTGAGAAACTCGCAAGTAATGGGGAGCAAAGTGCTTATCTTAATTTTAACCATATTTATTATTCATTCCTCAGTGCATGCCAGGAAGAGGAAAAATGGTGTTGAACTACAAAAAGCTTATTTCAACACTTCTCATTAAAGCATATTGTAAAAGAAAAGCTGATTCGAGTTGCATTGCTTGTTTTCCTGGACATTTTAAGCTACAACAAGATGGTGGAGTATGGTGGAATCTCCCTTTGTTTCATCCAAATTCACAAAACAAGCCAGATCCCGTGTGGTTTCTGTGTCACTGCTGCAAAGTCACATCGTTTAAGAGAAGATAAACTTAGGGCATATGGTCCAGACTCCCCTCTGGATTTTATTCAGATAAATACAGGTTTGCACTGCCAGTGGGGGAAGCACAGGCCAGTGTGACCCCACCCTCTAACTACAGCCTTGAGGTCTGTGAGCGTTAAAAATACCCCACAGTGACCCAAGCACAAGAGTGAACCCGTCTGCCAAGCTCACTCCGTCTCTTCTCTTTACTTTCTGCACAAAACCTCAGCGCGGTCCTCCACTGTCCACCATGGTTATATCTGCATTTACATATTAATGAATGCTGTAAATATAAATAAAAACACCTTTTGTTAAAAGCAGATCAAAATATATATATAAAAAACAAAATAAAAAAAAGAAATAATTATTTTTAATAAACCCTTTTTTTTGGAACACTCTATCTTTTGGAATATTATTTATTAATTTATACATTCATTCATTCATTATGTATTTTTTATGACAATTAAGCATCTTTCCCTCTAAATTCTCATTACTTTAATATGTTTAAATTATCAAATACTTTTATTCAGCAAGGATGCATTAAACTGATCAAAGGTGACAGTAAAGACATTCATAATATAATGTTACAAAAAATATATTTAAAATACAGTAATAGAGTGTTCTTTTGAACTTTCTATTCATCAAAGAATCTAGAATTTTTTTTAATCACTTTTTCAACAAAAATATTAAGCAGCACAACTGTTTTTATCATTGTTTATGAGAAATATCTCACTTTGCCATGACAGGAATAAATTACATTTTAAAATATATTATAAATGCAAAAATACAACTTTCTTTGCTTTTTTTTTCTTCTTTTTTTTTTTACAAATCTTACCAATCACAATACTTTGAACAGTAATGTATTATTTTATTTTTTTATGTGACATTATTAAGAACTGAAAAAAATATAATTATCATAATGCAAAATTCCAAGTGGTTTTTAAAAATGGGATTAATGCAAAAATGTTTGGTTTTGTGCTAAAATATAACCCAGACATGTCCTTGCCAGAGTTTGTGAAATTCAAGTGTTTGTATATATCAGTATGTAAATGTTTGACACAAAACAAGTGAAAGAGAATGGCTTGTGCACTTCAATAGCAGCCTCCCTAAAATGTTTCAAATGAAGCAGTTCTGTGTTGTGAATGTTAACAGGGTTTATAGAAATGTACCTCTACATGGGCAAACAGAGGGGGTATCTGCGATAACTGAGAAGGCCACTGACGTCGACTGGGTCATATCTGGAAGCAGTTTGGCAGCAAAGAGCACACAATGAACTGCATGCATAGACATAAAGACACTAGCAACAGCCTGAACTGTCCTTTTGTGTGCTGCTTCATGAAAGACAGGGTTCATCTGTGTATGGGAGGGTGTAGGGCCTGTCGGGTGGGGGTCAGTGTATAGATGCAGTGGAAAACACACAGCCAGTGCTGTGTTTGTGTGAAGGCATCTTTGTATGAAATATGAAGCACATTATATGTGTGTGTGGTTTTGGGGGGCTGGATGAGGCTGGTAGCATTTAGCATGATAATGGCACACACTTTGAATTGAACGTCATGTGAATAATCAAAGGTTCTGATGTTCGCAATCAAAACGCATTCCTGAATGTTTATAAGGGTCTGGCTCTTTTTACTCATGTGCTCCACCATCATTTTATACAATAAAACTCGATAGAGCCATGAAATCCAGAAAAAAATTAAACGCAAAAAAGAAAGAAGTGATTTTTTTTAACTTTTCCCCTATATGTCTTTTAATATCAGATGGATAATTTATTTTTTTTCCTTCAGATTATTCACACAAAACTATCGTTAATCAATTGATCATAAATTAAAATGATCATAATTAATATACATTTTGGATTAGTCAATTTAATAGATTAGTCAATATCAGTTTTAAAAAGATGTTATCTCATTTAAAATGGTATCTCTCTCTCTCTCTTTATACGGTGTCAAGAATATTTTTATAGTCTAACAAGAATGATGAATGTAAAGAAAAAGCAGAATAAACTAAAAACAATACTGCCATCTTGTGGTAAAAATAAAACAACGCAGCTCAACCTTTAGCTGTTGTCTTGTAAAGCAAAGTAAAAGAAATGTAAGAAAATGTAAATATAATTTAAATATTTATATTTAGCTAGCATGTGTTTGGTATTCATTTAATTCTCTATGTATAATTTTTTTTATTTATCTTGTTTTTTTTTTCTTTGCTTTTTACTTTGCTTGTGTTAAGGACCTATTTATTTTTTATATCATCATCATCATCATCACCATAAATGTCATCATATAGCTTTATATATATATATATATATATATATATATATATATATATATATATTCCACGTTCAAGTGTCTGCCACTTATGGACAGTCAAAGCACGTTATTTCTATTAATGTAGCATTAGTTATTTCATCATCATGAGCTAAATGTTTTTTGTTTTTAATGTGAGCTTAGTATTTTGTAAAAATGTTAGCTTACTGTTAAACATGAGCTTCATTTTTTAATGTGACTTAAAAATGGAGCTTC